>NC_090203.1:10368690-10723690 GCF_033026475.1 Channa argus | reverse complement strand
AGTAAATGGCCACTTATCCAAAGCACTTTACAATGTTGATTCCCATTCACCCATATCAAACACACACTCACACACCGATGGCGGTGGCTGCCATGCAAGGTGCTCACCTGACCAACCAGGAGCACCTTGGTGTTCAGTGTGTTGCACAGGACACTTCGACATGTAGCCAGGAGTGGGGTTCAAACCACTGACCCTGTGGTCCGTGGAAGACTGCCTTAACAACTGAGCGACAGCCCCCCCATGGATTGTTGGCCCTGAAGAAAACTGGCGGCGTGTACAGCTTATACCCTCCTTCTCGCCCAATGACAGCTAGGATAGGCCACAGCCCCCCATGACCCTAAACAGGATATGAGGTTACAGATGATGGATGGATGAAATTTCTCTTCATGAATAAAAGAAGCACTACATTTAAAAGAAAGCAATTTTCAATGAGGTGGTTGGGGAGATTGGTGGGAATATAAACAGGATATTAATATATGGACTCAAAAGGAAGCCACAAGGGTTTTGTGGTTGCAAATTATTATTTACAAATTACCCCCAAATTTGTCATTGTAAAACAACCTTTGCTTCAGGTTTCTTTCTGAGTACAAAAAAAAAACAATAATGTGTAAAACTTTCCCACAGTATGTGTTAACACTGAGGTTTCACAAAGCTTCACCCTGAATAATCACTTGTGTTTGACTGGACAATGAAAATCTTAGGCAGAGTCAAACTGCCATGTGAGCCCTTGCATTTAATTGGCTGTTTATTTTCAGGATGGCGGCTTTATCCCACAGAGCTGAAATTTAATATCCAACACCAGCATTTACCCAGGTTTCTGTTGCAATAAAATATTTTAGTCTCCTTACCAGTGCAAAAAGGCATGAAGCTAGGAACACTGTGAACTTGATGTTCTCACCGGCTGGTGTTGTGTTACCCCTGGAAACACAAGAATTTAGTACATGAGTACAAATCTTTTCTACAAGCCCAAATCTTTTTTAGGAGAACAAATTCTTTCTACAGAACATAATTAGTGTGGCTTCCTTTTGAGCCCATACAATCTTAACTGCTGTGAAGGTCTAAACATGTCCATGAAAATGTTTAATCATGCTGTAATCTTAACAATGGATGATGTATTGCAGGATTTAAACATTTTGGTGAATAAAAAACTTTGGGGTTGGAGAATATTTGAAACAATGTTTATGACAATAAAGAAATATTAAATACATAGCAAATACAAAAAAGAAAAGTAAAGCTCCTCCTACATCACAACTGTGTGAATTGGATTTGCCTGTGGAATAAAGCAGATTTAGCTGTGATGGTGAGGATTTCTGTGATTCAATGTGACGGTCAGAGTGGAGTCAAAAGAAGAACGAAAACAGCTGGGTCCTTTATATTCTATTTTGTAGGCAGCAGATGGATCAATTTATTGTACAGTGTGCAGATCTGAAGTTATTACAGAACTTTCTATCATAAATATTTCTGTTTTTAGACTTTGCTGTTATTACAAACTTGTGTCATTTATCTTGATCCTCACTAGTATCACACTTAATGGCACTGGACAGAGAATGTAACAATATATCTAACTTAAACTATAAGTTCCAACTGAACTAAGTTCAGTTGTTGATTAGGAAAAACAGTTGTTTATGTTAAACACTTTTCATCTGAAACATATTTTCCAGCAGTGAATGTTTCTTGATCAAATTTGCAATAATTTCATTTAAGTGTGTAAACGAAAGGCCGATGTTTACCCTGACGCCTATCGACTTGCAGTAGCATCTCTTTATCTTCAGTTAACTATTGCAACACAAGCTGCTAATTCATTATACATTATAGTGCCAGTCTGACAGTCAGCAGTACAGGATGGGATGGCGTTAACTGTGAAGCAACTAAAGCCAAAACCATGGTGTGAGTTAGAAATCTGAGCCTTTGCTCATACAGACTGAGGTAGAGGCTCTTCTGTCTCCAGGAAACCCTCTTGGCTCTCCTTATAAAGCATCCCCAGCACATCCTGGGCTTGGTTATTGTACAAAGCTAATTTGTCCTCATCTCCAAGCTTCCTGATAGCAAAGCAGCCAATTAGAGATAAGCACTATAGCCCTTTCAGCTCTGCAACAGTGCACCCCCACCCACTCCATCCATTGCTTGACTCTTTCTTCACTTGCCATCTTTCTGTCTCACTCCCCCAAATGATACATTTCATGACACTGATTTCTTCTAATCTTTTCCTCCTTGTATTTTCCTCTCTCGTTCAGTCTTTTCTCACACTGTGGGTGCAGTAAACGTGACCGTGCCTTGGTATGGTCTAGGGGTCCGGTATCCGTGATGTCTGTGGAGTATTCAGCCAAGATAGATGCTCAGTAGCCATGCAGTAATGGAGGGAGGTGTAGCTGGAGTGAAAACACAGGACATGCTAGTGCTAAAAGATTTATGCCTGCAAGGCTGCTGTCACATTAGGCTTTGGACAGAGGTGCATCCTCTTCATCTTTCTAGCTCTTCTGCAGTTTTACTCAAGGTGGGGTTGCACTGAGTAAACTGAGTCAGTGATTTACATTCTTTAATTTGTATCCTATTAGGTAAAGCTGAAGCAGACAGTTACTGTAATAGGATCAATAGGACCATTTTTATGTACAATGAGTTATTTTATTTGTTTTAAACATATTTAATTGATAATACGGTGGAACCCTTTAAATTTATTCTATTACTGGCAAATGTGACAAACATTTCAGAAAACATGTATAGATTTTCTTTAGTCTTAAAACTAGATAGGTACTTCATTCACCCCAAAGGAAAATTCACAAAAAAACTAGGTAAAGTCAACCAAATAAGACAAATAAGACATGATTCACTTTTTGTGGAAGATGATGAGTTTTAGATGATTTTACTTTGATTTTTTAAAAAGAACTTTTATTTTTACTCTGTTGTACTACTTTTCTGAAGTGAGGGATCTGAATACTTCTTCCATTGCCAAAGAGCTCCAACTAAGATGTGAGATGAAATGTACACAAAATACTAACTTACTTGTTTCGTTTGAAGCTGTACAAGCATCAGAGTGTGTTTCACCTGAAACAGTCTGAAGCTGTCATGCCTCTGTTTGACCAGTGTGGCTCAACTGCTGTCCCATCCTCTTGTACCTCCATCTCTTTCTTTTCAGACCAACCTGTGGAAATGTAAGAGCTGTGAGAAAGACACCAGCTCACTCCACATCTGTTTGTCTCTCCCTCCATCTGTGTCTTCTCATTCCATCACTCCATCTCTCTCCCAATCTATCCATCAGCAGCAGTGGTGTGCTGTCATCATCGTGCGTGCATCCCGCCGTTCATCTGTCTGTCTACATGCAAGACGGGTAGTATTCTATCTGCCTGTGTGTCTGCACACTTGTATTTATGTGCGTATGTGTATGTGATGTGACTATCTTGCATCTCCTAGAACCTTTAACCTTTGTGATGTTCCTTATCAGACGAAAAAAAAAAGGGATTTAGTAGCCCAGACATGACAGTATTCAGATGTCAGTTTTATCTCTTGCTTTTCTCTTTTTTTAATGTTTTAGTTTTCAATTCTTGTTTTCTGTTGCTATTGGGTCACGTATGTTTCTGCTCTCATATCTCAGGAGTGAAAAGAGGAGTGTGTTCTCAGATCAACCACTTCCCGGAGGATGCAGACTTTGACCATGACGGGGCAGAGTACGTCCTACGTAAGTTGGTGCCAGCAATACCAAGCACAGATTACCAAGGGAGGTGGAAGCGGTGCTCAGTTTTTATTGCTCATTCCTTAGATGATCTAAGCAGAAAATAAACATGTGAGAATGTAACAGAAGTCATGGGAGATGTGGTGCTCTAGTTTTTACTAAGTGCCCTGCAGTAATTTGCCTCTGCTCTGTGATGTGCTCCATGTGTGCCCATCCAAACAGAATGAAAAGCATGTGTTGTGTTTACAATGTTGCAGAGCCATATTGCTGGCATTTAGGTGGCATTTTCTCTCGTGTGGCCTAGTTTTTCTAAATGAGAGAGGAGTGTTATGTGTGTGTGTGTGTGTGTGTGTGTGTGTGTGTGTGTGTGTGTGTGTGTGTGTGTGTGTGTGTGTGTGTGTGTGTCTTTGTGCTCTTGTATTTGTTACCTTAGGGACAATTTAGCTAGGACCTGTGTTACGACCTTTTGGGGAAGTGAGGACATTTTGCCACTCCTAACATGTGTGAAGGCCTGTTTGAGTGTTAGGACTTAGTTTAGCAGGAGGATTTGCAGTAGAAATGAAATGAAAGTAAGTCGACGTAATGTCCCCTAAAGTTATAGCAACCACACTGTGTGTGTATGTGTGGTTGGCAGACACACTGAAATCACTGAAGGCCACACTGGAAGGGTAATTACTTCCCTCACTAAGTATGTATACATTTTAATAGAGCAGCTTTACCGTGTTTTCATAACCACATTAGTTAACAAATGGCATTAGTTAACAAATGTGTGTCACTTGTTGTCTCTATATGGAGTTTTATATGGACTATTTAGTTTTCCCTGTGCATTTCCTTCACAATCAAAGTCGCCCTGTGTTTTGCCAATCAAATGTTTTTTATGTGACTTAGCCACATTTCGAACTACTGGCAGTTTGCATTAGCAATAACTCGATACAGCTTTGGTCGAGTGAGTGAAGAGGAATGAGGCTGATTTCAGTAAAACAGACGAGAACTCTAATTGCTGAATTTGTTACAAAAATAATTTAAATTCCTTTCCCTATGGGTTTTGAATCCAGTGCATAACATAAAAGGGTTCATAAAACCTCTTAGTCAATTGAAATATTGTCACAGGCATCCCATGTTATTTTGCATACACTGAATACATACTCCTTTACCCTTTGTAGTTTTTATTGTTCACCTTTATTTTTTCATGGTTTTAGGGGTAGTCAGGGCTTCCAATATCTTCCCTATTCTCAGTGCCATCCTGCTGCTGATGGGAGGAGTTTGCATCGCTGCTAGTCGTTTTTATAAGAGTAAAAGGAATATCATCTTGGGAGCTGGAATTCTCTTTGTGGCTGCAGGTAAGGAAAGAATATCCTATGTAAAAATTCTGTTTCCAGAAAGGCTGAAGTGTTTTGCAGGCATTAAATGCTAAATTTGTTTAGATTTACGAAATAAAATTAACTTGGTCATTGTTAGACACTGTCAGATAAAAGTTGTGAAGGTTTTGTTTAGACTCTTCTGACAGTTTAATAGAGGTTTTACATTCACTGCACATTTCATTGAGAATGTCCCAAATCATTATTTTGAATGAATTTGTTAGTCTGTACTGTAAGTTAGTTTGTTTTGTTCTTTTGTAAATGCGTTTTTCTGTGCTCCGTCAGGTCTGAGCAACATAATTGGGGTGATCGTCTACATCTCAGCTGCACTGGGGGACATATCCCCTAAGAAGGACGAGGACAAAAAGTGGCAGTACTCCTACGGTTGGTCCTTTTACTTTGGAGGGCTTTCCTTCATCATGGCCGAGATGGTGGGCGTGCTGGCTGTCAACATCTACATCGAGAAGAACAAGGAGCTGCGCTGTCGCTCTCGCACCGACATTTTCAAAAGCACCACACACGCCATGCTGCGCTTGCCCAGCTACCGTTTCCGCCGCCGGTCCCGCTCCTCGTCCCGCTCCACCGACCCGTCCCGTTCTCGAGACCCCTCACCTGTAGGGGGAGGTGGAGGCAAGAACTTCGGCCTGCCCCCTTCTGCGCTGCTCTCCCAGGGTCCCATCTCTGTGTCAACTTTACCAAACCCCCACTCTCGCTCCCACACGGCCCTGGCTGGAGGCGACATCTCCCTCTACACTTTAACCCGTGACCCCAAACTGGGGGGTTTGCCGCCCATGTATGGAACGGTGGACAGGGCCACACTTTACCAGCTCCACAACTGCTTCCCAAAAGATGGGGGTGGAGGAGGAGGGGGAGTGATAATGAGTGGTACACTTCCCTCGCTCAAATCCCACAATCCTTCTAATTCTTCCAACTCCAATGCACCGATCCCCAACTCTGTGGGCTCTGGCCCCCCACCCTTCACCTCATCCACAGTAGACAGGGAGCGAGGGATGGGGACTCTGGACAGGCTGAAGGGAGACAGGGAGAGCAACTCTAACACCCTCAATAGGAAGACAACACCTGTGTAGAAAGCGGGTGTAACAATAGGAGGCAAGCAGGAAGGGTGAGAAGAAGAATGGGTAGTAGTGAGAGTGGCGCACTGTGGCTCAAGAAGAAGTAACAAAAAAAGACAGATGATATGCTAGAGCTCTCCCTCCATGTTCACTGTTATTTAGTCTACTCAATCTCACTGAGAACAAAAAAAGAAGAGTAATAACAGAGTGATAATAACAACAACAATGAATTTTCACAATAAAACTATTTTGATATTTTAACGTGCTAGAAATGATTTATTTTGTTAATGATCAAACGCAATTAACCTTGGGCTATTGTGAAAATATTTCACAGATTTTTTTGTGCAATATTACTTCTAATTTAACCAGATCATCATTCATGTAAAATTGTTGTTGTGATTATTCTTAGTGTTATTACAGATTAGCTGTATTTGCAAAGTTTGTTTTCCACTTCAGTTTTAGATTTCTATGACTTTTACTGTGAATTTCTTTCATGCAGAGCCACTGAGACCATCAGTGAGCAGTGTGTAACTGTGTCAATGTGTCATGCATGAGTGTGCACAATTTGGGAGAATGAGCGCCTGTGTAATTTTTTAAACCCATATTATATCATTTTCATTTATAACATGAAGTCAGATGTGAATACTGTAAATTGTCTTCCAAAAATTGATAAAGAAAGAAATGCAACAATAATGTGAGTGAGTGAGACAACCAATCATCTTCATTGTTATTACAAGTCTGAGTTTTCTATGGGCCTCTGTTAGTCTTTCCATTCTAATCAGTGTTAACAGTAGTACTTGTAGCTATAGTTGTGTAGAAGATGTCTGTTCTTGGGCATTAACAGAAACCTCGGCCTGGAGGAGGCAGAGAAAAGACGTATAGAATAATACATTTGTATAGAATCAGGTAAAGGTTGCTGCCTGAACAGTGAAACAAAAATATTTTCTTTCCTATTAAGAGTCCCAAAGTGACACATGCAACTCATCATTTTCAGTGGCAAAATATATTGTTAGTCTATGTGGGTTAAGAGGGTCAGAAAACACTACAGAGATACACTTTTAAAACTATATCAATACAGTGTAATTTATGCATACAAATATTTGTAAAGAAACATTTTTCGGGACCACTGTTCAGACTCTGCCTGGCATTACATTCTGCACCCTCTAGACTCTTGTTGGGTGGTTTCATCAATCCCACCTTCAGTGCCACTCCTGGCCCCTCTCCTGCCTATATTTGGTCCCATGATCACTGTTTCCCCAATGATGTCACATGACTAATAACAGATTTACCACAGAAATGACCCCTTAACCTCCCTAAAGATTCTTCTCACTGTGCTCCCCCTCTGACCACTGAGTGACCATTGAACTCTGACCCGTTCTGTTTATGTTGATGAGAATGTAAACACATGTAATCCACCCTCACCCATCCCTGCCATCCCCACAGACTGCAGATCCAGGTTGAAACGATGGACACACATGCTACACGATAAAATGCTCAACGGCTTTTGGCTTGTCCCTTCAGGGCTCGCCAAAGCGGAACATGTTCCGCACGTTGATTTGGCCTCAGTTTTTACGCCTGATGCCCTTCCTGCCGCAACCCTTCCATTTTATCCGGGCTCGGGGCCGTTACCAAGCTTGCCCTTGGTGGCTGGGCGGGGCCACACCTGGTGAGGTGGGATTCCAAACTGCCATCTGCAACCCAATGCTCTATGCTACACGATACAATGAAAAAACAAAACAACAACCAGACGCTTCCAGATTCTATACCTTTTAATTTCTTTGATTTTTATTTAAGAAAAAGAAAATGTGATTAAACTGCACACTGATAGCATTTATGTGGGCAATATGAATAGTATGTAGTTGAGAATAGATATATCTAGACAAATGATTATGGTTTATCTAACTGTGTGATAAACTCAAACACTGTATTGCACGAAGTTTATAAAAAAAAAACAATAACAGACAGAATCACAGACTGTTGTCTTTTGTTTATTTTTGCTGGTGCTGGGGTCTCATGTGAAGGATAGACTGATATACATGAGAGGATACTTCAAAAGTGTCTGTAGTCCATTTATAACAATCACCACTGTAAAAATACTCCGCTTCCTGCCACCATTTAAAATTTAACTGTTTTACAGATACACAGACGTTTAAATTTCACTTTGCTGAGGGAAGAAGGGAGGTCAAAGAGCAATATGCATATGATTTATAGCACAGAAATTTAGATAAGGCTAAAATGAAAATATTTAAACTACAGTGACCTCAAATTTGTATTTGACCATAGTACTTTAGTAAATTAGTAAATTCACTTACCAACTGTAAGCAATAAGATACATGGCTTGTTATTAATGTGCAAACATGTCACTATTTAATAAACCTCAAGAACTCTTAGCATATCTTTGGCGTGCTGTGATCCTAAAAAGACCTCCCGTGTCAGACCTGAAGCTCATCATTGTTGCAAATATATGGAGTTCCAGATGGGGGCTGTTTGCCAAATACGGTGATGAGAAGACCACCTGTAAGTCAATCCAGTGTACTTTGTTTACTCTGTGATCACTGCCTGTCCTGAGTACATCTGTGTTTCTTTTTTATGATGAGCCCATCTGCTAACTCGTGCATGATTTTGCATAAACAGTTTTTAAATACTTTAAAGGTGCCCTTTTGGTCACTTTAGCTCACTTAGCAGGCTCTGCATGACCCCAGAGGGATGATCACCAGCAGGATGGATGAGGGAATATGTCCAATGAGGATCACGCTGGAGGGACGAGAGATGATACATCAGATGCCTTAGGGCAGAGGAAAGGCAGTGTTACATCGTGGACAAGCGGCCTGAGATTCCTAGCAATGCTCCTAGACCTTGCGGATTAGTTATCTGATGTGCTTTTCCTGCTATTATCATACCTCCTGCAGTCTAGTTATAGTTATAGAGTGATGAAGCGATAAGAGATTCATGGAGGAGCAGTGGGAAGCTGCCATAGTAAACCATTCTACTACAGAGGCAGGGTTTCTTAACACAGTTTAGGATAACCCTGTACATATTTAAATCTGTCTGCAAAAATATTTTGGCAATGTATCAATAATCACAACAGGTTTTTCATTTTCTTTGAGCTTTCGCCACCAAGCTACAGGTCTTCTATCAAGAATTCTAGGCAGTCCATTTACATTTACAAACATGCAACCAGTGCTGCATACCATTTGTCTCATAGTTTCACTGTAACTATTAAATGCTATATATACAACCAGGATAGTGTGTCTTGTGGATTCTGCTTCTGTCCACTGGGAGATAAAAGCATGTGAGTGAGCTTGCAGGTGAGCATATGAGCAAATGTGACTGGATGCCACTCGGTTCCCCAGAGGGCCAGGTGTGAGAGTAGTTATTGGGCCATCTCTGAGCTGATCGCTCAGTTGTCTGCAGATCAGATGGCAGCGACCGATGGTTTTGCCTGGAGATAGAGTAAAATACAGAGGTCAAGGGGTACAGGAGGAGAGGACACATAGGTTTAAGGATAGGCCGGGGGGGTACATAGTTAGAATTCAAGGATAAAGTTTCCCGACCTCTGCAGTGAAATGCACTGCAATGAGCTCTGGCCTAATTATAGATGTGGTGGGTTTTGGGGGAGGGGGGTTGTTTGGCAGAGAGGTTAGGATTCACACTGTGAAGGGGTGAAAATGGGTGAATGTCAAGCTTGAGGGCAGACAGGGTTTCACGTCAGCTAACAAAAGGGAGGTATTATTTTAAATCAAATCCTTTTAATGATAAGCAAAACATGGTGCCACATACTGTACATACATACGAGTTGAAATGAGCACAGTGTGCACGGTGTAAACTAACATTTCCTGGTACAGAGATAAGATGTGCATCCTATAACAAAAATATAGTGTATTTACAGAATACTCCAAATAAAGTGACGGGACACAACACAACAAACGATGACTATTAATAAAATATGTAAACACATCCATTTTATATACAGAGTTGAGCTTATAAAGTGAGTCCATACAAGTCTTAGAAATGATAGAAAACTATGTTTTAGCATTTTCTCACAGCTGATTTGATTCACCATACATTAACATACTGAAGTAGCTTTTGCCAAATAGCAAAACACACAAAAGTAATAAATTATGAACTTCTTTTTTATATTAGTATTAGACATTTATAAGCTTTATAATGTTTACTGCTAGAATTTTTTGATGAAGCTTAAAGGAACATGAAGCAGATATGCCAAGTAGCTTCTTTGAAAGCGATCGCCCATATGTAGATGCCCATTTATACCTGGAAACTGTATGAAAAGTTCAACATAGCAATAAAATAAAAATGACAAGCTTTATTGTGCTCATATGCAACGACATCCGTCATTACAACAAATTCCTTAAAATGACAAAGTGGCAAGAAAGAGTAATGGAACTGTTTCCAGTTTCCTGGTTTTCTGCATACGTTATTCATGAAACGTGACCTGATTTTCAATAAATTCACAAATATTAACAAACACAGTTTAATCTAGTAAAAAATGATCTCTCATACCCATGAAACATACAAAGTGATGGTGGAAAAAATATTGGTAACTGGTCGAATCACTTTTGGCATCAGTAAGCTCAAGCAAGCACTTCCTGTAGCAGTGGATTAGACCTTCACAACATTCGGGAGGAATTTTGGATCATTCTTCCTTATAGAACGCTTCAGCTTAGCTGTGTTTTTAGGATGTCTGACGTGTGAACGACTCTCTTGAGGACTTTCCACAACTGACTGGGTCACTTCAAAAGGCAGATTGTGTGTCTCTAAACACTTTCTGCTTTAGGTCATTGTCCTGCTGCATCACCCAGCTTCTTCTGAGCTTAATTTTTTGTTCAGTCACTCTGACATTATCCTCTGGGATTCCGTGATAAAAACTTGGGAGCTCATTTTTCCCTTCACATGAGGGAGGGAAAGATCCAAAGCAGCCGCAAATCATTAGACTCCCTCTAGTTTACTTCATTGTTGAGATGATGGCTTTTTTTTGTGTGTGTGTTTGCTCCACTCTCTTTACACCACAATAGTGTTGTGTTTTCTTTCCAAACAATTCTACCCGGGCTTCATCTGTCCACAAGATATTTGCCCAATAGTGTTGTGGAGTGTCAAGATGGCCTTTAGCAAAATACAGGTGCTACAATGTTGTTTTTGTAGCACAATACCTTCCTCCATGGTGTCCTGCCATGCAGAGAAAGAGAATGTCTAAAGTCTAAATTGGCTCATACTGGCTGAAGCTGCACTGTGAGTGTTTTTAAAAATCAAAGTAGCTCTAAACCCCATCTCCATTCTTGTTTAATTGATTGGACTCCACCATCACTTTGTATGTTTTGTGGTCGATAAAGACATGGAAAATTCTGACAGTTTGTGTTTCATCATCTTAGAAACATTGTGTATCTGACATCTGTGATTTTGGTGAAGTTCAGATTACGGTTTAAGGCCAATTTATGCAAAAAATGGAAATTCAGTTAGTGCCCTTACTTTTTCCTGCAACTCTATGTATATGAAATGATGGATTCTATTGGATATAGTAACAGGAACAGCAAAGGACGACAGTTGAGACTGTTATAAAGCAACAAAGAGAAGAGGTCAAGTCTGCATGGTTCAGTAATAACAAGACTTGAGTTTTGGGGAGTGCATTTTGTTTCTCATTTCCAGCATGACTACAATCATTCTCTAGCCTTAACTATGTGTTTATTTACTCTTGGTGATAAAGGGGAACTAACCATTCACCATTTTGCAACTTCCTAATGCCTTTAAACTTTCCTCTGACTTCCCTATATTAAAATATGTCTCTGGTTCTAACTGAAAAATTCCTGCAGATAACATTACCCAGAGGACTTTTTCATCATTAGGAGTTCAGATTATGCCATCTGGGGGAGCTGTGGAAAAGTAGATAGATCATGATTTCCAACTCCATAGTGTGAGCAACAAGATAACATAATCTGAACTGAAGGCTCCTCCAAGTGATGTCATTTGAAGGAATTTTTCAACTAAAAAGTAGAGTGATGTAATGTAGGGAAATCAGAGTGATGTTTAATGGCATTCAGTTACATGTTCTAGCTAAACTAGAACCAAAAGAAGCAAGTTCAAAATCGTCATTTAACAAAATTGTTATTTTAACCCAACACAATCTCTCTCAAAACTATTTATATTTATAACTATTTAACTACTATTTATCGCAGAACTATAATTTTTCCTTTAAGCCCACTCACTTAGGAGCCTAACCCAAACAAATCTTAACCTCAGCAGTAATAGGTTTTAAGATACAGTCAAATAATGCTGCTTGTTCCAGGATGAAAAACATTTGGGCGACTATCTCTTATCTTTTTTGTTTGATTGTTTCTTGGGAGCATGGGGACACCATATAAAATACAAACATGTACTAAGTATAGTTTACTTTTGTTACCAGAATCACTAGATTCATTGTGGCCTTAAGCTATAGCCAAGCTAACAAGCCTCTCTCTGTCACTTGTTTAAGTAAAAAAATCCCAATACTAAAATGTAATTAGGGTGCAAAAGCCCTGTCTCTCCCTCTATCTATTTTTTAAAATAGAAACAATTTTAGACTAACTCTACAGGGCTGTTCTGTGTGTTAAATATTTTGTATATGTTTCATTAAGACCTAGTATGACTTCTTGGACATATAAAACGCCAAGAGCAAGCTTAAAGTTGCAGTCCTCAGGAAACGGGCTTTTATACTGTACTTGCTCTTAAGCAAAACATCCCGAGTACTATATGCATATTTCAACATTAAATTGCTAAGTGGCACTATTCTTGTGTGGCAAACATTTCTGCCAGATGCTGAAAGGAAGGGCCAGGATAATGAAAAGGAAACCTCCAAAAATAAGAATTGCCCCAGCTGAGCCCACACAGGCCACGGACCAGGACAGCTCGTGGTGTAAAGGTATGGAGTGGTCACTGGACAGCAAGGCCAGCACGGACTGATGGAATATCAGGACGGAGAGAAGAACCAGTAGCCCTGCAGTGCAAGCAAGATTAAAATAAAATCACATCAAGAAACCGTTTCATTCAAAGTTTTTTTAAGCTGTAGAAACATAGTAATGTCTGATTAAAAAGACCAAATACACTTCATGTTGCCAATCATCAGTTGTTTAGGACATTGTGGAATCCTGATAAAGTGGTTAGATTGATTTTATTCTAAAGTGAAATTCTACCTGATATGATGAAACAGAAGGAGGCTGGCTTTAGAAAGAATGGCACTCCTTTGCTGAGGGACATGGCGATGCAGATGGAGCCCATGACCATCATGGTCAGACTCAAAAGGGCCAAGACAGCTGCTGCTAGATTTAGATCTGTGTGGGAAAACACAGAAATGACAAGAGCTTAATATAATATTAATGTACAGGCAGGATTTATTTGAAAATAGGATTAGTTGTCACTGAATTTAACTTCTTTAACTTTATGCAGAGTGAAATTGACAGAAAACTGGTAATTTAATAGGATTTCAACACTTGCGCCACTTTATGTTTGTGAGCAGTAGAAAGTTTATTCTACTGATTTATTAGTTCTACCATACTTCAAAGTTACAATAGGAAAATACAGACATGCACTTCCCATTCTGGCTCGGTTTAAAACAGATTTTATTGGCAGTGTAAACCTGGACAGGTGTAGCAAAAAAGCTGACCAACATTTCACAATCGCCAGTGCCAGCTTATGTTTTCCTGAAACACCATCACAGACATAAATGTTGTGAATATTATTTTATTATATTAAACAGAGGGCCTGGAATGAGATTTGTTGATGCAAAGCAGACGAAGCCAAACAGAAGGTGATAAATAACCTCACAAACAATGTAGTCCTAAAACTCTATCTGCAATGTTTTTACCTAACTACACTTTTACACATTAACTACACATTTCTGCCAAAGTTGGTTGTTCACTTGACTCCAGACAGAAACATTAAACAGATTTTAGACAGAAGAATTTCTGTACATGGATGATCGTCATGTCAAGGACGAATACTACTGACTTTGGTCATGCAGCTTCCATTTGAGGTATCAGTCAAATATCACTATCGCCACCAACAGTTTAACATTATGATTAAATGTTAGTATGTAATTGCAGCAAACCAAAAGTGAACATATATAACATAAACATTATACCTCGGATCAGCCTTTTAGCATCCTAATGTTAAGTAGCTCAGCCACTAGCATGGATCTGATTTTCCATAAAAATGTTTTAATGAACTTGCTGAAAACTTCAAAAAAAATTATTCAATGCAACAAACAGTTTTCACCTTTTTGTGCTGCCAAAGTTCCAGTGTGATCATGCAGTTGGTACCATTATTTTAAAAGTGCAGTTTAGTGGCATCTAGTGGCACGTAAGAGCCTATGGTGTCTCTCAGGTGCCGTGTCTTAGTCTAAAACTGTATTGAGGTTACTTTAGATTGTTATATATTTAGAAATTCAATTTAGTTAACCTACTTTTTAAATAAAACTATAGGTCAAAACACAAAATTCTCTCTAGAATCAGGGTTTGGGTTGTCCCTTCTGAGTTATTGTAGAAACACGGCATCAGAGTAATGCAACTTCTAGGGAAGGAAACCTGCTCCCTGTCGATGTTTGAAATTGCTCGTTCTAACTCTTACACACGGCACCTTTGAGTCAGTAAAGGTGATAATGTTGGTGCAGTTGTACAGTAGGTATACAACACAGCTTAATGTAGGTGTAGCAGCTCTCATATACTTAAAAAACAGTCTTCAATAATAAAGGATGAAGTAGATAAGACATTTAAAACATGTTTAAATATTGCACAACACAATTCATTATACCACACTATACATTTCAGCCTCTAAAATCTAACCTCTGTAAAACATTAAAAAAAGTTGGATATAGTGAGTGTTGCCTTAGACTACAATGTTTTTAGCTTTATGCACCTCATAGATGCAGGGTCATCTAATATCAGAGGTTCCTATAATGGCTTCAAAACAGATTAAAAAAAAAACCTTTATGTTCACTGTGATGTAAATATATCAAGTCTCAGGCGGCTTGTGTTAAAACTGCGCTGAAACCAGTGGCTCCCTGGATGCTTGTGTAAACACATTAATCAGTCTGATAGTTTATGGTTTTCTGAGGCAATTGGGTGGCAGCAGAAGTTAATGGTCTAAAACATGCAAAAACCACCAGTATGGTCTTGTGAGCACAGCAGTAAACATCTTTATTGATAGTGGCTGCTGTGTAACTGTTCGTGCGTGTCTGTATGTACAACAGAAATTGCAGGGGAAAGTATAATGTCTCACTCTTGTTAGTCGTCTTCTTGAATATGACTGCATTCTCGCCAGAGGTGAAGAATTTGAAATATGTGCAGTTGGAATCTGTAAGTAAAAACAATAAAGAATCAGACAAAGAGTGCAGACACACACACACACATACATATATACATATCTACAGTATGGTGTGCTCCCTATATGCATCCATATGTTCTGTCCTTCCAGACATCATTCCTATTTATATCCAAGTGTTTAGCATTAGCTGGAATATCCAGTGACACACACTACTACACACACACACACACACACACACACTGCCTAGCACCGCACATACGGTGCCGCTAGGGTGAGAGACAGATAAACACTGGAGGGGGAGGCAGAATGGTAGAAAGGAGAGAAAGGGGCAGACTGAGGATAGAAATTGAGAAGCGAGGCAAGTGAGAGGAAGAGGATATGCAGGATGAGCAAACGATGTAAGGGGGATGCAAGAAAATATGGATACAGGCTCAAAGGATAAGGCGGCGGTAAAAAGGAGGAGTGAGGTGGGTGCAGATGGTGAGTGAAGGGGAAGAAAGGGGGGGAGCCACAGATGGAGAAGGAGGTGAGGAGAGCAGGAGATGTCAAGAGGGGGAGAAAACACAGAGGGGTTGGTTAATACTGCATTAGACTCTCTCCCTCAGTCGCTGTCTGTCCCTCATTCCCCTCCTTCTCTATATTTAGACAAAAACTGTGAAGTAGTCAGATTCCACTTGGCTTCACATGCACATAGTGATGACTTTCACCCACTGAATATTGTGTGGTCCAGGGTGACCACATGCTTGTATAAACACACACAGTCACACATTTCCTTCACACACAAATATGTTGCGCCTCAACACATTTGCAAACATTTTTTTTATCAGAGCAGACACACCATTTATCAGCCCACTGATTTTTTAACACATTATGCTATCACAGTCAACGGATTTTGCTCTCACTACCCCTGCTGAGACTATAATTATTGAGCCATCATGTTCCTCTCCAGCAGGCAGCAAAGATGGATAGCCGGTCTTGAGATGACAGGCACATCAGCGGGCCGCACTTTGCTTGGGACAGCAGCCAGAGGCGTGTAAACAGGGATGTGAAACAGAGAAGCAGGAATGGCAAAAACAGTTGTTTTCCTCCAAAAATGACAAGCCCACAGCCATCTGCGACAGGCGGCGTGGGCCAACAGTGTAAGAAGCATACTGGCTGCTCTCACACGCCAACCGACCATCTTGGAGGCACAGAGCGATATATCTGCTAGCTAGAAGCAGCCAAAGATGTGGGACATTTTGACAGGCGAAATGAATTAGTTCTTGACAACTGGATAAAAATACAATTCTGAGGCGCATCATTCAAGTTGATGTATGTGAATAGTATTTATGTATCTGTGCTGTATGAGGACATTTTTTGTTTCCTCACTGCCTGGTTGTGATTCCCTGAGACAGGCAGTGATCTCAGGAGCTCCTCCTAAGCTTACCCTGCCTATCTCCAACACCTGACTCTCACCAACTCTAGATTCTCTTTTCAGACCGAAGTAGGTCACTCAGCACATAATCGACACACTCTGGAGAACCTAACCCGTGTCACGTTGATTACAATACCTTGAAAAATGAGCTGTCACAACTCAAAACATGGATGTTCATCAACACAGTAAACCTGTGGTCTGGCCTCTCATCACCTGTCTATATTGTGTATACAATAGGAGATTGTTTACAGTCAAGGGAAGACCTTAAAATTAGTGCATATGCAAATGCATATCAACATTTGTGAAATTGTTACTGAGAGTTTTCTGTACTGTTTGCAGATTATTTAATTTGCACAGTTTTTCTCAATATTGTCAACAATTCATCTTTTCGAGCCTTTTTTTTTATCAATTCAGTGATACACATTCCTCAGCATGGAGGTGGCCTCAAAGTAGACTTGCATGGTCTAACAATTTAGTTTGCATAAAAGACGTGAGCAGATAGTCAGAAAAAGAAAACAGACACATTCCCTCCAGAAACCTCGCCTGCTCGCATCCTAGACAATACAAAGCATAGACAGACATACAATCATAGAAACAAACCAACCACAGGTCTCACCTCCAGGTAGTTCAGCAGGTCCACAGCTTGTCCTCTCTGGGTCTATGTCAGCCACCCATAGGGTGCGGATGCAGCCCTTCCACAGGCCATAATGGGCCATCTGGCAGGTCTGGTTGCTGCTGAAATTCTTTGGTTGGGCTAGCTCCACCCAAAACTCTGTCCCCATGCCCAACACAGTTAGGGTCACGCCAATGATTGACACAAAAAACGCTAATTTGATTTTCCCCTCCTGGCTATCGCTCATCTTGTGGGTTCGCCTCTGTCCCCTTCCAGCTTTTATTCCACCCAAACCCCCACTTTGTCCAGCACCCGCAACACCAATTCGACCCTCTTCATCCTGCTGCACAAAGAAGTTGGACCACATACTGATCTTAACCGGCCAGGCCCCGACAGGAAGACCAGGAGAAAGAATGGGACACTTAAGTTAGAGATTAGCGAATCGAATGAGTCGTGAAAAGATGGTTCACTTTAAGAAGATGAAAATGGGGAGTGGTTATAGTTTCATAGGGTATAGCTTTGGAAGAAAACAATATTTTATGAGGAGACGCAGCTATCAACTATGCTGTGATAGCTTAGTAAATTGTAAAAAATCAGTGTGTCAAAATAAGCAGGTTGAGTACAGGAGTTAGACAGAAAGACATATGAATAGAGCTACAGTGGAGTGGGGGTGGAAGAAGCAAGGTAATGATAAAATGCGAAGCCATGGAGGTAGGACCAGGAGAGCCAGTCTCTGTTTTCCATCCAGTCCTCTGAAATAGAGTTGAAAACAGAAAGATGAAAGAGCAGCCAGCATATGCTTCACAAGAGCAAAATCCTTTCATCACAAGCGTAATATTTAATTTCCAACAGCTTTATCCGCATCTACAGTATTCCCTCCCTAAAAGCCATATGACATGCTCTCAGCCAACAATAGATAAGCCATATGGTGTTTCCCTGAAAGGCAGATTTTGCTTCAGATGAAGAAACAATTGGGCTGGATAAGCTAGTGGAGTTGGTGCTGGGTCAAGGTGAGAGCTAACACCACAGCACCAGACTATAGACCACCCATCTTCTATTTTCCCAGAGGAGCTGACAACAGAGCTCCTCTCCAAACAGGTACACTATTTCTGACCTAAACACAGATCCCATTTGATCTGTGGGGATAATGGGTTGCCTCAAATACCTCCCATCCTCCATTAGATGTACCAGAAAAGACTGGGAATCTGTAGCCATGACAGACATTTTGAGAATGACTGTGTTTTACTATGGCCAGCAAATGTGGTACTATTCCAGACTGTGAGCGAGCGGCCTTTAGAGCAGTTTAAACAACATCCGTGATGGGGCCTAACGGTGTCACCACACGGTACAGAGTGCATGAAAGGTGATAATTCAAGCCTGAGCCTTCCGACAGAGAAGAGGCTGCAGTAATTAAGTCTGCTGTGCAGTCCAACAGGTCACATACTGTAGTGGAGGCAGGAGGCCTGGCCAGTTAGGAGGGCAGCACCAGCAGGCCACACACAGTTGGTGGATCACTTAATTCAGAGCTTTGCGCTGACAGCATCAGAGGTTTTATATAGAGCTAGGCACCACATGGACTGAAAATGGCAAGTACTTTTGTAGTATATAAAGAGTAGTGGTTCATTTGAAAACTCAAAATTTGATATTTGTAATATATACAGTTACAGTGTACAGCTACAATGTGTCTAAACAACCAGGAAAGACAAAGGTCAATAGGTAACATTTAGAGCAGAGATGGTGCTTAATCAGACAGAAAATTAATCAGCAACTATTTTGGATTAGTCTTTTTAATCAGTCAAAGACTCCAACCATCTTCTGCTTCCAGCTTCTCTAAGGTAAGTGTGTGTTGATTGTAACTGCTTTATTTTATTTCAGCTCTTAAATGCCAATCTTTGATCAATCTCTGGTGTATTACATACAGGCCAAATGTTTTGTGTAATAATAAATTATTGTATCTGATGTTAAAAAACTCCATCTGAACGTGCAAAGGTCAGTTTCTAAGGACCATCATGTGATGGTCCAAACAGGTACAAAATGGATAAGTTGTGATCACTTGGGTTTAACTTTGATTACAGTAATATGATAAGATTATATGATTAAAAGATATCAACGTTTATCTTCAGTTTACCTTTTAATATTGAGAGCTAACAAAAAGTTGATACTGGAGGATAAAATGAACCAAAGACCTGGATCAGCAGCCGTGCAGTTGAATACACCTCCAACATTAACTGCAATAAACAACATCAAGACTGCAGCTGCTGACAGCTAAGTTAGTAGTCATAGAATTACAAACCTTGATCACATTACATCCATATTAACCACAGGATGATCAAAAGGGGTCAGAGCATGCCAGGCTACTCTAAAGGCGCACAACACAGACAAATGGTTTGTTTGTAAAAAAGGGATTAAATCAGCATCTAAAGCAATGTAGCCTACCCACACACGGCTTATAATGCAATAACAATGACAGAGCATTGACTTCAGTTCTGTGCGAGCTGAGAAAAGGATAAGCTTATACGCACGGTTGCATTTTGTGTTGTGAAAATTAGAAACACTGTCTACCATTTTGCCAAAAGCAACCACCATCACCTGTGTGACATGTGGACATAAGGAAGCGACAACTAGCTCATGCACTTGCATTAAAAGAGGAATAAGTCTGACCTGTTTGGTTTGTGTTGTTCAGTTCAGGAGGAAGAGAAGCTTGAAACTTAATAGAGGGGGAGAGTGGAGATGGGAGAGTTGGTGAAAGAGGGAGAGGGAAAGGGGGTGGGAAAACGGTACGTAAGGGTTATGGAAAGTGAGCGTAACAGGGGAGGGGGCTGCAGCCTGGTTGGTTACCACTGTGGATGATTAAATGTGTGTGTTTGTGCTGCTGTGTGCCCCTCATACTGTGCCTGCAGCTCATGTTCAGTCTCAGCAGCACCCTGTTCATACTGTGTACATGTTTGAAATCTCCCATCAATGAGCAAAGGTGCTGCAAGGTGGTCTGCTCATGTGACAACAGTTCTGCCAGTATGATTGAAAACATGCCTGCTTCTGTCAGCCTTGTCTGTGTGTGTGCTTATTTTAGACAACCACCTGTTAATGACATTAAGTACGGGTGAAGGAGGAGCCTGTGTTTATATGGGAGACCAGGACAGCATTTTACAGCAACACAACACACTGTGAGCAAAGTTAAAATCTGGCAAAGAGACAGAGTGAGAAACGGGGGACCAACAGACACGGATACTTGCATAGACACAAAAACAAAGTGGAAGAAAAAAACAGAAAGATGTGGGAAAAGGACATAAAAGAGATGAAAAGGTAACAGACATTCTGATGTCTGGGGTCGGTGCAGAAATGCATTTCCCTCACCAAAAGTGATGAAGCTAGGAGGAAAAAATGGGAATGTGCAAATCCATTTCATTCCTCACTGAACGGGGTCCGGGGAGAATTAAGACTCAGCCTGGTCTTGTGGAAAGCTTTTCTTGTGGCCCAGCCCTGCTCTGTTCTTCCACAGTTTAGGTTATATACGTGGCACAGTGAGACTAAGGCCAACCCCAGCAGCCAGCAACTCTCTGGGAGTGTAGGCAAGGGGGGATGGGAATAGAGTGAGAATGGGGGGGCATGCAAGATGAGAGTGAGTCGGGGCCAGAGACACAAAACAGGAGTAAATCAGAGAAAAGGGACAAGGCTGTGACAGAAAAATAAAAACCTTCACTGCCCAAAACTGCAGTGCAGATTTTGGTTCAGAGTGCTTTCTCAGAGGCAGGAAATATGTTGAACAGCCATGATTGATTGATGAATCTGCAGGATATCTATCTCTTTTAATGCACGTGTGTCTTTCTTTTAAAATTTGAACAGCCAACGTCCGCTGCTCGATCATATGAGACTGATAGGAAGTGTCCTCTCACAGGCTGAGCTCGTCAATAATCTACAGTATGATGAACAATCTTGTCCTCACATCAGTCAAGTGCCCCTGTTAAGCAGAACTGTTTTATGCCCAAACACATTGAACTACACACACCCTGTGCATGTCAGCCATCTGACTAAAGAAAGGGTGTGATATCATCTTATATTTTGTTTCATTGTCAACAAAATGTTTTTATCCTATAGTAAGTTATATGCTGATTGGAAGCATTGTATTTTTCATTAATATACACAACAAATTCTACTCTCAAAAAGTGGTTGAATCATGTTTTTAAATGCGACTTATTTTACACATATTTTATAGCGGAATAGAAAAAAATGGCTTGGGACAGACTAACACTTTATGGGTTCTGGTTCTTTCTATTGGTAATAATCACAAAATCTGATTATCTCCAACTTTGTTCATATCAGTCTCACCGAAATTGAAACTTAAGAAAATGTAATGTAATATCAAATATAAAACAGACTAAATACAAAAATACAATACAAAGACAAGCTGTACAATAACAGTGTGCAGTTTTACTGGTTATATTTTGTTTGTTATAAATGATGCGTTTTAAGACTAGTTCTCTAATTACCTACAATGTGAGCGCAAATGTTTTGGCATCTTTGTAGCTGTGTAACTCTAACTCTCTGTAACTTTGCGTGTCCCAAAGGTCTATGACTTAAATATTTTATTTACATTTCTTAATCTGTTTTTCTACTGTCATACATTTAAATGTTTTCTATTCAAACACCTGGATTTTTCCCTAGACCTCTCTCTGTACTGGCATTTTGAGATTGATTTCATTGTCAAAGTACTTCAATATGATGCATTCTTAAATAAACGTTCATAACTCCTACATAACGAATATAAACTGGTACATGTACAAAGTACCGCATTCATCCGACATTCTACTGTTCCCCTCTCCCACTGCTGCAGTATTCCATCTTTCTGAATGAGGATCAATGGGGATGTTCTCCCCTGAATGACAATACCATCCCGTCTTATTTTCACCACTAGAGGGAGAGAGTGCACGTACAATCTTCACTGCAGCATCAGGCCTCAGAAGGGCTTGTAACAGCATTTAATAGGTCTCATGTTAGGCAGCCAATACAATAAAGGAGGCAGGGACAGTTGACAGTAAATGTGGCTTTAGCTGCCTGATAGAGCTGCTGTGTTATCTGTTCTCTCAGGGAACAACAGAGGAGTTTCTGCATCTGTGGCCATGCTGCTGGGATTTGTGCAGTGGGGTGCAGCGATACAGTTGGGAGATGGGCAGCATAGAGCTGACACAGGACATTTTATGTCAGAGGTTTGTTGCTTTCATGTAACTGCTTCACAGGAACTCTCTACTGAATAGGTCCCAGGTGGCAAGAGCCTTTGTGGCATCCCTTGAAGCATAAGGGAATCAACTAGAACATAAACCCCACTAGATATACCCACTAAAAAGAACAAAGTCTATAAATATACAAATACCAAGTAATACACAAAATAGTTATATCTAATGCAATACAAAGATAAATATAAAGCTCAGATGAAGGTTAGATGTCTGTTTAAGATATGTGCGCTTGTTATAAAATCTGACACCATCAGCAAGTTTTCCCCCTTTCTTAATGAAACTATACATTTTGAAAACATTCTAGATCACAATTTGCAAGGATTTGACTTTATTGCAAATCTTGAGGGGAAAAAAATTTGCAAGTATGCTTATATTATAATGCAGTATGAGAAGTAGTAAGTCATAATACGTAAACATTGCATTTGTGTGAGAGTGAAACAGCTCCATCGTTTGGACATTACCATTAACTACAACGCTTAGTAATTGATTCTGCTCTCAGCATAATTAACTGTGACTGGTGGTTAAACTCACCTGGGTGGATAGATGCAAGTGTGGTTAAAAAAAACAAAAAAACAAAACAAAACAAAAAAGCACAAATGAGAAAGCCATGATGTAAATTCAGTTTTTAATCATCTGAAAACAAATTGGACAAATGAAAGACTTTATGCTTTTATAAACTAGATGCGAGTTTTAGGTTTTAAATCATTGAAGAAATCACATTTTTTCCCCAAAGAGAAAATATAGAAATTAAAATGATACAGTGACACTGAAAAAGAAAGTTTTTTCCAAAATTAAGGAGTAACATCTCAAAACTGTTATCGCTGACAAACTCTTTCAGTGCTGCCTTAAGCAACCCAAGGTATCAAATGAAAGCAGTCACAAGCCCATACAGTGTGAACATGTGGTCCTCAGAGAAACAATGGCGGAAGATGAGGGAGATAAGAGAAATGCAGATCTAAAGTACATGCGACTAGGTCTAACATCCAAACACCTACCTCTTGAATTTAGTGAAAGTCCCCGTAAGGGCTGCACAGTAAATAAAATTAGGAAAGCTAAAGAGTAAAAGGTAATTCTTTTTTGATGGAACTGAGTTAGGTTTGGACTTTTGCCCATTTATCAGTCTATGGAGAACAAATGTCGTCAGGTTTAGTTTTAAGTCTTATGCCTATAACTATTATTTTAGACAAAGGCTGGAAGTGGACAAGAGAGGTTGTGTTGTTTTGGTTTCACTTTGTAGTAAAACATGACTCATGGGTATTACTCTGTTTATTTGGTCTTGTTAAAGAGGTGAGCCGCTGCATGAAAAAACAAAAACATCCTATATCCCAAATCTGCAAGGAAAAAGTAAAACTGGCAATACAAGGCTAAAGCAGAAACTGCCAGACATCACAGAAAGTTGAGTGAGCCAGATTTCCTTCCTTAGTGAATTCACTTATGATTAAGGCTTTTTGGTAAAAATAATTCCCCATTAAATAGCTTTTAACTTTCATTAATTTTGAATTAATTGCAGAGACAAAATATTCTCACCTGCTAAAAGCTGTGCATGAAAATGGATATGAAAAGATTACAAACTGGCTTGACTGAGAACTTTCCATCTGCAGTTCATCTTATTTTGTGACCTGAATACAAGGTGATCTATAAACAGCTCATGTCAGTGTAACTACACACATTATCTAATCAGTTACAGTTGACATTCAGATAGAGTCCAGTTAGACAACAGATTCTCTCACAATCATCTAGAGGGGGGCAGCAGCCTGATGAAATTAAAAAAGGAAATTACTTGAAACAAAAATCAACTGCTTTCGGCTTGTCCCTTCAGGGGTCGCCACGTGATTTGGCATGAGTTCTTACACCTGATGCCCTTCCTGCAGCAAATGTCCCATTTTATCTGGGCTCAAGGTGTCCCTTGGTAGCTGGGTGGAGCCACACCTGGTGGGGTGGGATTTGAACCTGCGGCCTTTTGCATCCCAACCCAATGCTCTACCATTAAGCCACCAGGTCCCCTAAAAGAAATGACTCAAAACAAGGAAAAAAAAAAATTCCAAAAATATTTTTTTTTTACTTTTCTACTGATGAGGGCAAAACTGAGACGGATGTTACAGCTACTGTAGATCTACATTAGATGGTCAAACAGAAATGTTCTAATCTTCCTCTCCATCTCCCCCACATTTCCCTTTCACAGATAATCCCTCCCGTTTTCTCCATCCTTTCCCCCCCAATCACAACAGTCCAGTTAGTTCCCTACTTCACGTCCTTTCTAATGTTCTTAAAACAGGCTACCTCCATTTAAATTACAAACCTTTAAGTGTAGCACCCCCCTCCCACCCAAAACGACATCCCGTCGCACAAAGTATAAAAAATGTTGACCCCACCCTAGACCTATTATTACACACATTTCTCAAAAAGCTTTGATGCCCTCACCCACCCAGCTACACCCTGGCCATCCAAAACCAGCCCCCTCTGTTATAGACTGAATATAAACCCTACCCACACTTCTCCTGTCCAATTTCAAAAATCAGTTTTTACTGATGGATCTTTTATGTAGATCCCATATGATAAATTGAATATCACCAAATCAATTAGTCAAATGTTTAATAATCTCAGATGTACCTGAAATGTTCATTAATCATGGGGCTGATTTGGAAATGGGCAGTACACGTCCAGTCCCTAATCCCACCCCCCAACCCCCCAAATTTCCTTTTCTCTTCTTGCCTCCTCTACCAGAAGTCCCGGCGGTGATAAGCATCTGGATCGCAATATTTGGTCACCACCACCCTGTTGGCAAACTTCCTTCCTGTCAGCCCTTGCATGGCCTTTTGGGAGTCAAAAACTGACATGAACTCCACAAATATCTACAGGGGAAAAAATAAAACAAATAAATAAGAACACCACACACATATTTCAGGGTGATGACTTGACGACATAATTTTACAATAATATCTACATAAAAACAGAAACCGTTTCTACCTTGCCAGTCCCGGGCACTTCCAGGCCGTCAACAGGTCGGGGAATCTCAATACTCTTGACTTGACCATACTTGCTGCACTCATCCCTGACGTCCTCCACAATCTCCTCATATTCCTCATCATCCAGCAGCTCCTCAGGGGCCACCATGTTCATCAGACACAACACCTCGGTGGGCAGGCCCCCCATCTGTGTCACCGAGCTGTTTAGACCTGGAACTTGCAGCGTCACAGGGGTCTGATTTATACTTGTCTGGAAAAGCAGAAAAGGGTAAGAGCCAAGGAATGGTGAAAAGTAGTGTCATTATCAGTCTCCTTTATATTTGTTGAACCAGGCTCTGCCAATTTAAATTTTTTAAAAGTACTGATCCCTATAAATTTCAAGAGCTCAGTGTACTATGCATAATTTACGTTGTCTAACAACACACATTTTAATTTAATAGTTTGGATACACATTTGTTAACAGCGTTTAAACAACAGCAAATAAAATAATAGAGTAGATCTAATCAGTGATTTGGTATTTTAGCAAATGTATATGACCATCAACCTCCCACTGTCCTCCTGTCATCTGTCCAGCTCTTGGATACTCACCAGAGTGGCATTCTTGGATCCCACACTTGCCCTTTGCACCAGGAGTTTTTTGTCTCCCAGCTGCATGCCGTTCAGCCCAGCAATAGCCTAGTATGACAAGGAAGATTTAAAAAAATTTGTTCTGTAAGCTATGTCATAAATGTCCTGTATAAAGCTTTCTGCTACACTAGGCACCTGGTCATTAAGGTTGACATCAACATATTCACAGAATGCATATCCTTTAGATAAGCCTGTGGCACTGTCCTTGACCAGGTTGAAGGCCTTCAGAGGACCAAATGATGTCAACAGCTCCTTCACCTGAAATGCAGAATAGAAAAGCATCACATAAAGCACAGAGATTTCCAAAACATTTCTAGTGGTTTAAAAAATTCCCTTATATAAACAACATAGCTTAAAGTTTACCAAAAACTTTTAGATTTGTTCGATAAAGGTAGTGTGTTGTGCAGTAGTGTCTCTGAGAACTGGCAGAAGACCTGACCTGATCATCATTTAGGTAGTTGGGCAAGCCACCAATGAAAAGTTTGTGAGCCGAGTCAGGCACCACTGTGGACACCACGCCTTAATGTGACAAAAGGATAGGATATGGTCAAATATAAACAAAGAAGCAAAGATGGCACGCTTATGTAGAGAATGCTCATGAATTATGCCACAAGTACTAAGGGTTAAAAACCATTAATTGTCTGTGTACCAGGCACATAGACACTGGGGTTTTCACTCATGCCCGGCAGTGGCTGGTAATCGTGGGGACGGCGAATCTTGAGACTTTGACCTTGAAAGATAATGCCATCAAAAGCCATGGCCTGTGTTGTTTCATCTACTGAACGGAACTGCAGAAAAAACAGAAGTGCCGATTTTAAATATAAAACTGTACTTTGAATAAACTTTCAAAGATAAATAAGAAGCATAACAAGCAATGTTTATGACAGTATTAGCTCACCTCAAGGAAGGCAAAATTTTTATCCTGATTGATCTGTACTGCAAGGACAGGGTTTCCGGGAGCCTGAGTAAGACCACCCAAGCGCATCTGGGCATTGAAGAAGTCCATCATGGACTCCTACACAAAAGAGAGGAGAAGATTAAGAAAGTAATTTTAATTAATTAATTATGGTGAAGTTATTATTTTTTTAAATCACAGTCATGTCCCTCACCTCTGTGATACCAAAGGGGATGTTGCCCACGTAGAGCCGACGAGCCTGTCGGGTCATCTGGCTGCCCACTACAGGAACAGGTGTGGGAGTCACAGCCAGGCCATCTGGAGTCATGGTTGGCAAAAGGGCTGTAGCTGGGATCTGGCCTGCAGCTGAAGAGCAAAGCCAATATAAGGAAACCGTTAAAAATATAAATTGTGGATAATAATAACGTACTGCAGTAAGGCAAATCTACACTGATTACTCTAGTAAGATATTGGCAACAAAAAAATAATTAAAATTTCAATTTTGAAGTTAAAAACACATTTAAAACAAATAAGGCAGCCAAGTAGAATACCTTGCATGGCTTTGTACTGCATTGGAGTGATGTGCTCAAAGCCAGGCGGTGGGACATCCCAGTACTTCTTCACCTTCTTCTTCTTCTCACGATGTGGAGAACGACTGTTGGAAGAGGAGAAAGCTGTTGAAATTAAAGTATGAATATCATCAGTGAATACATCTCTCATTAGGCCAGCTACTAGATCAGATGATGGGACATGCCTTCAACAATATACACTACAAAAATCTGTTAATTTGAGGGGCACTACATCAATAAAGAAACTGTAACTGATTGCAAAGGAGAAAAACGGAAGGAGAGAAAACCCTGACCAAGCAGACACCTACACAAGTCTATAGTACATAAAATCAGAAGCATGACATTAAACTGCACTTGTTGCCAAATTTATAAAATCAATTTCAGTTTTTATGATACGGTTTATAATATTTATTTTTTCTGCATATTTCCCAATAAAAAGAAAAACATATTTGCTTTTCTTCTCTTAAATTAAAGTACCGTCCAATTTAAAAAGCAAGTCAGTGGCAAATTACCAAATTTCAGCTGAGCCTCAGCAGAGGCATACCCATAATGCAAAAACCAGCTTTGTGTTAGTTTGCTGTATTACCTTCCAGCATTGTCCTGGGGGAAGCTGGATGGTGAGCTGAAATGACATTGGAAGGGTTTCATATTTCTTTCAAATCAATCATGACATTCACGAACATTTCTACTTCACAAAAAATAAATAAAAATAAGCCACATTTCTAAAACCTTCTTTATAAATCTAAAATTATAAAACATGTATCAGATGAGTTGACCATCTGTGTATGGGTTAAAGAAGCTAATTCTTAGGCAAGTAGCTACACAGCAGATTCTCTGGCAACTAACATGCTAATAAAAAAGAAAAGTACAACTTTAAAACACCATTTTGTCCATAAGCATTTGAACACAATTCTCAGAATTTCGGCCCCGTTAACCGCTTCAATGGATTTGAAATGAAATATTAAGACTCCTAAAGAGTTGAGCATACGCTTTATTTCAAGGGCTCGGTCGAAACTACTGGTACTATTACTACTGCACTGGGATCAGAGCTGACCCGCTTCCCTGACCAAACCCACAAGCTAATTTTAGTTAAACATCCACACTTGGGAAGTTGCAAAACCCAATACTTGGTAGTAATGACACAATTTTTGGGCCCTAACAAGGCAGGATAATAACCTCACAAATGTAGTCCAACTTTAGAGAAGAAGAAAGGCAATACTGCAACAGCATGTCCACTGTAACTCAAACTGGGGAAGGGAAGGAAAAATAAAAATACACAACCAAAGTCATCTATTAGAGATATTTTACATTTAAGTCAGATCATCAGGAACAATTTATCAGTTATCAAGGTCCACTACGCAAACGCTGTCTCGAAATGAAAAGAGGATACAATTTAAACTTAGCAAAGAATCTTACAGACAGACATCGAGACCTGTTTCTAGATTTTGTTGCCAAAATTAACATTACCGTTAACGTTACGTTCACAGAGGCTGACATTAGCTTGTTTAGGCTAATGTAGTCCCTAAAACGTTTGTAGGCTACCAACATTACTGTCAAGCCTGTCAACATAACATGGTAGTTATGTATGCACGAGCATGTGTGTCTCCTGCAGCCTCTATTGTTCTTAAAGCCATAACTTTATACCTAATAAAGTTATTAGGAATATTAGGAATTGGGAATTTTTAGTGGTTTTGGTATCCACTTCCCAAATATTTAACATCACAGCAACCCTTATGCAAATCAACCACAATATGGACCTAATATGGGCGCCCTGACGTGTCTCCAGCTTTGATGCCCCACACAACAAGATGTGATGCTTTCTGTTGCCAGCTGATTATGGGAAGAATCTTGAGCAATTTGTCTGATGCTGAGCCCTGTCCACAACAACACTAAAACTAATTGGTGTAACTAGGTCATTTGACCCCTTGCCCACCTACATAGTCAATTTGTACCCACGCCCATACCTGAGATTCTGAATAATTTTTTAATCCACTACAAATGATTTTTTTGTGGGTCACCTGCTTAACACTTCATTCAATATTTTTGACCAAACCCTTAAATTAAAGGTGGGAGTATAACTTTAAGCACATCTTGATAGTTTCATTTCAAATCCAAAATTATAAGTATTGTGTCACTGCTCAAACACATAAGATAATTGTATACAGCACCTGCAAATGGGAGGCGTTAAAGGTGGATTTAGTATCTTCTGATTCAGGGGTAATACAAATGCCCCATTTAGACGGATACCAGTATATTACGGTTTCTTTATAGTGACGTCACCTGTGTACCCCAAAGGCAAACCCCGAGAGGCCACGCGATAATACCCTCTTCTTTTTTTTAAATGCGGCTGATGGCCAACAAGTTTTACAGAGGTTTGGTATAATAATACAATTATTTGAAGCAGTCAGTAAGGACATGTGTGGTGTCTAACTGTTAAAAATCAAACATTGATAGTTTTATGGATTATATTTGTATATCATATTTTCCAAAACATTCTGTGTCAAAATCAGTCACTTTTCTCTGAAAACAAGCAAGCTTGTCACATTTATAAACAATTATTACTTGTGTTAGCTTTTTTCTGAGGAAAACTCACCTGTATGAACACTTCCCAAAACCCCAGGCCTAATGAGATTATCCAACAGTATGTGAATGGCTGTCTAGGTCAAAGACAGCCAGTGTTGTCCAACACCCAAGTGAATATGGAAGTATCTTCAAGATTCTCATTCTTGAAGAGTTTTATTATTATCATCTGTTACCTATATTATGTACAGCATTTTTGTTTCTAGAAAGAAGCTAAATATTTTCAGAAATTCTCCTTAACCTGATTTTCTCAAGCAGGGAAAAAAGTAAAAAGTAAGTAAAAGATGTTATGCCAGATGTTCATGTATTTTAAGCTTTGTTTCATAGGCTTGAAACAAAATTACTGCATTAGCACACCTGATAGAGGGCTTTGAGAGAGAGAAAGAAAAATCCCATGTCCAAATTTGACTATATAAAAGTCAAGCTGTTGATAAAATAATCCTCAGAAGGAACAATCCCAATTTTTCAAATTCATGCAGATGGCACTCCAGGTCTCTGAATTTGCTGCCCCACTTGGTAGCCCAGAATAAAATGATCTTTAAAATGGGTTTGAGTAAGAAGGGATTAAGTGTTTTTGTATTCTGACCAATAAGTTGCATATTAAATAGAAATTGCAGGGCTTCCCAAATTAATATGATCAGATTCATTCTTAGCAGTGTCTAATGCTTGGCCGAAACTTGCATTTAACCTAGTGTTATAAGATGCTTTGCAATGCCTGTGGGGAGGGACATATGATGATGTTTTTCAAGGATTTTTATTGTTTACTGGTACATGTGAAAATGTTTAAGTGTATTAACCTGCGTCTGTGCCTGCGGTCCTTGCTGTCCCCACGGCGATCCCTGCTGCGCCTATCTCTGTCTCTGCTCCTCCTCTTCCTCTCTCTGCTACGGCTTCGAGAAGAAGACCGACGGTGGTGGCGGTTCTCTTTGTCCCTTTCAGCTGCAAATATTTAAATAAACATTACAAAATGTATATACATGGAGTGACACACTTAGCAAGCTCAACAACAACGATTTTGGGGCAGTCATTAGTTTTACTAGAAGTAACATAACAATGTAGCTTTCATTTCAGGTAAAAAAAAAGTAAATTGATAGAAATGAGACATGTAATGATTTTTGTATACATCTCTCCAGCATACTTCCATTCACATGGTAATAACAAATAGCAGATGGTAGTTTTATAGGAGGACCACAGCTTTTAATTTAGTGACATGACCAATCAATACAACATACCTATCCTGAAAAAAAAAATATCCTAGTAGTTCCAACGTCACAGCATGTAATTTGCTTAGCATTAAGTGTATAACGCATAAATGTAAATCTAGGTTAAAGGGAGCTTAAAGATGTTTAAGAGTCGTTTAATAGTTTTTTTAAATGGGGGGAGTTATTACTGTTGGTGAATATTAACGTTAGCTGATTATCGGAATACTGACTGGACGCAACAGCTGCAAAGAATAAATGCTAACTTTGCTACTCCAGACACTCAGTCAGCTTCCACTAGCATGAATAACCCCGTGATATAAGCTGCTTCTTGATTACGTATTTTCAATAATATTTGTCAGTTCTGCCAGATTCTTACGTTATTTAATATTAGTCACTATCTAGCTAACGGTGCAACAGCTAATGCTACGTCGAATCTCAAAGGGTTCAAAACCATGGGCTAGCACTTCACATGCACTGCTCCAGCAAATAGACACATCCATTGTTGGCTAAAACGTTGGCGGTGATTCCAATAAAGATAACTTTACAAAAAGCATTTTCAATAACCAATATGTGACTGGTTCATTTACCTTGTTTGTTTTCAGAGAGTTGTCTCTCGAATTCGTCGAAGTCCGACATCTTTGTAAGTTGAAGGCTACTACGCTTCAAGCGATTTGCGTTGTTTAGTTGGCGCTGGCTAGCTTAAGCTAGCAACAAAGCGAACACCACTTATAAAAAAACAAGAGCCGTGCTAACGTAGCTCGAGTACCTTAGCTTCAACGTGGAGAACACTTAACAGTTACCTAAATCAGTTGACCAGGACATACATTAGCGGTGTGATAATTATTTACAACGTAATAACGTTAGACATAATAATTGAAAAAAACGAGTTCGCGTGGGTTAGCTTGCGAATGTTAGCTAACTAGCTTGTAGCAAAGTCCAGAAGAATGGGCCTCCTTCTACAGCCACTATCGTGCAAGCTAGCTAGCTAGCTAGCGTGTGCGAAAGCCGAATGAATGGGACTTTTTTCCCAATACAAATGCAAAATACAAGGGGTCACTAGCCCACGACGCACAGTTGTTTAACTTTTTAAGCCAAATATATTCGATTCCAAAATGTTCCAAGGCTAACAAATGCGATAAAGAGTTCGGTATGCCCGCTTTTTTGCTTCGTCTCCCAGGTACCCACGGACACCGGAAGTTGATAAATGACGCGTTTCCAGTGAGGGAAGGAAAAAGCCTTTTGAGTACAAGAAAAGTGACGTTTACTCGGCCTCACGTTGCTTATTCCTCCAAGTGAAGGTCCGTATTTGTTAAAAATGTTGTCAGAAAGGGATGATGGGTTTACTGATCACGGCTACATCATTCCCCGAAAGGTCACTCCTTATTATTACTATAGATTACTAAGTTATCTAAAAACTAACCAGTATTGCAAAAGTGAAACGTTTAATTTATCAATCACTTAGTCAATTGGAAATAAAATTGATAAGCAACAATTCTGTTAACTAACAATTGTTTAGTTTAGTGCTAGATTTTCATGTGACACGTTTGCCACTTTCCTGTTTTCTCCATTTTTGGGGTTGTTGACTGTTAGTCTAAAAGAAATAAAAGTTAATAATAATAAGCATTTTTCACTACTTTCTGCCATTTTTTATTTATAAAATAGTCAAGGGCCAGGGGTCACACAGAAAAGCAGTAAATTATTTAACAAAACAAAACTTTACAGTAGATAAAGTCAAACTAGATCTTGATGTAGCCTTCGTTTTCAAAACCAAGCAATAAAACAGCATATAAGTAATATTATATAACTTAAGTGATAAACATTTGTAATTAATTAGGTTTAGTACACCAAATCTACAATGGCCTTTTATTGTCTTATGTTGTTTTGTCTGACCTCCTGAACTAATACATATAAAAAGCTAATTGTCATATTTTTAGGTCATATTTATGATGAAATACTTAAAAAGTTAAAGGCTTCACAAACATTCAACTATGTGCCATTGCATGTGGATTGATAACAATTGTTCCTCCAACAATTAAGTCCTGACTACAGCGCTTTAACTGGAAAAAAAAAAAAGAACAAAAATTATTAAATAAGTTTTTCATGCTTAGAGTTCAAAGTCAAGTCAAGAGTTATTCACTGCACAATTTCCTGTTCACAAAGCTTACAGAACAGAAAGTCAGTCTTGTATGCACACAACAACAAGGTACATACGGAAAAAGGTATAACATAATTTTAACTTCTTTGGGGTTTTGATTCACACTGGAGTTTCCCATTTTCCACACTTAGACAGACTGAAACACTAAAATATTACAGTAATAGAATTTATTTACACTCTTGCAACCTGATCTTAACTAGAAACAAATCTTAGTAAAGTACAATGGTAGAATTAATTGTTGTTTGATGGTGGACAGAACAGAATATGACATCAACATTGTTTGTAAGAAATAAATAATTTTAATTACATTGTGGTAAAGTTTGTTAACCATAATAATTTTTTCAGTGAGCACTGTATATTTATGTTAGATTTTAAATCTTCATTCAAGACAGCAAATGCCTTAACAATGTTTGAGTCTTCCTATACTTTTTGGTAAACATTTCAGCCAGATACATTTCACCCGGTATGATTATGAGACATAAAAATTAGAAAAAAAAGATTTTTTTTTTTAAACACTTGCACCCTGTAAATTTCTGAAAAGTCTGCTCATCAATTGAGACTTCAGATTACACGGCTTTCGTTTTAGCCATACAAACAATCAATCAGTGGAAATGGCATGACTTCTGCAGACTTTAATACCATGTGTACTTCTAAAAATATAATATATGAAACTTGAAGGCAAGTGTCACTGTACTCCACTGTAATATAATCAGTTTAAGGAAGATATCTCATCATTACATTGTACTAGTATAAACATCACAAATTAATATACATCATAATCATTTCTGCTGCTTTCAAAATGATTAATTTTGACAAGATCATCAAAGAGCTCTTTACACGTGCATTTGTAGTGACACATCAGGAAACAATAATAGCATTAGTTGTTTTTGTTAATGCTATAACTCACTTAGTAAAATTATTTGTGTGACTAATGTCCACAATGTTCACACGGAACCAAAAGCTACACATTGTTACAAACAGCCATTATAGTAATAATTAGTGTAAATGGTCTGTACCATGTTACAAAATGTATTATTGTCACAAATGGTTTAAAAGAGCCTCAATATCAGAAGCATACGAAGTGACTTTGTGTATTTTAGTGCAGATAAGTTACAAAAAGGGTTGGTGCAACCCTTAGTGGAAAAACAGAGTAATGCAGTAAAGCCGTACTCTTGTTAAAACTGGGTGGCCTTATTAGTATTGGGCATCACCAATGTTTCTCTATCTGTTTTTCACTTTTAAAAAAGTAACATTTGTTGCCAGAAATTTTGTATTTCTAATTATACTACTACATATTTGAAAAATCAATCTTTACTATTCCATCCAGTTGTTTCTCTTTCCAAGTTGACTGAGAAAGACATTCTCTTTCAGTGAGTGTCCAGACAGTTAAAGTTTTCTACAACAGTTGCGAGGAAAGCATAAAAACTTGCATAACGGCAAGTGGAAAGGTTTGACAATATGATGAGAATTCCAAAAATAACAATAACAAAGACACATTAATCAATCCAAACAAAACACAATGGCAAGTCTTTATAAATATGACATAAGCCTACAAAATACAGTATATGGCGTTCAGCATCATTTTAACAAACCCACAAACATCATAGGTTGAAAGCTACTGTAATTTTAAGATGTTGTTAAAAAAGTTAGATTTTTTTTCCAGAACTGGACAGTTAATGAACTAGTTGCCTCAAACGGATCCAAATGTGCAGGAAAGAAAAGGCCGGTGTCTCTTCAACACCGAGGCTGAAACATGAACGAGCTACGTTGGCTACACTCACTAAATCAGTGAGGGGAAGACAACTTCCTCTATAGTACTAATAGCAAAGACACATTTTTGTTCCCCAATTGTGGATTACACAGACATGCTATTTTGCACTTTGAGCAATGAAAACCAAGTTTTGTTCAATTCCAGCTGCAGCAGACACTCCTATATCTTCAGTATTACTGGAATGGTGGTTAGGACTTGTCAAAATAATTGACTCACCTGTAGTGTATTTATAATAAAAAGTGAGAGGTAAAAACTCCTTATGCCTCTGTCCACCTCTTTGCCTCAGAGCTGAGCTGGCCTGCTGCTTATGGACCCAGCAGCTTTTCTCCTCACTTAACCATTAACTGCAATTTTCTACAGATGCTTCCTATTCCTCCGTCTTTCTCCATCAATGTCTGAACCTGTAGGAGATGGGCAAGAGCAGGTTATTCTTTTTTAGGGCCTGCACTCTGCTAAGGGTCTCCTCGTCCAGGGCAGTGTAGCAGCGCCGGGCATAGTCTAGCAGCTTCTCCTTGGATGGGTCAAACTCTCCCACCTCAGCTACTTTCTCTGGGGCCACCAGTAGCAGCTCAGCAATGGGCGTGGTGGAAGCCACCGTGTTGCGGTCGACACCATGGATTTGGAAGGCTTTGGACATATTTTTCAGGCGCTGATACGTAAGTAGTATCTTCTTGTAGCGAAACAGAACTCCGGCCGCGTCTTTTACTTAAGAAGAAAGAACAAGATAATTGACAACACCAAATTAATAAATATTCTGATTACATTATGCCACTGACATTTTGAATTACATTCCAGAATATTTCTACTTCTTATACCTCTCTGCCGCTCTCGAGGAGCTCGGAAGACTCGCCTTCTCTTTAACTGGTTTCTGCTGCTGTTAATAGCATCTGGCAGTACATCTTCCCCTGATATCATTTCCTCCTCCTCTAGGAAGCCATCCTGTTCCAAGAACTCATCTGGTTCTCCCAGGAGTGACAGTGAATCTGATGAGACAGTAAAACATTTTCTCAACAAAAGCCACAGGCAACATGTTTTATTTTCATTTCATAAATTTTTTTTTTATATCAAATATGATTTTATTAGGTCAATGATGCAAACCCTTATTTCATTAGATGTTTATTACCTGGACCAACATTGCTATGTCCACTCATTTCATTTATGGATGACCTTGGAGCACTGTTGCTGTTGTTGCTGCTGCCACTGGCTGTGGTACTAGGAGTACTATGGGTATGGCCTTGCAGGAGGGCTTGGGATTGTGTAGAGTTAAACAAAGCATTCATGGAGGCAAGCTGATTGGTTAATGGACTAGAGACGTGGTTTTTGGAAGGCACCATGGTTGGAGGACCAGGCCTTCGCTGAATAAACTGCCGTGAGGAGAAATGCTGCGAGTCTGTCTTAGGTTGTTCTGTTATGAGAAGGCAGCCAGAATGAACACATGAATACATCCAATCATATGTAGAATATGTAAACTTAAAAAAGAACAAACTACACCATGGCACAGCTAACTAATACTGGGAAGCTTCATTGGTGAGTTAATATTTTATTTACCAGCAGGACGCTCTTCTTCTCTTCTTGCTCTCCAGTTAAATCGTCTAGATTCATAACCTACAGATACACAAATACCAAGATAAAAAAATATGTTTTCAATCCTGATGGAATTTCTGCACATCTCAGAGATGATCTCTGTCCTGTCCCCTGACCTCACCGTTACTGTACTGGCTCTGACTCTGATCCTGTCCCTGGCTCTTTGTGGAAGAGATGAAGCGATCCAGCTGGCAACGAAGGAAATCCCTCTCCTCTTCCAGGTCTTCAATTCTTTTCTGCAGCCAAGAGTTTTTCTCCAGAGAGATCTGTAGCTGGGTCCGCAAGTTGGTGATCACCATGTATGAGTTGTTGACTGGAGATGGGCCAGCAGATGGGGGTGAATCTGAGGAGGAGAAAGAACATAGTTTAGGAAATGGGTATTATTAAAAATCTTTGTATAAAAAGATAAGATACTTAAGAAAATAAAAGTAAAATTTAAAGCACTAAATGTGACTTTCACCATCATAATTTGGATCATTCTGGTTGAAAAATCCTTGCTGCTCAAAGTTGCTCTCCTCATAGGGGATGGCAATTTCATAGGTATCCTCATTTTTTGGAGCTGGGGAAATAAAATATACATATTAATAACTTCTATGCATAACAAAGACAAAACAACCAAGCTCATTTGCAGCTTTTACAAAATCTTACTCTGCAGGTGGAGTGAGCCTGCGTGGCTCTTAGATGTGGAAGCAGCATCAGTCCTGTTTCCGTCCTCCATCTCATACCATAGACAAACGTTTGGTTAATTTATGATTTTACAGAAATGTCATCGGATTGCGCATGGCTATTTAACACGAATGCAACGCAGAGACACAAATATAGTGCTTATGTTTGCATTTTTGTATGTACAGTTCAACGTCAATGTTTTTCTAACGAACACGTTACGTTAGCCGTTGTATTTTGTGTAGCCAGACAACCAGCAAACCGAAGCTAATTTTGTTAAAATGCTTCCCCGCTCATGCACGTATAAACCCAGACAGGTTAAACTGCATGTGTTACTTATAACGGCCTGGTATTGTGTCTGTAAGGAAGCGAGATTAGCTCCGCACTGTGTTAGCTTCATGTAATGTTAGCAAAAATGTAGCTGCGATTATAAATGTACAATCCTCTTCTTTCTATACACTTCATGCTTTTATGCCGCACCTCGGGCAACACTAGAATGTCTATATTAACGCTACATATATTCTGCAGAAATTGGTACATACCACTTTACGTTTGTAATAACTTAATCGTGCACATGTAATAAGACGTTATTACTCAGTCATATCCCCATTTCACGAGTTCATCTGCTAGCTAACAAGCTAACAATAACAATTATCGCTTTTATTTATCAACACCCTCCTACGTCATTTCCTGCTGTAATAAAAATTAATTGTCCTTACAGACCACTCTAAAGAAAAATCCGTTTAGCAGAGGTTGGTTGTAGGGTTTATTTCGTCTGACGGCAGTAGTTAAAACTGGTGAGCCTAAATGTAAAAAAATGAAAAAATAAAAGTAAAAGAAATACACGTGTGCACGAAAGTGACACCTTGGTTTAGTTTACCCTGCAGTTTGCAGATTACAGGTTAAACTACGACGTGCACAGAGGGAGAAATGTCTGTGTTGCTCCACTATATTCCTCCACCACCTATGACGCTCATTGTTGTTGGACTAATGAAACTGTCTGCAGGACAGGTAGAGCAAGTAAGGTGTCAGGTTTCGTGTGCCGACTGAAGGCTACTGACAGAGCCTAGCCGGAAAGGTTCACAAAACAATATTTCCTTTGTGTAAAGCGTATTAATTAACACGGATCGAACAGATTTCGTAACGGTAGGTGTTTTGTGACTTTTTACATTCGTTACAATATTTTAAAGAAGTCGTTGGAAACGTACAGCATAGGTGTGGCACTTGTTTCGTAGAGTCAACCGTAGTGTCGTTGTGCCTGAGCTCTAATTGTAATCAAGCAATTATATAACATTAAAATACAATTGGACCAAAGACACGTGAAGCTGCCAATCACAGGGAAACAGACAGCAAAAAGGAAAGGGTACTGTGCCACAAGTAAATTTATATTTTTGTCTTGTTTATCATGTAGCTTTAAGAGAACTTAAGTGTCATGTCCTCTTTTTCAGTAAAGCCATGGCACCCAACTATGAAGGTGTACCTCACTGTAAGGTGGCTCTGGTCTTTGCTGTACTGTTGGATCTGTTGGGTGTGTTGTCGCTGCTAATGGGGGTCTTTGCTCCTCTGAAGATCCAGGGGAAAGATTTTGGAGATTTCCTAGTGTACACAGGAGCCCTGCTGGTGATAATGTCCATGGCTTGCTGGGTCATGTGGTACAGCGGCAACATTGAGGGTCTGCCTTCCAAAAAGACGCTGGGGGGAACCGTTGGTGAAGCGGTGGACCGCCTTGCTCGCAACCTGAGCCGCAGGATAAGGATGGCCAGGACTCACAGCAGCCCAACATAGGTAATAAAGATCCAAAAGACTAACTGACTTCTGCTGTGACATGCAGGGTCCTGGCCAAACTGCCTAAGACAAAGGAGTGTCTTGCTATTTTGCTTTTGTTTTTGAAAACCACGTGTCAGGTTTTTTAGAAAGAAAATAGATTTATTAATATGTTTATTATTGGTTTATTTTTAATGAATCCTCAATAAATTGTATGTGTAAAACAAGTTTAATTCTTAACTTTGTCAGTTCTCTTAGGAGTAATTTGTTATATTCACGATATACTGTTTGTGTTGCTGCAGCAGATTAATGCAACTCAAAATGAAATTTACATTAATAATTGACGGCAGTTTAATGGCAATCATGTTTGCACAAGGCTGAATCAACTCCAATACTCAAGTATTAGTCTGCCCAAGAAGGACCTGCTATGATATAAACATGTGAACAAACTTAGAATTGCACATAATTACTGTCTAGGAAACCTATATTGATTTGTTTTTACCAAGAAAAAACCAAAACCAAAAACAAAAACCCATTTGACATCAAATATATCATGCTAACCACAGGGAGACAGCAAGAAAAGAACTGAGAGAAAATAAATTGTTCATATTCGTCAGTTAAGAGAGACATTTTATACACATTTATGATGAGCAGTTTTTGCAATTACGCCACATGCAAAATAAGGTATTTCAATGCAACATCAGATGATAAAGATAAACTGATTGCCTATGCATTAAGAGAAAAATACTTGTTTCCAGTTCACAAATGTCTGTCAAGAGCAGCCACAACTTTATATTCAAAGATGTATGACAGAAAGACACGGTGCCCCCCTTGATTGAATAATATGGACAAGTTTACACAGTATGTTCTTCAACAAGCAGTTGAATATATCAATAGTATGGCAGTAGAACTGAATGCATTGTTAGTGGTAAGTAGTAAAGATAACTGCTGACCTATCACACAATAGTGTATCAAAAGGAGATAAAGGCACAGTAGGGCATCATCCATTAGGATCCTCCAGTCAATAGAGAGATGTAAAAAATAAATTTACTGAGGTAAACAAGGATGAAACCATGTGCATCACATCATTTTTAGAGGATACTTTTATTGCTGCCACATGAGATGTTGGATCAACAGGTTCCATGACAGCACCAGTGTTCTCTAAAGGTTTGCTGGTGTACAGTCTGTCTGTTTCATGTCATAATTTATTCCAAACTAGGAGACAAACAATGTCAGAGGGCAGGGCTAGGCACAGAGGGGGTGGGAATCTGCCAGATGATCATGTGACTGCGTTCAGACCGCTGAGGCGTAGCCTGGGACACCTCAACAGATCCATCACTTGCATCATCCCCTGAAAAGTAGATGGCTCAGTTTGTTACTTAATAAACTAAGCAATAGCTAAAAGTTTACTGAATGTTACAATAATTTGATTCTGAATTGGTATTTTCCTGTGCTTCAACTCACCAATTCGGAAGTTGATGTAGCCCTCTCCTCCACTGAGGATAAGCTGAGAGGTAGTAACAGAGCTGCTTCCAGAAGAGGTCATTAAACAACCTGTACAGCAAAAATTGTGACTGAAGACAAATACAGTGTATGTATGCGGATTCTGAAGTATCTCGCAAAACTTGCAAAGTAATCTAAAATGTTTAGCGGACATCTTATTCTTACCAGGTGCTGCAATGATGAATCTGACAGCTTGTCTGTGGCCATGGTAACACAGCTGGGCTGATGCAATGGAGCAGTAAGGTATCGAAATAGCTTCTGAAGCTGTGTAGATAGTCATCAATGTAGGAGATACTTGACAGAAAATATGTCTGACAATGTTAAATTCATGCACCAATATCCTTGGTCTAAATAAACACTCACTTATCGATAATGGGATGGAGAAAATGGCACCACCTCCAGTACCCACCCACAGACGGCCAGAAATGACTGAGATAGAGGAAATCTGGAGAGGTGACAGCGTCAGGAAGGGTTGACCTACAGAAGGAGACAGAGACGTGTTAACTGACTGAAGGAAGGTGCTGTCTGACACAATAATGATTATAAAAGTACATAGATTTAATTAATGTATAGATTAATTTATCAGTTCAATAATGATCTCTCATTTAAAATCACCTAATGTTTTGATGGCCAAAGCAGTGAAATCCACTTCCTGTAGCGGCCGTCCAGTAAACCAGTCAAACAGTCTGAGGATTGGGTCAAGTCGGCAGGACGTCCAAACACCACTTCCACCAGCACACAGGAAACGAACCTGTTGCTCACTGCGCTCAGAGACTGGGAATACATGCTGTAATATGAGATGAAATATAGATATGTCAAAAGACAGTCTTAGCATGAGAGAAAAATACAGCACAGCTGCCTCCTTTGTTCCTTACCTCAACCTTTTTGCTGTCAATGTCAACCACATGGACTCTGTTCCAATATCCCACCCACAGGTGGCCACCTTTTGCAAGGCAGCAGCGAATGGGCTGCAATGGGTTTGATCCAAGCGGCATAACTGAGTGTAACTGCAAATTCCAGCCACCTGTCAATCACGCCACCCTTTATTTCTTAGTCACTAAACAATAACTCAAGCTCATGCAAAGCATGCGAAACACAGAGACAGATTAGCTAGGATAGTCAGATATACCATAATTATAAAGAGAAGCAGCAAAGCCATTACCTAAACTGTGTGAGAAAAAGGCTAATGTCCCATCAGCTAAGCCAGCTATGACTTGACCCTGGGAATACCTGCAAGATTGAATCAACAAATCTGAGTCACTTTATAGTAAGCCATAATTCAATGCTAATACTTATACCCATAACAAACAGACAACTCACGTGAGTGAATGAACACCCTCTGTGAGGGAAACAGACTGTAGACAGCATCTTCTGCCAGCAGAAGCTGAATGTACCAGTATACTGTGTAAAAGAAAGAGGAGGGCATCAGAATGCATTGCCTATGAGCAGTTTATTTAAAGATAGTGTTGTCTGTTAAGAGGCAGTTGCTTATGAAGCAGGAACTACCTTCCTTCTTGAGTTCCAATCCACACAGTTCCTGCAGTGTCACCTAATAAAACAAGACCAGAAAATTATGGCATCAAATGATATGTTTATTTTTTCCAGTACTACGAGGACATAATAGAAGCACTGAATAAATGACAAAAGTTGTCTGTAAACATTATGCTGCAGCCCATCATACTGGCACTGACCTATGGGAGGCACAGCACAGATGCAGATTGCAGGAGCTGTGGGAGGGAGGCGGAACTGATCCAGTACTGTATTGGATCGTGCTGGATCAATCACTGTAATTTCACTGCTGGAGGCAGGGCCAGAAACTACCCAAACAGAACACTAGAAGAAAACAGAAAGATTGATATGGCATTTGGAAAGATGAGTGGCATGAAAAAAAGAATTTCGACAGTATTAGTTAATGCTAAATGGAACTGTTAATGCTAAATGGAACAAGCTAATGACCATGTGTCATTAGCTTGTGACTACAGTTACTCTTTAACCAGGATAATGACAGACTTACTGTTGCCTCTCCTGAGATCTCTGGTGTGACGGCAACTGCACAGTTCAGCTGAAGAGAAACAAAATACAGAACAATGTTTAATACAGGACAGACACAATTTCAGGGCATAGTTTATAAGAGTTTGGAAGTGGCAAAACATATTGCACCTTAGCAGTGGAGTCTCTTTGATCAAAAAGTCTGAGCTGCACAAGAACAGGCACATCTTTCGGCTCTGGGACAGGTTCCTGGGACCCCTACAATAAGGACATTTGATCGTCAAAATATGGATTCATGGAAACAGACACAATACTGAATATGGTGAAGTCTCAGGTGTAGGATTTCTACTGTTGCTTAGGTGGATAAAAAATTGTTCCTTGGTATAGTCAAAAACAAACAAAAAAAAAAAATCTTTTATCAATTTTCTTCTATATACCCACTTTATTTGTACCTTCCACTGTGGTTCTACTACCTGTATGTGTGCCAGTGGTGTGCTCCAGCCATGTATCTGCCGTTTCCCCAAAGTTCCCCAAATGTGGGAGCGAATTTCTCTGTAGAGTTCTCGCTTCCTGAAACGTGGTGAGGGAGCACCAGGAGAAGTACATCTAAAGAGAATGTTCCTGGTGTTAATCGGCTTGAATGGACAATTTGTGCTCATTGCTAATTATGATATAAATGGAAGAAGGAAACATTTGCTTACTCTTGATTCTGAGTGACTGCTACCATTTGTGGAGATGTCAGAGGGGAGCGAGTGACTGATGGAGAAGCTGGCAGGGCGAATGCAGAAACAGGAGGTGGGATTAAAGGTTCCTTGGACAGGCCAAAGAAACGGTTGAACCTTTAAAGCACAAACAATTGACAATTTTATTTAAACTATAAAATATTTGAGAACTGAATATTATTAAACTTTGTTATGCTGCACACTTGTTTATTTCAGTTGTTCTGCATAGTACCATTTACTGTGAAGTGGCAGTGACAGATTCAGTTTTAATCCAAACAATGAATCTTTCCCTTGGACATGATTTACCTTCTGGAGGAGTCTTCCTACCTCCTACAGTCGTTTAACTATTTTGAGCTACTACTTCTTGCACATTTAAATACTTTTCAATAAATACAACTTGTTACAGTAGTCATTTACATATTGAAACAAAGTGCTTCAGAATTACTTTGGTCTGAAACAAAGAAAGTAAGGTACATTTTAATGTCTCACAATTTTTTTTGCCTGAGTGCCTACTATTTTATTCTCTGTCACAGAGCAGAACAGGCCACGTTCGTTGCTCGGGGAAACAACGCTGCCATTGCTCACTATTTGTATACTTTGACAAAATCCAGTAACAATTAGATGAGACATGAGACACAAAACACTTACTTTCTCCAGACACTTGACCGTTTGTCCTCACTTCCTAGCCTCACTTCCTTTGTTGCTCTTAAAAAACAAAAAAAACACTAATGAGCTTTGCAAGCAAAAGCCTGATGCACAGATATCAGGTGTAAGCTATTTCTAAGAACAGGTACAAACTTTTGATTTAATAAGATAGAAAATGTGCTTATATGCTATTTTACCTGACTGTCTGACTGTGCCTTATTGCCTCCTGCAGCTCAAACAGACGCTGTTTGTATTGGTTCTTCTCCATTACCACTCGAGCCATTTCAGAGCGAGAAAAGTGGCGAATGGATGTGGGCAGAGAGGCCTGAATGGAAACATATGTTTTTAATAGTGTAAATACATCCACCTCATAAACCATATCATGCGAAGCAGTTAATGGATAATACAATGGTTGAAGGTTTGATAGTGACAGTGTCTCCTTACATCGGGATCCTCAGACTGGCATGCATCAAGTTCTTTTCTTAGTCTATGGAAAGGAGTGGATGTAAAAGTGAAGTTTTATACAGTATTGTACAGCAATAACCAAAAAGAATGCAAAAGCGTTTCAAAAAGTCAAAGCGTTAGCAAACAAAGAGTCGACCATCGACCATACCTCTTTGTTTCCTCCTCCTTCTCCTTCATCCGCCCCTCTAATCGCAAGACTGTTTCCTGCAGAGATGTTACTTCCAGTGTAAGAGCTGTCCGGTCATCAGTCAGCTCTACTACACGAGATATCAAAGCCTTACGGGCAGCTTCTGCCAGCTCACTGAAAAAATAAATAAATAAAAAGACAAACAGAGCAAAATATTAACATTTTAGACTATAAGAAATCAAAAACTATGTGGGAAATTGGTTAACGGTAAATCTTTGATTGTAATGTTCTTCCTCTCATGTATTTGTTTCTATAGAAGCAAAAGTTCGAAAAATCCCCTGTCAACTGAAACCTCACATCAGAAATTTAAACAAGACTCACTTGGTGACTTTCAGTTCCTCATACTGAGAAAGAATCTCCTCAAACTGGTCTGCACTGCCTACAAAGAAAAAAAAAAAAAAAGTGTAATAAAGTTCTTAAACACTGTTAAACAGTTTAATGTCTTAACAGCAATAAGTCAGTGTAATAGTTCTGAAGTGGCATCATTTACTTTTACGGTACATGTAAGAAGTATTGATAAAATGCCATAAAACCCCTCCAAAAAGGAAAAGTTTTATGAAACCATAAGCGAGTAACATTTTGACTGATGTACTTACACTTCATGTTAGCAGTGTATAAAATTTCTCACAGAGAATTTTTATAAACTAACACACCCACACCAGAAACACAAAACAGAGGCACAGAGATAATACAGTGAATTAAATAGTCACCAAATGCTAACTGTTAATCAAACCTCTGGAAAAAAGGAAGACAACGTACATCTGGTGGAATTTACCTCTGACACTGGCCCCTCGGTCTACACTCTCAACATAATCCCGACTAAGCTCTGACAGTTCAGAGAACACAGAGTCAGTATTCCGCAGCTCCCACTCCAAGCTATCATCTTCTTCCACCTCCTTCTCTTCCTTGTCATTGTCCTGCACCTCTACTCCCTTCATCTCTTCTATGCTGCTCTCAGTCTCTTCCATCGTCTCCATCTCATTCTCTATGCTGACGTTCAACTCCTCTTTGGTTGGATCCTCTTTGTCATGCCTAACTGGTGTGCTGGACATTATGAGGAATGCAAATAAATGGGAAGAATAAAAAAATGTAAATGTGAGCATGTTGATAACCCTCAGATAAGTAGGGTTTAGTTAACAATTGCACCATATGCACACACGCTTCATTTTATTGATCCTAAATTGACACAAGTCAGTGTATAGTTTCAGTTTATTACCTTGCATCCGTGCAACCGTGAAACCGTGCCAGCTCAGGAGTGGAGCTTACAATGTAACTGACAAACGGATCTTCTGTACACTTTTCTGCAATGGCAATCACCTTTTCTTCCTTGGCTACTACATCTTCCAAACACGGGGGACCAGAGTTTGAATGTGGTCTTGGAGTAATCTGCAAAAACAGAGCATCAAACAGCTGCTTGGCTGCCAAACTCTCATATTGATCATATTCATAATATAGATATGTACAGCAAGAGTCTGTTCACCTTTTCATTAACACTGGACTCTGACAAGACTTGACTGGATGAATTGTCTGCATTTTTGTAGCGTAGGTGATTCCTAAATGAGAGTGTTATTTAGAAAAGTTGGGAATAAAAAGTATGACTTCCTAATGTTTTGCATCACTTTCTTAGAGCATTCCTACAATTACTGAATTTACACTACATGCTAGGTTGTATGTTCAAAGATGCTGTTGAGGAATGCTTAAAGCACTTCCACATAAACACTACATTAATTTTAGATAAAAGAAAAAAAAAAAAAACATGAACAACCTTAATGGAGAATCTCTTTCAGAATCCTTTCGCTTTTCCAAAATTTCCCGATGTGTGTGAGACAGCTAAAGGAGAGGATGTCAAACAGCTAAATAATCAATTTAATTGTGTTGCCTGCGTGCTGATATAAGATGTTTAGTCTAAGAGGCAGTATCTGACCTTGTTGTAAGTATGCCTCAGTGTGCTCAGCTCTCTACTCAGATTTGCTTTCTGCTCCTCCAAAGCCACCACTGCAAGAAATGCAACAATTACAAGTTTGATGTTCTTGCCATGATGTGGACCAGAATGAAGCACGAAAAAGATTGAAGGATAATGTGTGTTAAATACATAGTGAATAATCCATTGGTCGGTTAATATTCAAACACTCACGCTGATCAGCTTGTGCTCTTGCCTTCTTTTCCAGGTCTCGGGCTCGTTGTTCTCTCTCCTTTTCTCTGCCCTTCATTGTTCTCCTCTCCTGTTCAATTTGGTCATCCAGCTCTAGATATCTCTAAGAAACACAATTGTTTACTGCACAGCCAACCACCTGCAATCATCATGCAATCTAAAATCATGCTCAAAACACCATCAGTTCTCACCTCCTGACTTTCTTTCCTCAATGCCTTCTCTGCTTGGTATCTTTCCAGCAGCTCCTCTCGCTCAGCTTTCTCCCTCTCCACCTCCTCTTCCCTGTCTCTCAGCTGGGCTTTGCAACTGGCGAGTCCCTCCAGGATCCACACAAATATGGGTACAAGCGACTCCACCACACTTTCTCCATGGGTTTCAATAACTGTCTGTGATAAGGTGAAGCACCAGAGGGGAAAAAGAAACATGTATAACTACAAAATGGAGATTTAATTTAAAAAAAAAACATGGCATATTTTGTTTTAAGCGAGACTGGCATGTACCTGAAGTTCTGAATACAGTTTTCCTGCCTCTTCACTCACAATATTGGGGTCAAGCTCCACCTCCCCTGTCCCACACAGCACTCTCTCATTGCACGCCATCAGCCAAATATTTTTTCTTCTGTATTAAGTGTCTAAATGGTTCCACAGACTCAAAATGGAAAAATAATGATTTTACAGTTGTGCTAAAAAGTTGCTCTGTTGACTATACTCCCTCCCCAGCTAATACAACTAATTTAGGTTGTTTTCTAACATTTCTGCTAACACTAGCACCACTCATCCTCCATTACTGCATGTTCCAATAGTGCTCAACAAGGGCAGCATCCTCCTGTGATCAGCTAGTCTTTTCTGTACTGAAGGTTTATCTGATCAGTTGGTGTTTTAGAGTCCATCCTAGAAAAGACAGAAAATGCTGCATAATAACAACCAATCAAGTCTAATTATATATACAAAGACAGTGAACTGATTTGTACAATGAGTGAGGTGATCCTCAACCTTTTTGCACACATTTTAAGATATCACTGGAAAACCTTAAATTATTCCACAGACCATATTTTAAAGTTATTCAGCAGCAAAAATGCCAAAATATTTTCCGTTGTATTTTGCTTTCATCGATACTATACCGAATGTGTTTGGGTTTTGTCCAGACAAAACTGGGGCTGCAAATAACTTTTTAAAAACTATCCAAATACTCTCACGAATGTCCGTCACTTTTTATTTTTTTTTAATTTTTTTATGTTTGAAATAATTTACCAGTTGTTAAATGACCTAGCTGCAAGTTATTTTCTGTCAAACTATTAATTGATTAGACTTTTTAGCTGCCTCTAAAATGATCAACTTCATGCGGACTGTCTTCCCCACCCAACAGCTGGTTACCTCAGTGAAATAAATCATTAGAGGTAGCCTCAATCACCTTTAGGTATTTGGCCAGTCGCCTTAAGAAAAGGGTGTAGCTTCAAAATTGCAACAAATTTTTGGTTTTTACAAGACCTTCAGACTTTATAGTCTTGTCTATGTGCTTTAAGCCAATGTCATTTAACCTAACCTTTAAAGAAACAGTGTATCTTTATGTTAAATATTTATGGATCTCTAATAAGGAGTATGTAACGTTAATGTTTAGCACGAAGAAGCAAAGTAGAGCCTGAACTGTCGGTGTGCGATGACTATAACGTTAGTTAAGGTTACAGAAATGTTTAACGTAAACACGCAAACGCCTAAGAATAGGTTATAGAGGTCTATAATTATACGGATTAATATTCATAGTTAGCTATGAGGAAGCTTTGACAACGAAACCCTTGGGCTGACACACCGTATAAATAAGTAACATGACTGACAGTAGACTCCTGGAAGGGAGCTTTGGTGGCAAGTTTGCAAAGTTGTGAATTGGCTGAAACGAGATGTCCCCTGGTTTGGCTGCAATTGAACAACTCACCTTAACAGCTGACTCCTTCGTAAATTTAATTTCACTGCCCCCAAAATACAAATGCCCAGCCGTGTTTTCTTCGGGGGCGATATCAATTACACACAAACGACTTTAAAGAAGGAGGTGTTGTTTGATTCTGACGTCTAACCCAAGTCCTCCGAGTGGCCAATCAAAGCGCTGCAATTGTCGGCTGAACCCAATAGGAGAGAATAGGAGGCGGGACGTTTGCAGTTTTGTTTTCAGACGAAGAAAAAAAAAGTTTCCTGAAACTTAAACGATAACACGTGACTGTGAAAGTTGCAGGAGGCTGTCAGGTGACCTGACTCAAGCGCTGCAGAGTGCTGATACCTGTAAAAATACGTTGCACACCCCGAAAACAAGCTGGACGTCGTTTCCCGTGTAACCCGAGGTGATCGGATCGTACTTGAAAGTTATTGTTTGCGTCCCAAATAAAAGTAGTGGAAGAATTACTCTGAAATTTAAAAAACACCTTATTACGTGCAAGTGTTTATTTTAAAAGGTTACTTAGGTAAAAACGTGTCCGTTAAATCAAAAACATAAAAAAATGGATTAGATATAGCTTTGCATTACATATTTTGGTCATGTAGCATATGTAAGGAGCATTTTGTTATTAGTGCTGAGTATAGGACTGTCAGTCCTATACTGACTGTATAGGACTATGACTGTCCTCTAGATTAATTGCCTTAGTTTGCAATAACTCAGATTATAGTGACACATGCTCATCACAATTACCTAGAGCCGAAAGTTATACCTTCATTAAACTTGTTTTGTAATGGAGGGATTATCGCAGAAACAGTAATAGCAGAAATACTGTATAGTAGGGTTTTATGGCATACATGGTCCATCTTTGTGAATGTCTTGTAAAATGAATTTTCTCAGATCTTACAAATCCGTACTATGTAAAACAATTTAGAACCAAAGAATTGCACACATGAAGACAGCTTTGTGATGCACTCCCCCCCCTACTTGTTACTTGCTGCCCCAACCTCAGGCCTCTCAATCCTGAGCAGTTTTCTTAACCTGGTCTCTGCATCCCTCACCACATGTCCTCTCCACCTTCTCTACACAGACACAGGCACGAATACACTGTCAGCACATACACTTAACCTGTCTGAATAGTCTCTGTCCCATGTCTTTCAGGCCTGTCTGTCCCTCTCCACCTTCTAATTCCTGGCTCAGTGATATGATCTGTGAATACCGCACCCAGAACTGATGGGAGGAAGTGGAACAAGTCCAAGACCCCATCTGCTCTAGCTGAATAGTGTCACCAAAGAAAAAAATGAACGGACACCAGGAAGCTATTCTACTTGCATCACTCTCCTGTCCATTGTGACTGTGAAGGACACATCCACACTCCTTCTCTCAAACCTTTAAAACCGCCTGTTCTCTGGATCCCATCTCCTCCCCTAGCCTACATGCATCTGCACCCACACACATACCAGCCATTACATAAATCATGAATATATGTCTCACAACAGGCACCTTCCCCAGCACATTTAAAACAGCCTGGATTATCCCACTGCTTAAGAAGTTCCCTCTCAACGGTCCTTGTGGAAAGTTACAGACCTGTCTCTCTTCTTCACTTTTTGGCCAAGACCCTGAAACGACCAGTTATTGATCAAACCTCAGATTTCTTTCGCTCTACAACCTCCTTGATCTTAACAAGTCCACCTTAAGAAGTAGTCATTCTAGTGAAAAAGCACTCCTGACGGTCATCAAATCTGTGTTGGCTCCAAACATTGTGTTTCTTCCATCACCTGATCATCCTGTCCGCCATCTCCAAAAACTGAGAGATAGTATTTACTGTTCAGGCGAAGTTATGTTGGCCACTGAACAAAGTGGTTGCAGTCTTTGTTTGTCCCAGCAGATGGAGTTGCAAACACATTTACACTCTGTCATGTTTCCTTTTTATTTCTGTTGATTTTTTTAGTTTGTGTTTTCCTGACTTCATTCTGCAACCCTGTAAGATACAATCCTATCTTCTCCTATCCTATCCTAGCTTTTATTATCCTACTTTTCCATATCTGCATGAGGCCCATTTACATATTAGGGCCTATTTTCACAGATTGCCGTTGTAATCCACTTGCTTTTACCAGGTATTAATCACTCTCATGATTACTGTCTGTATATACTACAAAGCATACACATTTCACATATTTATTCCGATTTATTGAATTTATTGCATATTTTACCTGTGAAAGATACATGTAAAATTGACAAATGCAACATAAAAACTTACTAGTAAAAGTAGTGATGGATGAAGTACTACCTCAATAAAAGTTGAAATATTAAAAAAAATAATAATAATGCAACACCACACAATTAATAAATGGACTAAATTTAGTTCAACAATTTCCCTCAAGCATAAATACAGAATTTGGCATTCTGCTACTGTAGCAGCCGGATAATGAATCATAATTAAAAGTATTTGTCAGTCAGCAGAAAGTTATTTACACAAGTATATGTGACACTGTTGTTTATTACTGATGTATATTTATTTGTAAAATGTTAAATGAAGTAAAGCTTATTTTCATACTTTGTATGCTGCTATGTAGCTTAAGCTGTAACCTTGTAAAAAAAACATAAAAAGTCATATTTTATAGCATACAAACATGTTGAGTGTGTTTCTCGATCATCAAAGTAACTATAGCTGACTAGCCATAGTTGACTAGATATAGTGCAGTTTGAATTATTAACTTTCTTTTGTAGTATAGCATTTTCTTGGAACATAGGAGTTGAATTTCTGCAAAATCTAGACTGAAAGTAAGTGCAGGCTTTAGAGTGGGTCTTACATGGAGATCTAAGCACAATGGGAATGTTTTTTCCTGCACCATATGACTGCATGTTATTTTAGTCAATCAAAATTCTTTGCAGGTCAATTATCACTTTCTTTATATTCTTTCATTATCCTATTATTTTAAACTGTGAGCTTTTTAATTACCCTCTCATTCTCTACAAGAACTTCTTTTCCATCCTCCCTCTTCTCTTGTGTCTTTTTACTCAGGCAATTATACATCACAACACTTAACAGAGTCACCAAACTGACTACTAGAATCACAATTCCCATTCCCAGTAAGTGAGAAGTTTCTTCTGGGTGGTGGTACAGTTGTTCCCACATACCCACGGTGACACAACTGAAGCCGATAAGAGTTGCCCAGAAACAAAAGGCCAGCATGCAGGATCCACAGGTCAGTTCAGCACCTCCAGTCACCACAGTGATTCCCAACACTGAAGTGACTCCTCCTGGTACGACCACACTCTCAGTTTTACTGTTGTAAGTGACAGCAGCAGGAGCATCTGATAGGGCTGAAGGGTCGAGCCTTTCCATCTTGGTTGTCATGGTGGGTTCAAAATCCTCCGTCAAATGGCCAAATGTAAATTGAAAGACACTGCTGCGTCCTCTTCTTTCTTGTTCATACAACATGGCACAGTTTGGGTTAAAGAGACAAATAATAATTATGCAAAATGTTGAAAGTTCCCCTCCAAAAGGGTTGGCTTGTATTTTACTTCACCGTGCCCTCTTTTTCCACTCATATCTGGTCTGATTGAATGTGAGGTGTTAAAGCTACAAAAACGTTTATTTGACCTGCACTAATATTTTAGTTTAGTTATAAAGTGAAGTAATCAACTTAAAGGCTTATAACTTCCAGCAAGAGACAGCTGATAACTGATTGTTATTTGTTTGCCAATATAAAATATTTATTTCAAGAGAAAAAGTTGATATGCTTTTAAGAACTGTTATTCAGACACAGTTTGAAAACTTTAAATGCATGATTATCTTTAGAGTCATTTGAATTAAAAGCATCACAAATGCTTTTATGATTTCTAAAGTGAAATAAATAAGGAGACGAATCCAGATATAAAGACAGATATAAAGACAGGGCAACCATTGGAGACTACGGAGTAACGCCTTATTCATCAAACAGAAAACAATAGTCTAATTACTACAGTAATTAAAGTAGTCCAACTGTATATAATGTTATTATGAAAATAAAATTGCTCTAGCTGAAACTTCCAAATGACCTCAAGTTTTTCAAAGATAAACTGTATAAGTTTGACACACCAGAATATGAAAGCCTAGGCCTTACACAGCTTACACTAGATTTGAATTATAAAATACAGAAAATATTTATACTTTTACAAATACAATACGTTTTAATTAAAAAGTAAAGCAGTGCTTACCTCTGTTTTATTTCAGGAGCTTGTGTGTCGGGCAAAACTGTGACCAGGAGTAGTACCATAAATTGTAAAATATCACATATAATGTGATATTTATAGATTAAACCCCCTGTGGGTAAAATCCTAGAGGTCCTGCTGGATTTCTCTCTGGACTAAAGGTTTAGAAAGCGGCGGTCCCTAGGGCTGTTACCTTTATGAAATACTTCACAACTTGAGGTCTAACAAAATGGTGGGCACAATTGTCAAGATTGTTGTCATTTGTTTGTTTTCTTGTCTTCAGTAGGAAGTTCTCGTCTGTCATTAAGCACCATTATAACCATTACCAGATATTTATCTAAGAACAACTCCCTTCCTCTTTTCCTCTCTCATTCAGTCTTAACTTCTGTCCCACCAAGGCATTGTTTGGGCTGCTAAATGTTTTTTTTTTTTTTTTAAACTCTTTCCTGCTAAGGGTTCCTATTTGTCACGTCACTGGTAGTGAGGAGCAAAGTGTTTCAGCAGTGCTATTATTTCTATAACTGATCTGAGGTTTAGCATTTAAACTTGTGACTGTCTTGAAATGCGATCAGAAACTTAGATAACAGGTTTCTCCACTGTTATGTAGCGCTATCAAGCTATTATTATTTTTGAAAAGAATCAGTTCGAACAGTTATACAGAAATTTAAATTGAACAAACTGTAATGATAAACATTGCTTTAGAATCCTCTTATCATTCACCAAGCAATGCATGAATGAATTGTCTTATTAACCTAGTGTCTTGACACTGGGTATATAGGTCACTGCTGACGTTTCATGGGTCAATGCTGTAACACAGGTGAAGCCCAATACATTCAGTTAATACGCTATAATGCTGCCCAGCCAACTGGGATGTTGCCAAGGATGAGCCACTTGCCTAATTGCAGATAAATTTAGATGTGTTGACTTCTACTATTAATACACCCCTTCACCTGTTACTAAGCTGTTTTTGGTGTTAGTGTTATACATTGCAGCCCACAAAAGACATATATAAAGGCATTATCATCATTCCCTTAGTAGGACTGACAAGAGTGTCATTATTTTGTTTAAATGCCATACATTCACATTCCACAAAACCATTACAGCAATAAGCCATGTCCGGGGTATAAGTCAGATGTCAGGGATTGTTTTGTGGAGAAGAGGGGTTAATTCTATTGGCAATGGCACCCACGGGCTGAAGATGATGGTAATTGGCTAAGTGTTGGATTGGGTGGGACAGGGCAGGGCAAGAGTAATCCAATAGATGGACTCACTGAGAATATTTACGGAGCAGAAAATTCTGCTACAAAATAGTATGGCTTATAGTCATCGAGTTTATAGAGAGGGTTAATCAAAGAAATGCTACAAAATGCTGTCCCATTTCCTTTTACACACCCTTGTGTAATTATGTAACTCATAAAATTTGTCATATGCCCCCATCCCCATGCTAAGTTGGTCTGTAACAATAGTTAAGACAAACAAGATAAGACTTTTAGTCTAATCAGAGCACAGACACAGACGCACACACAAAAACAGAGCGATGACGTAAATGTGTCAACTTAAGTTTCATGAAGTGAGACTAATGTGCTGATAATTACTGTGACCCCTGCTACAGGGTGTGGGGAATAATAATGGGCACCTTATGATGTACCATAAAATGCCCAAAGGTTTAGGACTGAGTTAAAAGGGCCTGAGTGGAAAGTGAAAGTGAAGTAATTAGCGTACCTGTTTGTGTTGGTGTGTAAAGCAGAGTTAAGCCAAGTTTAGTCTAGGGCACGGGAAGGGCTCAGAGATTGACACCAGTAAAACAAACCCAGGATAATAACAGAAAAGTAAAAAAAACGACCAACAACGTCGCTCACGTAGGACAGGAAGGTGGTTAAGAAAGCTGGCAGTGACAATAGTGTGAGAGGTGGAAGTGGGATTGGAAAAAACTTTGGTTGAGAGCTGCACAGATGGTAGTCTAGAATTAGATGTCAGTGGTCAACTAAACCCAAAAGCCAGCACTGAAATACCAGACATACTGAACTGAACTGAATGATAATAAAATTGAACTGTCATAATACTGAGAACCTGAACCTACCTTGTTCCCAACCATCGTCTTTAGAATTTCTCAGGATGCATTCTAGTCTGATGGCCAGTTTACCAAACTAATTTTGATGTTTTTGTGATTAATGCTTAACAACAGACACCAGAGCAGAATCTATGTCATAAAGTTGGGATTATGAGAACACAATGAAATGCAGCTGTTAAATGAATAATATTGTGGTTTTAAGACTATTATTATTATTATTATTATTATTAGCTTCTTGGATAAATTGCCATAAGGCATAACTCAGAGCACCTACTGTATAAGTGGTTTAACCCAAGAATTAATATAGTGTTGTCATGTAGATCTTTCTAGACTTTCAGACCCAGTAGTAAAAATTAGAATCTAGGGGTTCATTTCAGTCAAAAGCTCAGCCACCTTAAATCCCGTATTAACAGAATTAACCCAGTCGGTATTTCCCCTGCCCTCCTTAAATCACACTGTCTTAAAGACAGACATTCAATTCTCCAGCCATCGTCTGATCGCACAACACAGGGGTAAGCTTTCTATATGTTTATGATCATCCTGACAGTTATTTGCCGACAGTAAAAATAATGAATCCTATTTTACTCAGTTGCAGAGTTCTGTTTGGCCTCCAACATCAAAAGAAGAAGTCGGGCCACTGATTTGAAGATATTTTGGACAAAAAAAATTCAGGTGGCAAGCCGCTGAAGGAGTTTGACAGAACTAATACCTTACTGTTATTAGACACTCTAAGCAACTATCATGGGAAATACCACCAGTAGCGCAATATCAAAGGAGATCCTGGAGGACCTCAAGCTTAACACCAAATTTACTGAAAATGAAATCAGCCAGTGGTACGAGAACTTCCAGAAGCAGTGCCCAACGGGACGCATCACACCAGAAGAGTTTGAGCAGATCTACTCCCGCTTCTTCCCTGAGAGCGATGCCAAGTCCTACGCACGGCATGTGTTTCGCTCCTTTGACACCAATGATGATGGCACGCTGGACTTCAAGGAGTACATCATTGCACTGCACATGACCTCCACTGGGAAGACGACCCGAAAACTGGAGTGGGCCTTCTCGCTGTTTGATGTGGACAAGAACGGATACATCAACAAGTCAGAAGTGACAGAGATCTGCCAGGTGAGAGTGAGGTGGAGATTAAGACATGAGTGATAGTGAAGAGGTGAGTGACATTATGGTTTTAGTGGGGCCAAAATTGAGTCCCTTCCTTAATGAGATATATCTCATATATTTATATATATTATATATTTAAGATATATCTAACAATTTTCAGAGAAAACACAATTTGTTTAGCTCTCATAATACCCACTGTAAATACATTGTGAGCTATAAGAAGTTGAAGTCATGCTCAGTTGATTTTTATATTGTCAAAGCTACAGTGGAAAAAAATATTACAGGAAAATCTGACACAATGAACTCTAATACAATAGCAGCACATAGAAGCCACAAGTTATTGCATTTTCCTGAACATTTTACATCAGGGATCAGGCTTTCAGCGATCTGGTTTTCCAGTTGTTTTGTTCGCCTCCTGTAAGGTCCATGTGTTGCTGTTTGTTTGAAAGTGTCCATCTCTCTCATGGTATTTAGGTCTCAGTCCTAATTGCCAGACAAATTAGCAGCCTATTTGAACCTCCAACTCCTAATAATCTCTCTTACAGGTTTAGCACTCAGACATTATAGGCAGGCAGTCTCATGAGTGATGCCACTCTGCTAATAGGGCTCGCTCATCATCCCTCAGTCAAATCCATTTTTGTATTATTCATAAGGTTGTCAATTTAGACTACATACTAAAATGTAGACTGATGGAGGATGTACAATTTATTATCATGTGTTTTAAAACAAATGTTATAGAATTTTAAGAGCTTTAAACAGATCAGCCGAGAATCCTGCGAGAATTCTAATGGGATTTAATTCCTGGCCAACTGGCCAGATTCCATATGCACCAGGTTTACATGCTCAGCACAATAGAGCTGCACTTTAAATGCTGTGTTACAAATTCAACCCATAAACAAAATTAGATTTTTTTGGAGTTTTAACGTTTGGAGATAGAAAGATAGAAAGTTGTTATATATTGCATAGAATGTGCCATATATATTCCAGTGTTAAAAGAAGGAAACATGCAAGGAAGGCAGAAGTAAACAAACTAAGTTCAGTTTAGGACAGACTAAAGTATAAATACAGTAAACAAGGTCACGTGTAGCTGCTTCATACAGCCTGGCTTTATTTTTATCTCTGACTACAACTTCACAACCTTGTCATGTATGAGCTCCCACTCGAACTTCACAGACCACGCGATCTGAGGGGCAAGTCCAGAGAGAAAAGAGATGACATCTTTGTGTTTGGCTTGAAGCCTGTGTCTTGGCACTAATCCATGTTAATCTAGGTGTCTTAAATGTGGGAGATGAATGCTTCAGCTCTAAGTGGAGCACACACTTAAAGGCCTGAACCTAAAGTGCACAGTCATTTGCAAGCTACTGGATTGTAAGTGAATCATTGCAGATATGGTGTCTGATCATTTATACACAAGCCTGGCAGTTACTGCTGTGGGCTTTTTTTGATGAGTAAAACATAAGTAATAGCTATAATCAGGGACTACAGAAATAATAACATAAAGAGAAACTAATGGTTTGAAGCAACAAGATGCTAATGAATTTAACAAGGGTTGTGAGCTCAGTCACTCGTCTAACAGATTACATGCTTCCTGGCTTCTACAAACGTTTGTTTTTTGCACAGTGTGGATTTTCCTTATGTTATTAATATGAGACAAATGATGCAGTGTTATCACCCATTTTTTAACCAACCCCCTCTCAGGCCATTTTTAAGCTGATCCCCAAGGAGGAGCAGAGCAGGCTACCAGAGGATGAGAACACACCAGAGAAGAGAGCCAACAAGCTGTGGGCTTACTTTGAAAAGAAAGACAACGGTAGTATCACATATCACTTTGTATTTATGCCAGAGAAATAAAATCAGTGTTAGTAATACCTCTCCCCAGAAGCTCTTTCCACATTCTTTAGTGACGATGGCATTTTAAAGTCAGCTGTTTGGCTATAATAATAATGACAAATCCACCTGGATGCACATCCTCCGCATCACTTCATTATGTACCTACTAGTACACATGAAAACCTAATATGACTTTACTGCATTGTATGCTATTGTCACAAACCCACACCCACACAGAGGATAAAACCGGATGTCTTAGATAAGATACAGGAGTCCATATTCAACCTCATGTTTAGTCCAATCTCCTCCCTGTATATCTTGTCTGTTGTTTTCTTCCCACTATAACATCTTGTTCTCTCGTTTCACCTAACAGAGCGGCTGGCAGAAGGAGAGTTTATCACGGGAGTGATTGAAAATGAGAATGCAATGCGTCTTATCCATTACGAACCAATCAAAGAGTAAAGACATTCCTGCTTCCCTATGCACTTCTTATTAGACTTCTCAATTGCTATTAAACTTTTGGTTTATCATCTTCCCCTTCCTGTTGTTTAATTGACTCAGCCACTCAGTGTAAATACTCTTTTCCGTATTGTCCTGGTTGAACTAACTTTTCAGTAACGTCGTTTCACACATTGTTTGTCACAATGTTTTCCAATGAATTTATATCAACGAGAGTTTTAACAGAGGCAAATTATGGCATAGTGTTTCAACACATGTACAGACCAGAATGTATTTGTTGTGGATGTATTGATGCAAATAGGATGGTGGGCTATTATAAAGCACATTGTTCTGTTGATAAATTTTAAAATATTTTACATGAAAGTTTGGCCACTAGATTAGCTACAGTAGCTTTAGGTAATATGTCTGGTATTTCAGTATATCAAATTAGTATCATACCTATATTTTAGATTGTTGAAGCATTTGTACATATGTTGAAATGTAGTTTTCAAGTGCTGTATTCTACTGAATGTAAAGAAAAATAAAGATTTTCACACACCTTTGTGCCTTGGATATAAATTTTTCCCTGGAAAAAATTACTTTGTCCTAGAAGTAGGCTGCATAATGTGATGGTGGTGGATAAAAAAAATGGTGCTTTGGGCCTTACATCCTCAAATGTATTTAACTGAGAATCCAGTATAGTACCAAACGTATAACCTACAGATATTTAAGGCAAATCTAGGTATGTTTATTCAACACTGGAAATCATTTTATTTAAAGAATAAGTTTTAGAAGATGATGGGCATGTTTTGTTAACTATTATTCACTAAATAGTGTGATGCATTCATTGTGTTGTTTTAATGTGTGTGCAGTCCATGGTTGTGTGAGCGTGCATTTCTTTCCTACTTTTATTCTACACCACAAACATCCCTCCTCTACACACACAACCCCCGCCACCCCCAATCTTCATCCCTTCACATGCCTCCATCTCTCCTTGGTTCCTCCTTCTTTCCATCCAACTTGGGATTACTGGTTTACACATAATCTTCTGTTCAACATCAGAGAGCAGACTTTTCAAATCTCTGTAATCTTTCTGTCTCTATGAGTCTATCTTATGTGCTTGACTGTGCATCTGCACAGAGACCTTGTTTGTTTCTGGTATACATGCATTACATCCAAATGCTGTATCTGTCAAAAGATTTTCACAAGAGAGAGAAGCAGTCAACAAACATGCTAAGTGTCTCATTCAGATGAATGAAAATATATTGTAAAATTATTTTTGAAGAGAGGATGCTCTGTTGGGTATCAACAGAGGAAAAAACATCCTTCTTATAAGTGCGGTATAATAATAGTGAGATGACGGTCATTTATTGCAAATAATAAACTCAAACATTTACATGCATTTACATCTTGAGACAAATTTACTCTCCTACCATGAAGCCCTGAGAAATACCCAGATAACTTGCAGTCTTGTATGTAAGTGTGACCTATACACACAGTGTTGTCTTTACATTTTAGATGTATTCATTTCATTTCTCTTGAAATCTGGTTGTTCAGTGTAAAGGTAGAAGAAAGGAGAACCAGGATCTGTTTGCTCATATTGAACCTTTTCCAGCACAGTGACAGTGTCTTTCTTTTTTAGACCTTCTACTTAATGTGTGCATCACTGATTATCTAACAAGGTGAATCAACTCGGTCCATGGCCTCCTCCATCTCATCCATCTCTCTCTCACAGTCCTCACACCCCTCTGGCCCACATCCTCCGACCAAAACCAGTGTTGGTACGTCCCCATTTCCCACTCCAACCATGCTGCCGTTCGGTGCCCATGCCACATCAATCATGCCGTCTGGACACTGCAGTAAGCCACTGACAGAGTAGAGCCCACCTCCCGGAACAACTTCATCGTAAGATGGTGCGTGAGTAGCAGCTCTTGCTTCCTCTACTCTAAGCCTCTGTCTGCGACGGAGCTCAATGATGGTCTTTGTGTAGGAGTTGAGTGTGACCACAGCAGCTCCCATACAACAACTGAAGGACACCCAGGCAAGACTAGAAAGAGAGGAAATAGTAATGAGGTATAAGAAAGAAATCAATAAGAGGTATAAGAAATAAATCAAATTAATATGCAAATAACAGGTGTTTCATGCACATGTCTGAATTATACAGGCTTGCACGCTATCTCTAAATAGCAGCCACCTACGCAAATGACCAGCCGTAGTCCCAGGACTGAGGCCTCCAGTCTTTGGGGCCCACAATGACTGTCATCTGAAATACTGTGGTGTACATCATATGAGCCACCATCCCAAGAAGTCCTAATAAGAGATCACACAAACCTATTAACCATATCTAGGGGAAAAAAATGACTTGGTCATTTATGGTTTTTAAGTTAATTCAAAAGACACACTACATCTCACCTGATAAGACGGTACAGATCGCTGCATAGGCATTGATTTTTAGTGAGTGCATCTCTTTATGAGAGCACACCACTTCCAGCCACATTAGTAAGAAGCCTATCCCAAGGAGGCCGATGTATGTAAATTCTGAAATAACTGACAGCCACAGCACACCTACAGCATTTTAAAATAAGACTCAATTAACTCACACCTCCACATAGAAAAATGTTTTTTTAAATTGGGCATTATATACTGTGTATGTTTTGACACAGAATGTATACACAACTAACCTTGTGTTTCCCCGGGTGTTAACTCTATGAAGCTTCGACATTTCTCTCCTACCAACGCAGTTCAAAATAAAGAGATAAAACAAACTGATTTTGTGGACACTGTAAACATTATTGCCCTGAAAGCTTACCTCACTGTGTCCAGTGAGTTTATATTTGAAAAGATGTGTGTTTTGTGGTCTCACCATCACTGTGTTTCTCACAGCTCTCCCAGAAGCCTGTGTGAAAGTATCTGAAGGCAAACTTGTCTTCCCCTGTCTCCCAGATGTAGTGCACTGCATTAGCCAGCTGTCGCTTTCTGATCTTGGCTAGCTCCTCTCTCCTGGCCGGAGACAATGTGCGGTTGAAGGGGTTTTGAGTAGGACTCTCTATGTGACGACACAGGAAGATGACTGACTGAGATGACTGAAAAGAGCATCTCATGTTTACTTTTATGCATGTTTATATCAGCCCACAGATACTGTTTATGCACTCTTACCTCATCAGTATAAATAGGTTTGCCAAAATCATACACAATCAATACACCAAAAGGTCAGTAAGGTAATAAAATAGAACACAAGCACTTTTTGGGATAAACTGGAGTTTTAAATAAAAAATAAAAATAAAGACACTGCTTTAGAATGACACAGAGAAACAAAATTGTGAGGACAAAACATGATTAGGTTTGTTATTTACACCTGGCCTTAAAAGTAACATGCTCCTGTGTTGTCAAAGAGCACTTTTGGTGAGTTAGGTCCAACACTGTGAACTGGTTACAGTAGATCCTGTTTTGTAATGTACAAGCAGTGGTCAAGGTAGATCAATTTATGCTATAAGAGCTCTTAATCTTTGCAAGGATTAATCATATCTGTTGAGAAAATAAAGACCAGGGAACAGGTCATGTTCAAATAAATCATTGGGATCTAACCTCACACCCCACAGATTAAAACTAAGCCATAATAAGTTCACTGTGGGACAAAGTTCTGGGTAAAAACGATTTAAATCAATGTCATAACCAAGGACATTGGGAGAAACCTGTCATTATATTCAGGCAGGTTAGTTATTGGTTGTTATGCAGTGGCACAGTGCAAAGATCATTGCAAAGACATTCAGTGCTTGTGTAATCAGATTTGTGACCATAACATTGTTAAAGTCAGTCAGAACACGGCATGTTGTATGTGCATCACATTTTAGGAGGCTTATGTGACAACACCCACAATGGCCAACAGGTCACATACATATGCATGCTAACATTCACATAACATAACTTGTTATACTGTTTATATAGTATACATATAGTAACTACTTTATTTGGTACACCTAGCCAGCAAGTGCACACAAGAAAAAAAACAAGTAATGTGTTAAGGATAGTTTGAATTCTTACTTCAGCACTTGTTGGATTAATTCACACTGAGATATTCTGGTTACTGAGTGTGGAGGTATATTCTTGACTATGAAATCATAGCTTGCATTTACTATACATATCCTCTTTAGTTTTGCTCAGGTGATGGTTTAATGTGTTGTGATATTACACCAAGCTAACTAACTAAGCAATGTGTTTCAAAGCATCATAACATAATCCATTATGGCTGTGATGGATTGAACCTGCTCAGTTACAATGATTGAATATTTATATCATCCAAATTATTACAAAGGCCTCATGTCAAAAAAAGCACGGTTGGTGAAATAAGGCAGGAGAAATGAATGAACTCATTAGGTTACGTGTCCATGAACGTGTTGCAACATATATTGGGATTAGTCACAATGAGGCAACATTTTCCACTCATCACAGATCTACTTTTACCACCGGTTTGCTGTACAGGTAGCCACATGTTCTTAGCTGACAGGAGGGGGACTTGTTTTGCTTTAGTCAGCCCAAAGGTAAACTCTTACAAAATCTTCCTACACTTAGTACACTGCACAAGTACTGTACTTAAGAACAGACTTGATGTATATTACAGGGACATCATTATGCAACTTTATACTATTGCTTCCACATTGTTGTGTTTAATGATAAACCACTGTCACAGGGGTCATTCAGTTTGACTCTTAATATGTTAAGTGCATTCTTAATTAAAATCGGAAAAGAATTACTCTACTAAATTACAGGATTAAAATATTTCTTCCGCCACTACTATTTACATGTCAGTTGTTATTAGCACTCTTTAAAGTTACTAAATAAAAGGAAAAACAATTTGAAAACAAATACAAATCAGAATTAACTGGAAAAATAAAGAGATAAAGTCAAGAATGTTGATGTTACACATTTTATAATTCAGCTCAAGAGTCTGCACTTCTACACTGTATTTGCTACTGCAATACCAATAATTGTGAAACTGGAGGAGATTAAGGTGTACATCCAAAAGTGAACATTATAATTAATATTCTAAAAGGAAAAATGGGTTATAATTGGACAATGAAGCATTAGGAAGCACAGCAATGATGTATAGAGGTGATAGACAAGGTAACATCTCAGTACCTGTGGTGTAAGGCTCGCTGTTGTTCTGACCACAGTTCTTCATTTTGACAGGCGACAGGCAGAGAGGCTTGACCACCTTATGTGTGCCTTCACACCAGTAGGAGGTGCAGAGAGCGAGGATGGAGAGGGCCAGAGCCAGAGTGGTCAAGGTCAGGGAGAGCAGGGAGCGGGAGCGACGGGACATACCTTCCAGCATGGCCACAAAGGAGAAGCGTGAGGTGGGGGGATGGTTAGCGTAAGAGAACCGGAGAAAGTAAGACAAAGAAAGGGGACAGTGCAAGTGGAAATAAGACAAATGACACAAAGGGTACTAATACAGTCACAGATGGAATTGAGAGGGACGGAAGTATGTTTTGCGGTGGGTTTAGGAGAAGATGAGCTGCCAGGTTTAAATGGAAAGCAAAAATAAACGTGATGTAACAGTAGAGATTGAAGATAATACAGCAAAGCTGACGATGGGATACTGTAAAGTCAGCGTGATTAAAAAGAGTGGATGATGAGGGAAATGAGAGAGGAGACGGGATAAGATGCGTGAAGTTGATACACGTGGGAAAGGACAGATGGAAGAAAAAATGAACAAGTCAGGATTTAGGTGGACAGAGGTTCACAGTAGGAGAGAACAGTGGGATGCAAAGACATGGCAGTATGCTGCTCAGACAGCTTTAATGTGATATCCCGTCACTGATGACTGGAGTGCGTGATGTGGTCATACATCCCCTGAACTCTTGTAGACAGTTTTGTGCAAGATCAGTATGACTACAGTAGTTAATGTCATTTAAGAGTACTATATTTTATCTTACAAAACTGTATAGCTAAAGAACAGATAAACAACATAATTAACTTTCTCATCATTTTGTCATCAAGGCATCAGCTGAAAAGAAAGAGAAAATAAATGACTGAATGGAGCACACAAAGGCTTGAACCATGGTGTCCATGTGGTGACAATAAGCTTTCAGTATTAATGCTGCCTGAGGTCATCCAGCTGTTCACACAGTGAGGTTATAGAGGAATAAAAAATGAATGCGACCCTGACTAATGTCTTCATGGTTCCCGATTAATACACTCCGGCTTGACCCTGTCACGTATTATCAACAACACTGGTGGACCCTAAGTAGGAGACACAATGAAGGGCAGCAAAACAAGAAATTTATTTTTTGATGAAACTATGGATAAGCCACAGATCGAAATGAAATTTCTGCTAGTAATCCCCTGATGATCTGCTTTAATCTGTTTGTGTTAGGTGCATTTTAGTGTGAAGTGAACTCTGACCATTTCTGCTGTCTCTGCCTTGCTTTCATGCAATGTTTCCCCGTCAGCCCACAGTCTCTGGAACACAGCAGAAGACAAGTTTATTTCGTTGCATTATCTTCGGTCTACAAGACAAACCATTTTTGGTGATTTCTGTTAGCAAAGTGCTGTTGACAAAAAATAACAACACAACCATATGATGCGACCATGCAAGCATGTTCAATCAAATGAGTGGTGTTCTGGATGATACTGTACTGCATTATCAGCTATAATTAAAAGTCAAATATTTTCCGGGGTAAAAATATGCATCAACCTTCAGACGCTGTTTATAATATATACTGTATGTGCAAAATGTAACTGCTGATTCATATTACTGATTTTGTAACAATGGACAAAAGTACAGGGAGAGATCCGAATATTTCATACTTTCACCATACTTTCTCGTGGTAATATTAATAATGATAATATTACAACTCTTTGTACTTCAGTCTCTTTAGTGGTAAAGAATAGTAATGTTTATTGGTTACATATTGAGCATAACAGTGTGACGAATAAAAACTGAATACAGTATGAAAAAGTTGCGTGCAGGTCAATTCACTCTGCTTCATGAATATCTGTTTATTTGCCATAATTCAAAACACAGTAAGAAGAAAGTCATGGGAATTAGGCCTTAAAATAATAAATTTATTACCTTAGAAGAAAGTAATACAATTCAACATATCATTAAAAGCACTATATTAAATATTTGTATTTATTGGTTTTAGATTTGCATTTAGATATTTTAGACAGCGAATGGACACAAACTATTTGCATTAAATAGCCTTGCATTCAATATCTGTAAGCACCACATAGTTTAAAGACACTGCATCTTAGCCATTGTGGGGCTATAAATAGTAGAGTTTTAAAACATATCTATATCAGAACATTTCCTGAGCCAATGTTGTAATCTTCATGTATAAAACCTAAAGTTGTTTACAATCATAAACATTTTAGAAATCTTTACCTAGAATCTTTACCTTTTTTAAAAAAGAAAATAACTGAAGAATACTGAAATTCAAGATAAAAGCAGATTGTTTAATCTGGTCAATGTTAGCACTAAAATAACAAATGACAGGACAAGTACCTACCGAAAACCCTTTCTTGTCCCTGTAGATGATCAGGTCAAGCATGAGGAAAAATAATAATTTTACTTTTCACTTCTCTTTCCTCAGTCCCGTGAGCCTACAGTCATTGGTTTTCTCTGCCTCATTCAAGGGCTTTTAATCAAAAAGCTCCTTAAAAGCTTGATTTTAGTTGCTCCATCTTGATTCTCAGTGCCACTGCCCTCTTCATCTTTCCCCTCTGTTATCGGTTTTTCTCCTCCAGGATGAGCATCAGTGACCCTTACCTCTCCAGCTGCACTCCCCCTTTAATCCTCAAGGCCAATAATCAGAAACAAGACTAGAGATGCAAGAGTGACTGAGTGTCTGTCTCCACTGCACTCCTCTCTGCTTTCTGTCTTTTTGGGGAATTTATGTCACAAAGCCATCCTTCATCATGTAATCCCTCTAAGTCCATCTGTTACTGCAGTACTCTCTCACTTCCTATGTCTGTCCCTTTTCAACCTCGTAACACCTTTGTCGCCGGTTTAAGTACAACATGGCAACTCAATTATTATACTAAGAGAGTGGATGGAAATGTGAATCAACTTATGAGAAAATGAAAGGGCTCTTCCTTGTGCTTTTCCCCTTATCAGCACAAGCACACAAAGCTAAATTCCTGTGCCCATTAAGTGTTTATTTTTGGGTGCAAAGTGTGATGCCTTAAAAAAAAAAAACCCAGAGGAAAGAGCTTTATATTGTCACAAACATTTATTTACAATAATTATCTACATAAAAACATAAAGAAAACCAATGGTAAAGAAAAATTTAACTGTGCATCTGACTGGAGAATGACTCAAAGGTAGAGTTACAGAAAGTAGTTTAACCCCAGGCCTGAGATTTACAGTAATGTAGAACCAGCTTGCCATCACTGCCAAAACACTGAAAAAGAACAGGAGAAAGAGATGGGGTAGAAGGACATAAATGTACACATTAAATAAAATAGTAAAACTATTAAATCATGTCATTGACAGTAAAATTCCCAAATGATCCTAACCCTAATAAATAACCCTAAGAAAATAAATATTAGTTGGACATTGATCAGTCATCTTTTGAGCGCAGTGACATGATTGGCTAGACGCACTGAATTTTGGCATTGAGGTCTTTACTGTTACTTGTAAAGAAATTAATCAGCAGCAGAGGCTTTTGACATGAATTAAACTTATTGCCCCCTCTGCTGGTCAAATCTCTTCTATGGTCTGGACCCGCTTGCCAATTATTCTAATATTTAATGAAAAGATAATAAGATTATTCCTCAAAAATGTTCCCACATGTGGCCTGTTTTAGTCTAATGTCTGTCTCTGATTCACAAGGTATATTTGCATCATTGGAGCTGAAGTTTTGTAAACAAAGTTTACATCAATATTTAAACTTTAGGCTAGCAGCTTGCCTTGCCTCTAAGAGACTCACTGCTGCATCCCGCTATAGCGGAACCTGTATATGGAGTTCTTTGTGTTTTGCATAAAAGTCCATGTAAATGGTCTACATTTATATAGTGCTTTTCTATCTATTGGCACTCAAAGCACTTTACATTGCTTCTCATTCACCCATTCGCACTCACAATCACACACAGCGATGTTTTTGCTATGGAGCTGTACAATGCTCACCAGGAGCAACTAATTGAGGTTCATGGTCTTGCTCAAGGACACTTCGGAGGAGCTGGGGATCAAACCAGTTGCGGGATTGGTGGGCGACCGCTCTACCTCCTGCGCCACAGTCGCCCCCGCATGTGCTCTGTATGTCGCACATCTGTAGCTCTCACTGTTCATTCTGTATCCCCTTCACTCTACAATGCTGTCTGAAATCTGTTTTACCCACCAAAGTAATTGTTCCATTAACTGCTTTTTTGTCTCCCAGTTACTGATTTCAATAAACTAGTGATTGCTGACTGTCATTTTATCTACTAGAGGAAAGAGCGTAATAAATTCAGACTACAAAAACAGGGAAGTAAAGCTGTTTACATGAACTTACATCAAAAAGAATGCCTACTTCTTGATCCGGTGAGGGGGAAAAAGACTGGTTAACATAGATGAACTGAAAGAAAACACAGATTCATATTATGAGTTGAGACTTGAAGGACCTGAAGCTGAAAATCATTTTCAGACAGAGGATTTTGGTAAAATGAAATGCCAGCATTTACAGTAAACTTATTGCTTACTAATTGGTCACTGGCTTCCAGTTTGAGGAAGCGAGAGATGAACTGAGCCAGGGACTGTACCGTCCTTCCCCTGTCCACTGTCCATTTCTTTGTTTTCATTATAGGTGTGTCTCCTACTGCTTTCAACAGTACATCGACTAAAAAAAAAAAAAAGTCAGAAAATAAAAGTGAAACTGTTGCTAGTACCCAAACTGGTCCAGACAAATCTAATCTTGAACTTTTCAGGAAAATTCTGCAGATGTGTTGTTTTATTGTTTATTCCATTGATGCGTAGCCACTGCACCACACTGGATAAAAAAAAAAAAACGGTGTAGACATGCTTCCACCAGGGAATTACAGAGAACATTGCATAACAATGAATTACATGGATTTATAATAAGCCAGTGCCACATGCAAAAAATAAAATGATGATTTCGGCTACAATTTGTTTCGTGCAATATTTTATTCCCTCTAATCACTTCTGATCTGCATTTTAATTTCGTAATTGCATTTTGTATCCCAGTTTGTGTTATCTGTGGAAAGCCTTGTGTTTATTCATCTACTTGATGTTGTTGTTGTTGTTTTTTGTTTGTTTGTTTGTCATTATAGGGTCTATATGTAATATATTGAAACGTCATTTCCCAAAACGAATACCAGTCAAGCCTGTGCTACTTTTGTGCTAACTTGAGATCGTTAGCTTGGACTTAATAACAATTGTGTGAGATGTATGATGTTGGTATGACATCAAACTTTAAGTAATAAATTACATAAAACACATACTCTCTGTAAAATGAAGTATCATATCAAAACAAATCCATTACGTTGCCACAAGAACAATATTAGCGTTACCTTTACCTTGTACCCCAACGGGTAGTATCACGTGGGAAAAAGGTAAACGTTGATTGGCTAAAATAGAAAAACACTGCTTTCCTGTTGGTAAAAATTTCTGTCAATTTTCATATACGTCACATACCCGGAATTGGTTTCTTTGGCTATGGAAACACTTCTCATAAAAATGATTGTTATTATTCTCTAACTAGGTAAACATTCAAAGCATCATGCTCTCTTACTTTTTTTCTTCTCGTCATTTGTCGTCGAGTCGTCTGATGGTGGCTGCGGCTCCTCCTTTTGGGATTCTGTTGGTGACTCTGCATTGTCAGACATCTTCAGACCACTTTAAGTTTGATGTTCCCACCCATCGAAGACAAACACTGGCTACTAGTGACTGAACGAAACGTCAATTGTGACGACGCAGAATGCTATTGGTCAATACTCGTAGTGAACGAAACAGTTTGTCCTCTTAGCTACATGCTAGGTTTGTTTTTGACTTTGACATGCATTTATTTAACAGCGGATTTGTTTAATAAATAATTCAGATGGTGGCAGTGTGCTTAGTTAATATTGCAATATACCTTTCGTGTTTTCAGTTTGACTAACGTAGGTTAACATCTTTAAATATTCTACAGACCCACTTCTGGTCACTTTTGGAGCATTAAGTCAACAAGAGTAAGTTAATTTTGTTTGCTATTTGACCTATGATGCTGTGTTTATGAATGGTGTCATCGTTTTCGAGACAATGCAATAGCAAGACGTACAGCAAGGAAGAAGTCAACCATTTGCCCAACAAATCCAAAAACATGACATTTATGTTTTTGTCCGCTTCACGGATAGTCTAATGAAGGTGTGCTCAACAGTGTACATTGCATCTCTTGTATGTTGTATCAATTCATGAATCTGTTCTTGATCTTTCTTTTGCAGTGGCAAACATTGGCAGGCTTTCATCTACAGATGCAGTGGTCTTCCTGTGTGACATGCAGGAGAAGTTTAGACCCAATATCTTCCAGTTCACTAACATTGTCAGCAATGCATCCAGATTGCTCCAGGTTTAACTACTAGCTACACACATGCGCACATACACACAAACAACTACTGCAATAATTACCAATCATTTATTAGATTGGAAGTATGATTTATTTGAATGGATCAGATTAAATCTGTATACTTTCTGTGTCTCACAGGCCTGCCGTGTTCTGAGCATCCCTCCCATTCTGACAGAGCAGTACCCCAAAGGTTTGGGTCCGACAGTACCAGAGTTGGGGGCTGGAGACCTGACAGCTTATGCCAAAACTTCATTCACTATGATGACAGAAGAGGTTGAGAAGGCACTGCAGGATCTGGGGAACCCTAAACAGGCTATACTGTGTGGAATAGAAACACATGCCTGCATTGCAGTAAGTTGTAAAAAAAAATAAATGTATAATTGTCTTACAGTTGTTTTGTTCTGATAAACATATTGCTTTTCTAGCCTTAAAGACTTTAAAATAGTCCCTATATACATTTAAAAGCTAGTTTAAAAAAAACCCAAGTATGACATATATGATAATGTGATGGATGATATTAAAACTTTTGTGGCTTTTTGTGTAATGTGTTATTATGTAATTACAGTGTTCTAGTTTTTGTTGCCTGTTGTGGAACCCGGCCTCAACAATCAATGAATGATTCTTTTCTCTGTCCTTCTTTCAGTGCACAACATATGATCTGCTTGAAAAGGGAATGGAGGTCCATATTGTGGCTGATGCTGTCTCATCCAGAAGGTATCTGTGGTTAATTATAGCAATAAATACAAATGTGTACCTGCAGTGTATGTTACGACAGACCTTTGTGTCTTCCTCCACAGCCAGACAGACCGTTTGTTTGCTCTGTCCCGACTGAAGCAAAGCGGAGCCTATCTCACAACCACAGAGGCTGTTATGCTGCAGCTGGTTCAAGATGCCAGACACCCCAACTTTAAGGAGGTGCTTACTCCAGTTTCTCTCTGATACTCTGACTTTGTTTGTTTACATGAGTCATAAATGTAAGCCTGACAGTATAGCAAATAAAATGTAATACCCATTGCTCCCAATATTGATTGATTATTTTATTAGATAATTTATTGTCAGACAATAATAGGTATTTGTGTTTGACCATTTTCTACAGTCTTAGGTGACCTCTTTATTGTCAATTGTCTGTCAATAGCCAAAATATTCAGTTTTTTTAAGTGAAGTAGTTCTCAATCTGGGTCCTCAAGGACAACTGCTCTGCTTGTTTTTCATGCAACCCTGCCCTAACTACTGCTGATGAACTGGATCAGGTGTGTTCAGTCAATCAGAAGCTGGAAGATACCAGTTCACTTTGTCTTCAACCATTCCACCCTCATCTGTGATGGTGTCTTCCATATTCTGATTGAGTGAAAATACCTGATGCAGGTCATCAGCAGTGGATAGTTGGAAAACAAGCAGAGCAGGGCTCCTTGAGGACCAGGATTGAGAACCACTGCTTTAGTGCATAAGAAAGAAAAAGATTCAGGTTTCACATTTGAGAAACTGAAAATAAAAAAAGTTAGCTTTTGCCTAAAATATGGTTAGAATAATCTATTAGAATGGTCAGAATAGTCTATTCATTTGTTATTGATCAGCCAATTACTTAATTGATTCATAGTTGAGTTGCAGCTCAAGTCTTCCTGGATGGACAGATGTGCAAACCAACAATGCGAAATTACATCATGCCGTCTTGGAGGATGGGGGTGCCATCTTATAAGATATGTCCTTATCCTGCTATGGTCGTTACAGCTAGCTACCTGCCAACCTATTTTGGCCAAAAAATGTTTGAAATTTGATGGAGAAAAATAAAACACAGCTTCAAGCTCAACATCTGACAGTAAGGGGAATCCTGAGAATATGGTACATGAATGTAATTAAAGTGCTCACAAAAAATGTATCCACTGTTTTGACAGATCCAGAAGCTCTTGGCCCATCCGTCCCCTGACACTGGCCTCCTCAACTTCTTCAGTGCTTTGTAGAGAGATCATCATTCTGTTTAATAGATACTTGTAAAGTGATTCAATAAAGTGATGCTTCTACTTTAATTATTACTTGGTGTTTTTGCATTTTTCAAAATTCAAACATAAGCTGAAACTCACAGCTTGTGAGCCTAGCTGTCAGGCTTGTAGCTGTGAAAATCTGAAGCTGGGGAACCAGCCCACAGAGGCGGGTGCAAAGATTGATGTCACATAGGGGGAGGAGTGAGTGACATCATTCTGGTAAAGGGAGGGGAAGGAGAGAGGGAGGGAGAGAAAAAGGAAGCTTTCCGATAACTTTTTGTAAATATTTCGCCCAAATTACAAACGTTTTCACACTACAGGTATGATTGCAGGACTGCTGGAGATCAACATGAGGAAGAGAGACATCTGAAGGGGAGGACAGAAACCAGTTTGTCTGCAGTTGTGCATAGCTGATGACAACATCAAATATTAACACTGTCTAAGGCCTTGGGCCTCGAGTGAATATAGATTGGTAAGCAAGTCACTTTTCTTCCTGACAAAACAGATAATGCAGGTGGGATTGACACACTTATGTGTAGGCACAAGTCTTTGCTTGTTAATGCGTAATCACAACGGTCAAAAGTGTCTTGTGTTTGAACTTGCTAGTTTGTAGTTGACGCTGGCTGAAAGTACAGGAACAGAAGGGTTCCCAGTGTTACATTGCAGGCAGAAGGAAATCTACTATGGCATTTCCCAGTGTTTGTCACAGTATCCTAACGTAAAGGAAAGGCTTAAGGACATGTTGATCTAGTGTTTCCTCTTCTGATCCCTCAGACCCTGGATAGAGAAAAACAAAAACAATGTCCTCAGAGTTGGACTCTAGTCTCACCAGTATTGACTGGCTTCCTCAGCTTGGAATCAGCAGCCTGCGCTCAGGGAAAGAGAGAGGAGGAGGTGAAGGAGGAGGAGGGGAGAGGGACAAGAAGAAAGACAGAGGGAAGGAAAGAGGTGACTTTCTACCCTCTGTACCAGACTCGTCCCCATCTAACTCTAAGGGAAAACCCCCTCACAGCTACGCCACTCTCATTGCCATGGCAATTGCAGCTTCACCTGAGAGGAAGTTGAGTTTGAATGATATCTACACCTGGATCAGTGACACTTTCCCTTATTACAGCCGAGCAGGCCGTGGATGGAAGGTAGATATTATCACTAGTAGGACAGTGTTAACTTTGTTACTGATATATGTGCATGTCAAAAGATAAAGGACTGGCTTAAATATTATATGCCATCAGCCAATGAAGCCCTGCATGATATCACGCTGAAACTTTGTGTCATTAACAGAACTCCATTCGGCACAATCTGTCTCTAAATAAATGCTTCAGGAAAGTTCCTCGGCCACAGAACGACCCTGGCAAGGTGAAAAGCTTTTTTTTTTGAGATGTTAGAGGCATATGCTTGAACGGTATGTGCTCATGTTGAATTTTGTCATGGTGTAGGGCTCCTATTGGACAATGGATGGACCAGCAGAGGTGAATGAAGTGAGGGCACCCAAACGTCCCTACCCAGCAGAGGAAGAAGAGACACAGGAGGTATGTCAAAACTGTCAAAACGTCATACTCAAAAGTGTACAAACACAAGGTTGGAACTATGGCATATTGTCTCCATATTCTGCACTACATTGACCGGACATCTGTAGTTCCTTGACGTTTTCCAAACAAAAACACTGCAATATCTACTCATATACTCTCGGGTTTTGGTTTCATTGTCTGGATGTCTGCATTCCCCAATAGAATATGATTGGTGAAAGTTAGTTTGTGCACACAGCATAAAAATACATCCCCACCCCCAGCCCCCCACCCCTTTGCAGAAACAATGTAACTGGGAACACTGGACAATCCACAGACCTTATCATCAGTTTCTATGATAAGGCTACCTTCTATGGGAGAAATAGTCCATCCAAAAAAAATGCTTACATTGTTTCTTGTGTAAACTTTATGCTATTTTGTACACGATGGCAGGCGGAGGCCCAAAAACAATATGAAGCGTTAACATAGCAGTTTGGGTTTGCTACAGAAGGTTAATACTGCCTCCACCACTGCCAACAGTAACACTGTGCTGTTACAGGCGCCGCAACTACCGGGGATGCAAACAGACAGAGGACCCTCCCCTCATCAACCCCCCCACACAGAACACCAGCTTCTTAACACAGAGCCGCTCGGACACATCCAGCAAGAATCATCAACCTCTATCTCTCCTCCTCCGTGCAAGGTAAAATTGTACTCTTCCCTTTTTCATGTTTTCCCTAATTGAACAGCACCTAATATAACATTATGTCTTTTATCTTCACAGCAACCGTCTCCGTACATGCCAAGCCCTGTCCACAGTCTCCCTATCAGTCACCCATCTGTCTCTCCTTCAGCTGGGCTCCCAGATGCTGCCCCTATGTCCTCCATCAATTCCTTTCCACCTCCTCATCCACCTGGTTCTAATTTTTCCATCTCGACTGCTTCTGCTACACCTCTTTCTGCTTCAAATATGTCTGCAGCTTCTCCAGTTGGTCCCTCTTTCGCTGATGCCAGTCTATCCTTTCCTGCTAATTCAGGGCCTATATCTGTTTCTACATTCTCCAGCACTCCTCTTGCAACGCCTATACCTGTTTGCAGTTCAACAGGACCCACTAACTGTTCTTTAAGTGTTGTCCCTTCATCTGTTGTTGCCCCTCCCGTTATCTCCTCAAATCCCTCCACTGATCCTCCACTGCGTTTCACCTTTGATGAGCTGAACTTCCCAGACTTGTATGCATCCTTCAAGTCTCTATTCAAGACCATGCGTGAGAGGGGAGGCTCACAGTGTAAGTCCTATGTGTGTACAGGTGTGGCTTGTGTGTGTTAGGTTTATAAATTATACATTACACGCAATAAACAGCTTGGATCCGTGACCCGTTTACTGTTCTTTCCAGCGGATTTTGCTCCTCTGGTTGTCCCAAGCAATGATACTACTCCACTTCACACTCCGACTCTACTACCGATGTCTCCTCACCCTGCTCCACCTGCACAAGCTCCACCAACTCCGCATCCTCCTGAGACACAGCGCATTCCACAATACAGTGAGTCTCACATAAACCTATCAACTCAGAAATGCTTTGTCATAAGCCCATCAGTATTGCAAAGTACTTTCTAAAGTTCCCCTCCTTCCTTTCACTTCAGCAGTGCCACCTGACTGGTTCAGTAACCCAGATTCTCTGAAGGAGAGCTTCCGCATTGCCAGCACTCTAGACTGGGCAAACATAGACCTCTCTGGTCACCCAGGTTGGTGCTGTTTATCACAGTCTTGTTTAAATGTTACTTTACCTATATATTACAAAATAATATCAGCCCGAGTATTACCACATAGTGGTTTTCAATGTTGTGGTGGACATGGGTCAGCATGAGCAATCTAAGGAAGCTGTGATGCACTGTGATTCGTGACACATCTGAATGGCAGCTGGCATTAAATTTTCCCATGCTGACCCCTGCCCACAACAGCAATAAAATCACCGGGTCGCTTTAATTTCTCTGCATGGGGTAGTTTGGGATTTAACTGCTGAGGTTTGAGATATCCTTCTCTGAGCCATGTGTTGGTTATTCGATCGTAAGGACCAGGGTTATTGGTATGTTGATTTGACAGGGATAAAGACCAATCAGAACAATGCCAGCGTTCCACTAGGACTGACATGTTTTTTATACATCTGTGAGGGATTAAACAATTGAGGACAAGGACTGGATGTTTAGTCAATTAGTCAGCTAAATCATTGACAAAATTCTCATTTTTTTTTTTTTTTAGGAATTTGTTGTCACTTGGTAGCAGAAGCACAATGCAAGAATTACTAGCGTTACCTTGTGAAATGCATATGGCATGTGTGGCAGTAAAAGGACTTAGTGTTTTTCACTGATGGTAAAATTAAACATTCCGGTCTCTGGGACACTGTGTTTAAAACTGATGTTGCGTTTGAAGATGCCTTTTTGCAGCTACTGTAACAACTTTTACAAACAGTTTACCAATCAGAATGATAATTGGTAGTAACCAACAAATAAGTAAATGTTTATTGAAATCTCTGAAAAGCATTATTTCTACTTTTTAGAATTTGCATTCTTTTCTAAAAGGTCCCAAGCATTTTGTACTCTAATTCTTCATATTTTGATCTGTGTGCATCTAAATATTTCCTTTCTCTTGTGTTTACAGACCTGCTGGAAAGCATGCGGCAGGCGGAGCTCTGTGACTGGGCCCTGGACCCTGCGCTCTTTACCTCCCTCTGTGACTCTCTGAACCGCTTCTTTACTCAGAAAGGCATGATCACCTCTGGGAATAACTCCCCACTAGCCCATGGGCCACCTCACTCTTTACAAGCCCCACCATTCGCCTCCATACAAGTCCCACCATTCACCTCCAATCCAACACCTACCCTCACCAGCCTCACTCAACCCTCACCTCTCCCTTACTGTCCAATAGTACACCCTGCCAATGGAGCTCAACTGCCACGGAGGACCCTGAACATGCAGGGGCCAACCCTTCCAAGACCACAGCTACCGCAGCCTGCAAACACAGCTGGTAAGAGTTTGGCTCCATAATCAAATCAGTTTTTTCTTTATGCGTTTATCACAACTTCCAGCAAGTCTGTCTTAAAAAAATAGATAGCCCATTTGTATTTTCATTGTAATCAGCTCTTTATTTACTGTAAAAAATGCACACAAATGTTTTACTGCAACTAATTGTGCAAATTGTGTTATCTACTAAAGTGTAGTTTTTCTAGTGCCAAATTTCTAACCATTTTTCCACCACAGCTCAACAAATTGACACGGACCTTGGAAAGACTAAGAGAGAACCTAATTTTAACTTCAGCTGCACTAAATACCCTTTAATGCAGATCAAAGACTCTAGATCCTCTATCACTTACATTAAAATCATCAAAATACCACCACAGACAACATGAGCTATTACAGTGACATGTAGCTATGCCAAATAAACTTACTAAATCACTAATGCTTTACATTTATAAGGTGCAGCCAGACTGTAAAGCAGAGGTTCAGTTTTAGTATTTTTTTTTACTTCCTTTTACTTGTATTCTTAATTCAGGTTTTTCTTCTTGTTTCAGCTGTGATGCAGCCTCAGTCTATGACACCTCGACAGCGTCCTCCATTAAAGAGTCTGCACAGCAACAGTGAGGAGATCCAGGATGACTTTGACTGGGATTCTCTGCTCGCTTGATAACATAGAGCTTTTCAAGCAAAAGACTGTTCACAGCCATGTTCACTAAACTCTATGCAGAGGCTTTCTCCCCACTGTGCATCTTGAAGCATCTCTAAGAGCAAGTCTGGGATCCAGTATGTTGATGTTGAATATTAGTTTAAGTTTTTATACCTATGTTCAAATTCATATGCTGTAATATTGTTTAGCTCATCTGCAAGAACTTGACAGGGTGTTGTTAGATTGGTGAACATGTTTGAAGCTACAAAGAAAGTGTAAAATTATTCTTGTTACGTTTTTGTACTCTGCAGCATAAAGAAAAACACGGGTTATAAACACATCCTGTGTTTTTGTTTTATTTCATAAATTTCTCTTGATTTTTCTCCTTTTCAAATGTGAATGTTCACAGTCAACACCACACAAAATTCAATCTTACCCGATAAAAGATATTTTTCTTGTTGATATAAAATAACAATAAATTCATCAAACTAAATTAAAAGAACAGCATGGAGCATGTTTTCAAGTCCCTGTGTTGTCTCCTTTCATTCATTGAGATAATTGTCTTTTTTTTTTTTTTTTTTTTTTTTTTTTTTAGAAACATTAGTTGATCTGTCTTCTTAGTGGAAACGAGTGAAAGACAACAGTGGTGCTTGGGGACACTTGTTCCAGGGATCCCATATGAAATATGTGGCTGAAAGAAAAACTTCTTCCAATTAACTCAAAAGTGTGAAAATAAATTGGCAAAGAAATGTATGACCTTATAATACCTCATTTGGAATCCCAACATTACACAGTATTAATACAAGTGAAAACAAAAATAATGTCATTATTTCTTCCTTCCTGATAAGCTGAATAAGTTCAGACATAGGAAAAATGAAGACAGATATCGATACATATACACATAAACAGGCATTTGCACTTCTGCATACGTGCACTCATTCGCGCGCACACACACACACACACACACTCAACATCCTGTAATTTTTCCCCATCAGCCCATAAATGTCTGAACTGCCTTTTGTTTTCTACAGTAATCAGGAAGAAAATAAAAGATAATGAGCATATGATTTAAATGGCATCATGATTTTTGATTTTCCTTGTTTATTCGTTCCCAAAAATTGGAAAAATAAAATAAATTACATTTATAGTAAATTAAATTAAAAGTGAAATATTTGAAGCGATTTGGCCTGAAATGTTAAAGCAGGGTTTTCAGTCCATATCTCACTGCATGTCTGGAGTTCATTAAATATCATCCTTCATGCACTCATTTCATTTAAGTGATTCAGTGTTTTTCTTTGTTCTTAAGAGAGAACAGAGGAAGAGTCAGGTAAAAGAGTTTCTCTTTTCAGTTTGTTAGTGGCTATGTCCCCTCTCCCCCTTAACTCAGTAATACCAGAATAGGGTAGACACTACTGAAAAAGCCTCCTTCACTCACAGACTTACCTTCATCTCAGACAGGACTGAGAAAACAAACAAACAAAAAAAACACAAAAAACAAAACAAAAGAAACATAAAAAACAATACAGAACAGAGCAGGATTACAACAAAACAAAAAGATCTCTATTTACCGTCCAAAAATAACCTATACTCAAATGAAAGGAGCAAATTGTGGAAAATGTTTCTGAAATGAAATAATGCTGTCTAAGAAAAAGAAACAGAATTTTTAATTTTTTGTATTTTTTTCTTTAAATATAGAGATGTAGACAATTTTTCTTTTTGAACACAAATTATGTTGAAGAAGGGGATGAATTAGGGGGGGCAGCAGGTTGGACAGAAGAGGTTTAAACTGGTGAGCGAAGTAGTGGTGACACTTTCTCAAAGAAGAAAAGGGTTGGTGCTCGCTCCCGTAGTTCCTCCACCTCCCACTGATCCTCCTGCCCCCATTATGCCACCTGTTCCAGTGGGCCCACCCAAAATCAACTGAGGAGGTGCAGCAACTGGCCCCAAAAGTGCAGAGCCTGGTGGTGCCATGGGTGAAAGACCGCTGTAGGGCATGCTCAGGGCCATTCCTGGAGCTCCCATACCCACACTCATTGGCCCCACGCCCATCCCTGGTTGCACCATGCCCAGCATAGGATTAGGAGGCACAGGACTGGTGCGAAGGCCACTTAGGCCGAGAGAAGAGGGTTGAGATGAGATGGAGGTCATAGGTGGGGCCATGCCGAATGGGTTGGAAGAGGCCGGTATTGGAGAAACTCCCCTACTGGAGATTGTGCTGCCTGGAGTCACTGCCATGCCAGGAACAGGAGATGAGCCTGAGGGTAAGAGATAACAGACAAACAGTAAAATTCATTAAAAGAAAAGAAATGTATGCATGTGCATGTGTGTATATATATATATATATATATATATATATATATATATATATATATATATATATATATATATATATATATATATATATATATATATATATATATATATATATATATATATATATATATATGTATGTATATGTATATATATATACACAATATATATGTATGTGTGTATATATGTATGTGTGTGTATATATATATATATGTGTGTGTATATATATATGTGTGTGTATATATATGTGTGTATATATATATATATATATATATATATATATATATATATATATATATATATATATATATATATATATATATATATATATATATATATATATATATATATATATATATATATATATATACACACACATACATACATACATACATACATATACACACACACACATATACATATATACACACATATACATATACATATATACACACATACATATATACACACATACATATATACACACATATATATATACATATATACACACACATATATATACATATATACACACACATATATATACATATATACACACACATATATATACATATATACACACACATATATATACATATATACACACACACATATATATACATATATACACACACATATATATACATATATACACACATACATATACACACACATATATATACATATACACACACATACATATATATACATATATACATATATATACATATATACACATATACATATATACACATATATACATATATACATATATACACATATATACATATATACACATATATACATATATACACACATATATACACACACACACACACACACACACACATATATATACACACACACATATATATACACACACACACACACACATATATATACACACACACATATATACACACACACACATATACACACACACACACACATACATATATATACACACACACACACACACACACACACATATATATATTATTACTAGTATTCTAGTAACCTGTCTTTTACCATAGTTTCCATAATGCCTTTAATTGGTTGCATTCAGACTCGTCTGACCACATTGCCTCAAAAATGGCTGGTGGTTTTAATGGTGTTTGATCCGGGATGTTCAAAAAAAAAAACACTTCTTTTGATGCAAAACTCTACATATTCTAATGGTAGATTAAATGCCATTAACCACATAAACATTTAGTAATTTATTTATTTTTTTAATTATTTATTTGCTCCCAGCTGCATTACTTTAAATCTATTGAACACAACTGATGGCATAAAAAAAGGACTCAGCTCAACTTTTGGTCTAAAGTAACTTCCCGCACAGCTAATTACACACCTTAAGTCACTCCTTACTTACCTGTGTTCTGGAGGAAGGGGTTGTGCGCTGAGGAGGAAGAGATGGAAGGAGGCGGTGGCTGTTTGGGTTTGGGTTTTGATGACACAAGAGAATCAAGATCCACCAGTGCTGCATTGGGGCCGAGGAAGGACTCAGGTGTCTTTCGAACAGGAAGTGAGGAACCAAGAGATGATAGGTCAAATGGCACTGGTGAGCCTGTACTGTCACAGCCTGTTGTTAAGGACCCTCTTCGCTCTGGCTCTCCTAAAACAAAGAATAGGTGAAGAGCAGAAAAAACAATTTCAATGCTGAAAGAAAAATGCTACGTAATAAATCACAACAGGAAACAGCAATACAACACACAGTAGAGGAGGGTGAAATGTAGGACAACTAATTTGTTTACATGCACTTCATAAACCTGCTCCTGGAAGTGCAAGCTATAACAATGTACAAATACCTTAGTGTTTGTGCATGTAGCTTTAAGTGTATACCTGTGCCATTAGTGTGTTTAGCGGTGCCACTCCAGATGTCAGAAGTGATAGGGTCAGTGGCAGGGACAGGCCCGTCCCTTGCCCAGGGATCTACTGGCCCTCCCGAGGAGGAATTGCTGGGAGGCACTGGGGGACCCCAGGGGTCGGCACTGGGGGGTGTCACAGCTACAGGGGAGGGAAGGAGATGGTGGGTAGGGTAGGGTTAACACAGCACCTTACAGGTAAAACCCACTATAAGGAGGGAGCAGGAAGGTGGGCTGGGTTCCAACACTTTGTTTCTCTCGTTGACCTCTGTAAAAACACTGACTGAACAAGTGTGGACAGGTGAAGGCAGATTTTTTATTTCCGTCTACCATCTATTCAAAATCCAAAGCTCAGTGGAGGTTAAGGAGAGATAATAAAAAGCTACTTTATAGATAAAAAGGCACAAACAGGTAGGAGAAGAGCAAGAGTGCATGTTGAGACACAGCCACAGTCAGTCCTGAGCAGAAACAAGAGGATAAATAAAATCCCTAGTTTAGACAGATGGAGAATGGATTTAGCATGCTTGCTTTCCTTATTACAAACTGAAAGCTTTTGAGTGGATGAGAAGATATGACAGCAAGACAGAAAATGTAACAGGTTGTCATGAGGATAGGAAATAGAATGGTGGAGTGAAGTTAAGCTCTTCACATCCTCTCTCATCCACATAACAGAACATAGGTTTACATACTCACAAAGTGAGTCATGAAGACATTCTCACTGACCTGATGGCCGAAAGAGCCAACGCATGACTAGTATTGCAGCCGCTTACCTGAACTTCCCCAGGGGTCAACGTTGTTAACTCTGTTGGATGTCTCACCCCAGGGGTCTGGAGGAGGAGCTATAGTGGGTGGGGCTGCACCACTCCAGGGGTCAGCAATTGTAGGGGATGTGGGTGAGGCTACACCCCATGGGTCCGTGGGGGCTGGACCCCAGGGACCCGAGGCAGCAGGGGCAGCGACTGTAGGTGGAGGAGAGGGGCCGGCAGAGCCTACGGTGGCAGCAGGGGCCCCCCAGGGGTCCACGGCACTCAGCTCCAACAAAGCGTTCTGTACAACAAAATTAATTCGGAAATGTAGAAAATTGATAAATGAAAGGAAAGTGTGTAAAACAAAACATATTTAATAGAGGGCAAAAAAAATGTTTTAAATCCGCTTCTGGCAAATATTAATTTCCTTGCCTGTGCATTGTTATAGAACTAAAACGGACACAAGATTTTTACTCCAAATACTAACTTTGAACAGAATAAAAACATTTGTTCTTTGCTGTAACATAATTAGCAATATGTACAGCTACATCTTTAGTCACATGCCTAGCCCCCAAATGAAGACTGAAAAAGCTAGCAAGTTTAACATGAAATCTTGTAGAATTTGAAAGCATTAAATGCTAAACATCACTGCAATGAACAGAATGGGAGGATGCAGACATTTTTCTGACTATTTTTATAAACCGATGAGTAAAAACGTTTGCAACTCCTTTAGTTGAAATGTTTTTTAAAATCAACATAAAATCTGTTGTGTTCCTTTAAAAAAAAAACAAGTCTGTCAACACTTGAAGAGTGACATAAGGTGTGTTAAATAGGGCTTGCACTTTAAATTTGCCAGTGGGTAGATCACCAGTGGACTATTAAACAAAAGTAGAACTAGGAGACCCAGGGTAACTGACAAAGTGTGGCCTGACCAAGTTGAATCAGCGCATCTTGGCTTAATCCATTGCACGTTTGCCAAGACAGGATGAGCACCTATCTGGGATAAGTCTACTTTTACAGCAGTCCTAAATAGACCACAGGATCAGTTACAAAAATACTGACACCAAAATGCATAAAACTTGTGCAGCATACTACCCACCAACTGCTTGTTATAGAAACATAGAAAGGTGAAATATATAAAGCATAATCTTCGTAAGTCTAGACGGTTTGAAATAAAAGCACTCTGGAAGCCATTGCTTACTTCTAGATATAAGGCAGAGTATGTATAGCATGCTCTGTGTATGTTAAGGAGCATTTAGACAAACAAAATGGAACAAGATTACGTTGTTGGATGAGACCAAGGATGAATTATTTATTCAGAATTCACACAGTTGGCAAGAAACAAAACTGCATTGTGGAGACCTGGTGATGTTTTGGGAGTAAATGTAAAGATCAGGCACTGGAGCCTGAGGGAGGGACTAGAACCTTCAAGTAAACTCAGGGATGGATTGAAAACAATAGGTTAAGTTTTACCATGGCCTTCCCAGTCACCAGACTTATATACCATGTAGATAGATTAGATGAAGGCTGTGCATGGCAGACAACCCTGCTCAGTGGATAACCAAAGAGGTTGGAGGAGGTTATGAAGAGAAAAAACAAAAAAGGATAAACAAAGCACTAGAGAAGTGCAAAAGGTTACTTCCCCTAACATTTAAATGGCAAAAAGAGCAAAATAATTTTTTGTTTTTATGAACACATTTTTATAGGAAATTAGCTATTACGAATGTTTCTTTACAACAAACTTTTTTATACACCATTTTTGTTACTTCAGATGAAGATAAAACATTTGTACTAGCTGAATTTGCACTATTATTATGTGAGGATAGGTGCATACATACATAACATATTTGTGCAACTGAATGTGCATTAAATATTATGTATATAAAAAAAAAAGTATTTTTTGATTTGCCATTTGTGATTGGATGCAAAGTTCTGCAGCATGTTATCCAACTGAAAATGCTAATGTTATGGATTTTAAAAATCATTATATAAATAATATAACTTAAAATATTTACATTTTAACTTAACAAAATGCTTATGTGCACATGTAGAAAGAAACAGGAGAACAGTGAAAGAGAATTGTAGCAAAACATGGCTATAGGACATAATTCCAAGAGAGAGAAACAAACAAAAATATGAACACACCTCCTCTGGCTTTGGTTTCTCCCGCTTGCTCTCTTCAATGGCCATCTGTAGTCTCAAGTCATCACCTCTGCGTAGTCGCTCCTCCTGTCAATTACACAAACTGTGATGTCAGTTTCACAAAAAAACAAAACAAAAACAAAACAAAAGAAAAACAACATTCAGAAATTGTGATTGGTTGGCTGAAATCAAATAAATTAGTGTTTAACTGTTGTAGCTACAAGATTTAGATGAATATATTAATCCCCACCATTAATAAAACACTGGGGTTGCCATCCAGGCCTTTTGGTGGCCACAGCAGTTTTTTGTAAATCACTGATCAATGAAAAATAAAAATCATTTAAAAAACACCTTGACCAGCACAGAAACTTGATCTTGAGGATTGACCTAGAACAACCCAACTTAATGCCATTGATTATCCTACCTGATTAAAAAGAGCATTGCCTATGAAAAAGCGGAACTCGCTGTCTCGGTTACAGAACTCACCAGGGTTTACGCTTGTCCCCACTAAAGAACAATTGCATTATCTTTGAAATATCCAGAACTGATTTATAGACTAAACCAGTGGCAAGTAGGTGCAGAATTGTAAACACTTGCAAAGTAAACACACTTCTCACTCTGTGAAACCAGCAGATACTATTTGTAATGAGTGGGAGCAAAGAGGGAATTTACAGCTGAATGCATGCTATCAGAGAGAGAAGGGAGGAAAGAATCATCACTGTTTACAAACCACAGGTGTTTGATTATGTGAGTAATTACGTATTTCTGCCAAACCAATGCAAATTGAACAGTTAATCAATTTTTTGGCTCCTCATTATTTTTAATCCATTTTCACAAGGATTAAAAAATGCACATACTTTGCTCATTTTTATGAGTCCGAAAACTATAACATATACCACAAACTAAATTATCAACAATACTATTGCAGACCGATGCAAATTTGTGTCTCAAGGAAAACAACACATTACAAAAAGGAGTATATTTCCATATTCTTGATTGAGCAATAAGTGTTTAAGAAATTCCAATTAACAGAAAGACAGATAGTTGATGACTGGCTGGCCAGTCAGCTGGGCACACTCTCTACCCCTGACCTTTTGGTGGATCTCTTTGCTGAGTGTGATTGCATAGTGGAGCTCTGCGTCCTCCAGAGGGTCCGCGCTAGTCTAGGGGAAGTCAGGGGTTACACTGTGAGAGAAAGCTAGGTGTATGTAGTGAAAAATATTAGTAATTTCCCTCTGGGTCCATCAGTTTAATCATTAGCTAAGACAGCAGTATCCTAGCTCCAGGGGTGTCCAGTAGACTGCTTTGTGTTACCTGCTCGGCCTCTTCTTTACTCATGGCTAAAGCCAACTGGAGCTGCAGGTCTTCCTCTCCAGAGCTCTGTGGCCAGGCCTGTTCTGGATCTGCCCCTCCAGAGTGGGAGCCCAACGACAGGCTTCCCCCCAGGCTGGGTGCTGAAGGAGCTGAGGAGGCTACAGCAAAGACAAATATGCATACACACAGATGAGAACTAATCTCAGGTTATCAGCTACTCAGAACTGTCTGATGATTTTTGTGAGCCTTTGCCATTTTCAAAACTCTAATGTTGAAATACTGCACTCAAGTTAAATTTATTTAAAGTGTTTGTCTCACCACTGGAGGTCTGTGCCATCTTCTCTTTGGTCTTGAGGGCGTGGATCCTCTCCTCTCGTAGCCTTTCTTCATCTTTCAGCAGTGTCACCAGCTGTTTGGCTTTCTCACGCACATTCACCCCCTGCAAAAAAGGTACATTTAAGAATTAATAAACAATTAAGGCTAGATGGAAATAGCTAATTAACAGATAATTACATACTGGAAATGAATATATAAGCTTTATGTTATGTTTAAGTTAAATGCTGTGTTAAAAAAAGATCATAAGATGCAATATATACCTATTAATGTAAAAGCTTGTTAACAAACACAGTTTGATTAATCAACAACCGCTAAAAATGTTTGCAGTTGGTTTTGGAGAATTGCACAAGAGGTCAGAAACATGTTTGACAAAGATTGGATCTTATTAAACATTTAAAGTTTCAATATTGCTATCTGGGCACAAGTGTGCATGTGTACCTGGTCTTTGCCATCCCTGTCTATGTACTGGAAATCCTTTAGGGTCTGGACAGCATATATGTTCTCTCTGCACTGTTGGGCAACACGTTCTGAACCGGTCTTGATCAGGTACTCCATAAGAGTCATAGCCTGGTGAAAATACAAATCATAACTTATGACCTAGTATAGAAACTGTCTGTATATTGAGGTAGTATAAATGCTAATTGGTTCCATCAGTGACATCATGACATTTAGGTAGCATCATAATTCCCTTATTTGAGCACGATCACATATCGACACTTGGTGGAAAAAAATATGTTACATAGTAAACCAGGAAGGATTTGGGAACATCTTGATATTAAAATATAATTACACAGTAACACTGAAAAAAACAATGTAATATTAATACTAGTGAAACAAAAACACTTTGTGATGTAACATATTGTTGTTACATTATACTGATTATGTTTAACAACAATATATATTGAGAACTTATTAGTCCATTTGATTCCCAACAAACACACCTTGTACACATGTCTCCAGTTCTTGCCATGGTCATTGAGGCGCTTCCAAACCATGCTCATGATTTCTGAGAAGGCAACAACATTGTAGGTCAGATCTGCAATCTCTGACATCAGAGAGCTGCTGGGTCCCCACGGGTCATTGGACGTTGCCTCTCTAACCTGGACAACAGAGCAGGGACAACCTTTAATTATCTTTCATCCAAGCTGTCTGTGATAGGGATCATTTTGGGCCTTTGCTTGTGACAATTTAATGATGCACTTTCATCCAATCCATCCATCATCCAAGCAGCAATGTGAGCTCCTTTAGGAAGCTTAAGAGAGGCAAAACAATGAATGGAAGGAAAAAGTTAATTAAATATATAGCATTATTCACGGCTAGGCCATTTAATTTAATCTGTGCTGGAACACATAGTCTACCTTAAGTTGTGGATATATCGAGGATGTGTGTGTAAGACAAAAAGAGGAGAAAACAAAAGGGCAGGACACGCAACCTTGATTTCAGCCTCTGAATAGTTGTGGACGATGTTCTTAACTTGTCGCCGTAGCGATGAGGTCGACATGGCAACAGTCAGACCGTCAAGCTCTGTTTCAGTCTAAACAGCAGATGAAGAAAAACAGCTGTAAGCTCAGTGAATACAATACAAAGTCTCATGGAACAAGGGCTATTTTCATTTGCAACCGGCACATAATACCAGCAATACCAGCTTGTACTACTAATAAAAGAACAAAAATATAAAGAGTCTGAACGACTTGAGAAGAACAATCAGACTGCATTTATAACAGAAATCAAGTTATATGACTGTTGGCATGAACAGATGAAGAATGACAGAGTTGTGCACACCTGTTACACAAGAACAATCCAGATAAGGTTCTTTCTTCTTAGTGTCTTTTTGTTTTTCTGTCTTGTGTACAACTCATTCACGGAGTGCTATTTCTCAGCTTGCCTGTTTCATCCCGCGGCAACATTGGGTGGCAAAACCATGGATGCAGAGAGGCGAAAACTAGGGAACAAGATTGAGATTAATTCAAGCCAACGTAGGGGCCAACTGTTTGCAAATATGAATTTAAACACAGATGTTCTACAGTCTATAGAAGAAAAAAATAAATCCTGGCAAGTTGCTCCTGTCAGCTGTTAACAAAGCATTGGGTGTAGACTAGGCATGCTATCAACATAGATTATTCAGTGGCAAACACGTTGTCTGGTGCAATAAATTATAGTTTCGGTTACGACACTTTGGTAACAGGGTCTGAATTTCACAGAAACACCATGGAGTTATCCTGTCATCTTGCTGCTGGTTTTGTAATGGCATTTTGAGAATGATTTTGTGGCACAGTATTGGATTCCTCGGTACCTACAGAGCATTGTTTGAATTTGATTGCTTACACAGCAGACTCAAACATTGTTGCTGACCAGTTAGAAAAGCAGATTGTGTTAGTGAAAGGATCTGTCTTTCACTAGCACAATATGCATTTTCTAAACAGATACTACACTGACCCGTGGCACAAAGCAAAATATATGTAAAGTAAACTAAACATCTTTTAGAAACTAATATAAGGAACTCATCTATAAACCAAATTTTGCTGTCTGCGACCTAAGTGCTTACTTTATTCATAACTCTTCGTGTAAATAAAAAAGAGCCATATTCCCATCATTATTCTACATCTCAATATTAAAACAAGTTAAATTCCTTAATTTCTTATCCAACCCTGAAGATGCAACAAACAGCAAGGGGAGATTGTTGGAGAGAGTTCAGCAAAGGGAATGCAATATCATCTCAAAATGTAGTGCTTGGCCACTCCCTCAACTGCCATTTTCAAAAAAAGTAGGGAGGAAGACAATCTCTTTTCTACAGCTGATAAACCAATCCCAGAAACTGCTTTCGCACTTCTCTCAAACAAAGCATATGAAAAAGGTAACAAGAGGTACTAGTCTTTAAGTTCCCTAAGCCTTAATTGGGCTTTGCTGTGTATTGCATTCAGAATAACAGTAATATTGATAAATATATACAAAACACAAGTGTGATCTTATTTTAAAATTAAATTAAGACTGTGGGTGAAGGACTCAAGATAACAATAATTCATTATGAATCAATAAGTTTATTCATACATACATGTTCATATTTTCTTCATAAATGCCACACAACTATTGAATACTATCAAAATAGATGCTCAATTATTAAATTAAAACTTGCTCTAAGGACAGCAAATAAAATAAATGTAATTTTTAACAACAGAGATGCATTTGAGTGGAAAACAGGTAGCATGAAAAAATGGCTTTAGAAAGGTCTAAATGGTAATGTAAAATTATATAATATTTTAAATTAGTCTGACAGATTTAGCTGATTTGGTGGTCAGCCAAATATGAGAGCATGTTGCCTAACTGAACATAAAGCACCTATTGCACAAGTTGGTTCAGAGTCTCCTGAAGGTCTGTACCAAAGTTCAAACGCAGCAACTAATGTTTGATAAGAGACATAACATGACTTTTGTACATGTATCTTAGCCTTCTCCCAATCTCACATCCCTACAATTTCTGGCACCACACGAAAAACAAACAAACAAACAACAACAACACGGTTTTGTAAACAAAGGTATATCAAATTTCACATGATGTAAAGAAATCATACACTTACTTTGTCACACATACCACGTTCGAAAGTCGCCCAGGGTAAAGTATTATAATGTTTATGACCTGATGTAGAGCTGAGGGCTTTAAAAGAGCTTTGAGTTACATAGATTTACAACAAGCCAAAGAGTTTGCATGACAGACTACTATAAGCTGAGTTATTCTTCTTATCCCTTGCATGCATGTGATGTTACAAAGTCAAATTAAGAAGATACTATCACCCAGCTAGCCCTCAAGTTACAGATATAGTTCGTGGTAATAATTACTGAGCCAGACAACTGCATCTTTTCTTCTCACACCAACCAAGTTGGCTGACTATCGCCAAGCTACTTAGGCATTAGTCAAACGTTAGTGATGCTAGCTAACCCAAATTGGTGTTGTACACGTACAGTAAGGTGTCTAGCCATTCCATTTGCAAAAATTAGGTTGTACAACAGTGTTAATAAAACGAGCACACCTGTGTCAAGTCAAGTCTGTAACGTTACCCAAAAGACAGGTTTACGAGCAATGTATAATCCTAGTTAGCCAAACAAACGTTAGCTGTCATCTAATGCTGTTAGCTTACGGAACAAAAACAGTACCAGTTTGTAACAGTAACAGATGCAATAGCAGTTTGCAACCAGATTTTGGGTCAAGTCTGAGCAAAGTATAAACAGAGTACAGAAGGGTGCTGTTAGTTACAAGCGATCGAATTAACTATTGTTACACAGAACGAGATGTTCCTGTGAAAACACGGACCCACATCAAACTAGAAACATACATTAAGGTGACCTGCCACTTTTACTGATAAAAGAAATCACTTGCTGCTAGGAGATTAGCCAGCTAGATAGTTAGCATTTAGCTAGCTAGCTGATGCTAGTTCGCAACTGGCAGCAGAACTGTTAGACTGCACAGGCTTTAGCAAGGACACGTCCTGCTTCGGGGCAGTGCGTAACATACATGTTCAAGTTACAAGCCCAAATGACAATTTTTTGTTAACCACACAGCACAACAAAAACCCAATTCAAGTGTGTACTGACCCTGTTGTAGCTTGAATGTGCGAGGAGATGGCCGAACTTCCGCTTCCGTTCTCGGCTATGAGAAAGACCGCACCCCCTATAGCTTTGGTTTCCTGAGGCTTTAGTATAAGTATACATTTTAAACCATTTTAACAGTCACAATAAAAATCACTAAAAAAGTAATAACAAAAACAATATTATTAATGTTAAAACCTCGCAATGATAGGTACTAACTTTTGGAATGTTTGCTTAAGTTCCTTATTAATTTTCGAACATGAGGGAACAAATCGCATCCTCTTTTTGCTCTTGTGATATGGTTATAGCAAGTTCCTACTGTTGTTTTAACTTTTACTTAATTGTATAGTTATTTTACAAGGCTATAATAATAATAATCTGTATTAACCTTTATTACACCATAGAGTGCACTGTTGTGTAGAGCTGAACGCTGCTGCAAATACGAGGTCAAAGTGGTGGAGAATTATGTACATTTTTGGTTAGGCCAACTTTTCAATTTTACTTTAGGTTTTCCAATTAAAACTAATTTCATACAAAACTTTATTGTACATAATTGCTATTGTGTGTTGTCAAATACATTTAGTCTAGATAAAGTACAATATCAATGCATATAAGAATAAGCTTTAAGCTTTATCTGGATAATATAGTTGTTAATATTCTAAATGAATTGTCAGGTATACAGCTTTACAGACCAAACCTTTTCCTTTATTTGTGTTTATCATGTAGGCGTGACATAATTGCTTATCAAGGAAAAGTTTTCTTGTGAAAACACACTATTTATCTATTACCCTTAATGTTGTTCAAATGAAGCAACTCACTGTTTAAATTTTTAGCTTATGGAACTTGCATAAAAGTAAGATAAATCTACAATGCAAAACTTTATACTTGATACAGTACAGCTACAACCAACACTGTCCACAAAGAGGCATCTTTCAACTAACTTTTGCATCAAGTTCGACAAATACAGTGACAGATGGCTTGCATTTGTGTGGCATGCCCCCCTTTTATCCTGCATCTCTTTATCCTTTTATCTTTTGCTTCTTTCATCGAGGAGGGGACTGAAGATAACATTGCAGCATGACTCAGACAAACGATATAACTGTTATGGATTGTTGTACTGCTTTGGCAACACTAATCTCATGAAGATCAACTAAAATGCAGGTGATTATAACTAGCATAAATGCTATTTTGACAGGTGTTGTTCCAATTTTATGTCACAGAAACACTTTATAGATTATTTTCTTTACGCTCACTGCCCATTCTCTACTGGTAAAGAGTAGTTTGTGACAACATATCTCTGCACCTAACCTGAAAAAACACAGAAACCCTATAATTTTCAAAAACTAGACCATTGTAAATGGTAAATGGTAAATGGTCTGCACTTATATAGCGCTTTTCTACCTATTGGCACTCAAAGCGCTTTACACTGCTTCTTATTTACCCAATCACACTCACAATCACACACACACTCATACACCGATGGGGGAGCTGCTATGCAGCTGGCCAACACTCACCGGGAGCAACTAAGTTGGGGTTCAGTGTCTTGCTCAAGGACACTTCGACATGTGACCGATGATTGGATTGAACCAACAACTGTGAGATTGGTGGACAACCGCTCTACCTTCCTGCGCCACAGTCTCTTCTCCTGAAAACACAAAGTCAACTGTGGTAATAACACATAGTTATTAGAACTGACCAAGAATATAACAAAGTTAATTGTTTACAAGACCCTATGTGCATCATCATGTCATATTATTTGTCAATGGGTTAGAGTAACTAAGTACATTTACTGAAGTATTGTAGTTACACTTTTAAGATAATTTAATTGAGTAAATCACCTCCACCTTTAAAACTGGTTTGCAGCCTCTAACTTTTGCTTTTTTATTGCTACTAACTAAAGGACACATTTTAAAAATAGAAAAACATTAATTGTTGGATGATTTTTCGAGTAAAGCTCTTAAATATATACTTAATACAGTATATACTAAAACCTGATGACAGGACCTAGAAAGTTTTGGATTTCTACAGAAATCTTATTTATAAGACACAAATATTTATGTTGTCAACAGCATCACATTCACAAAAGGTATTAATGTGTTTTTATACTTGTTTTTGGACATTTTGCTAATTCATTTTGGTATTTTTGTATCTGTTTTTATCATTTAATGCCTATCATATCACATCCCTGCTTATTCATTTGGCTAATTTTGCATTTTGAAGTCATTGTGCATCTCTTTGTGGTTATTTGAAGGCTTTTATCTGAGTTATTTCAAACAAGATATATGAACCGACCCCTGGGCCAGTGCCTGTTCACTTCGGCTTGTTCAGTAATCCATCCATCCTTGAAATGGATTACATTTATGGGCAAGTAATGTTTGTGAGCCTCTGCATGTGTAGCGTGTATATGTGGTATTTATAGACCATATTTGTCAATGATAGCAACAGTTTCTTGTCATCAACTCACTGAAAGGGTTTAAGTTTTTGGGTGGTGTGTTGGAGCTGGTTGTCACAGCAGGGGCCAAGCGACCCTATGGTACAATCACAAACATGGGAGAACATATTGGTCATGGCTGGACACAACATAGGAGTTGTGGTAATCTGAGCAGGGACTGGCCGTTGTGATAGCAGCTAGTGTTTGTGTTACATAACACACACCCTAGACAGTAACAATGATATTCTGTAGTATGTAGTACCAGGGGAAATCTGACTGGACAGAAACAGGAGGAGGTTATCAAATCCCTGTGAGCGAGAGAAATGGTCTGACCTGCCCCTGGTGATAAGTAGGAAACAGAGCTGGTATTTAGACAGCAAAGTACAGGATGAAGCTGCTTAGTAAGGCAAAGATTCAGCTGTTAGGTATCTCAGTATGTGATGATAGGTGATAATATGGTCTTGGAAAGAATTAAAGGGAGCTGCATTTTATTAGAAAAGAGGGCAAATGTTAGGACGCCGGGGGAAAGTTTGTCTTGTAATGATTAAAAAACAGATGATTTCATGAGAAAATGAAACAGAACTGATATATTTGAAGCAATGTTGTTTAGCCTCTTGAATAAGTAGAGAAGAAAGAAGGGCATACATGAGTAAGAAGTGTGATATTCAACAATAAAAGGGACAGCATGTGGCATGCTTAACTGTACCCTGTAATCCCAGTAAGATGCAGGGATCATAAATACAGCTTGTTGGCCTATTCCAATCATTCCAGCATACCTGTTGATTAAATGAGGAATCCTACACAGTGGGGGGAATTCACTGACTCAGGCTGGCTGAGAAGGTGAGAAAGAGACATGGAAAGACAAGGGGGAGGAGGAGAGGGGACTTATGTATTTGGGCACGAAGTGAATGACAGCTGAAGCGAGGGAAGGCAGGAGAGAGATGGGATAATGTGGCCAGGCTGAATGACAGTTTGGAAACGGTGGAATATTAACACCGCTGTGGAGAAAGAGGGGGCACTTGGGGAGTGAGAGAGAGGTTTGAAATAGCTTGTAACTGGTTCACGCATTTTTGCCAACCTAACAGGCAAGAGGCAGGGAGAGGGAGTTGGCACAGGAGTAGGAAAAGAGAGGGAGAGAGTTCAGCATGTGTGTCTCCTGGGGAGAAGCACACAGTCAATATCCAGGTCTCCAGTAAACATCTATTACCCTCCACTATATAATTGTTGTCGCACTGCATGGAACCACGGTGCAAAGGCAAAATTATCAGCTTCATGTCCAGTTTAATGATCAGTCTAGCTTCAAACGTCTCCAGCGTACAACTAGATTGAAGACAAAGTGAACAGAGATCAACCAACTGAACAGAAAATGAGAGTAAGTATTGCTCTAGCTAAATCCAGCATCACACCTTTTCATGCAAACTTGAAGCCTTATGGAGTGCTCTGCAAAACAAGTTGAAGGTTTTGTATGTGACATTACAATTTTGTCTTTGCTGTGGTTTACAATCAGATGACATTCAGGAAAGTCATGAATGTATTAGTGGCTTTTTAATGCAAAACTTCTGTCTTGCACCTAAGGTTTTAGAGAAAATGCAATAAAAGGACTTTCAGCTTGTAATGTTGAGCGTTTATACTAGACTTCAAATGTGTTAATGACATTGGATCGGGAGGATATAATTTGCTGCTGTAATCAAATGAACATTAACTAATACAAGTTTAATTAATGATTACCTCAGATTACAAGGATATAGCAAATGTGGGATGCTTCTCATTCAACAATTGTTTAAATGCATCTCTGACGAGTTTTGTGCCAGACTCACTAAATACAAACCTAAATGTTGATGATAAAATGTATATTAATTTCCTTTCAGCATGAATGGAAGAGCAGCAGCCAAGCTGAATAATGATATAACAATAATTCATGTTAACAACTCTGTGAATGAAACCATAGTAAGATTTTTACTCAGTAATGTATTACTGTGCTTTATGTAAAAAGTCATAGGTGAATATTATAGTCTATTTTCCTGTGTTACCAGTCCTATCTGTATGAATATAAGTTGATACATCATGTTTTTGTAGAAACATTATGTCCCGACTGAGACCTAGCTGACTTCTGTTCAGTTCAATTCAGTGTTAGTTAGTGGAATCTGTCAGATCACCATCAATCAATATACAGTTAATCTTCAAGCAGGTTATCATTGGCTCTGTTTAAAATAGAGATGTCTTAACATCTGTTCTAAACAGTACCCACAGACCGGCTTAAACCTGCGGTTTTATTTTTGGCTGCACATCAGATCTGTTTGTTTGTCAAGCAGCAACTCACAAATGAGTTGGGCACGTACTTTAGACATGAGCTCCCTTCTCTTGATGGCACTGAAACAGTCATCATCTGTAGACACTGAATATGGATTTGTGTATTTGTGCTCTTCAGTCTACAGCGGCTCAGGAGCTTGACGAGCTAGCTTTTCTGTCGGCGCAGTCCATGACCAATCTCAAAGTATCCGAACACTTCCAGGTGATCAAGCTGTTGGGAGAGGGATCCTACGGAAAAGTCATGTTGGTTGTACACAGAAAGAGAGGTTAGTGCAAACCCCGAGGTTAAAGGTCAGTGGGGGCTGAGCCTGTAAGAATGGGAATATTCTGTTTAACTTTCCTAATGCTGCTTTATTTATTTAGTGAGTTTTAATCACACTTTAAAGCTCACACTGCCTAAATGGAAATAGTTGGAAAAGTGCAACTCCACTGCAGCACTTTTATCTCAGGTTCATGTTTCCTTCTAATGAAGAAGCAAATATGTTGTGTGGAGTCAGCGCTGGAGTAATGTGAAGACTCATCTGATGGAGTTCAATTAACCTTCTGTGCTTCTGTTGCTGTAATGAAGTGCTTTGGGACATTCTCTGGTATTGAATTGCTGCAACTGGGGTATAGATGTGAAACAGAAACGCCCCAAAGGGGAAGTTAAATGTGTTTACACTGTCAGTGATGAACAACACTCACATTCCCTCAGTGCAGACAGTTTTTTTCCCCACAGAATCTGACAAGAGCCAATTAGACGTTGCACTATTGAACATCTTTCATCTCACTTTATTTCTCCCAGGAACTCCTATGGCTCTGAAGTTCTTCCCTCGTCAGTCTACTTCACTCTCCTCTTTCCTGCGTGAATACAATCTCTCTCTTTCCTACTGCACTCATCCTTCTCTTACTCGGGCTCTTGGCATCTTCTTTTCCACACCATCCTCCTACGTGTTTGCCCAGCAAGCTGGTCTCTACGGTGACCTCTACAATGTAATAGTGTCAGAGGTCAGTCTGAAGGGTTTATACCATGGACTGTGTATTTAATGTTTTGCATGCAGTGTGTGCATGTGTCAAATTAAATATAAAGGCGGGTTTCTCTTGGCAAGAGCTTGCATGAGTCTAAGACTGGGTTGCTACAGCAAATATGATTTAAAGAAACATAATGGCACCATATTACAATTTTTGGACCCTTGTTGCTAGAGACTCAGAGCACTTTCATAAACAACGACAATGATTGAAAAAAAGAACCCGGAGGTCCTATCAACATTTAACCATGTGTTGTTTTTGCATTAAGATTTGTAACACTTCTTTTAATAAAAAATGTATGTGAACAACACAATCCAGGGAGCAGTATAAAAGTGTACATTTAAAAACACAAGATACAGCAATGTCCGCACTATAGCTTTCTCACTCACCATTTAATGGAAAGTGTAACTGTCCTTTTGTGCTTTCATTTCTGTCAGCAAAAACTTGAGATGTGCTTGATGACAGCTCCCACCTCACTGCCAGTAACATAATGTACTGATAAGAGTAAGGGCTCTCACTGAATGAAGAGAGAGTAGAGTACATGAATTAAAGCAGCGGTTGCCAAGAGCATAACTAACCAATGTGATGACGCAGTTTTTGTTTGTCGCTGTGCCAACAATGTGGTGCTCTAACCTGAATGCACTGTTCTGAAAGCTGTACAAAGTTACAATGAGTTTGTTTTTCGATGTTATGCGACGTCTGATCCAAACAACCCCTGTTTTAGGTAGGGGTGGATGAAGAGTGTGTTCAGAGGGTGATGTCCCAGCTGAGTGGTGCCGTTACACATCTTCACTCTCTGGGCTTCGTCCACCGTGACATCAAACCTGAGAATATCTTTCTGTGTGACAGTTCCTGTCGCTGGGTCAAACTAGGTGACTTTGGCCTCGCTCGCGCCATCGGCTCGACTGTTCGAGCTGTCTGGTACGAGTCACCCTTCTGCACTCCTGAGGTGGAACCTGCAAAGGAAGCTGAGAAGAGGGTGGAGAAGATGCAGTGTGAGGACACTAAAGAGGAGGTGGAGGATATTTGGATAACAGTGGAACCCAGTATTGACAGCTGGGCCCTTGGTATACTCATCTATTGCCTACTAACTGGCTGCTTCCCATGGGAGGAGAGCACTCATGATGACTGTGGCTACCGTAGATACAAGGAGTGGTTTGACCATGAGGCTGAAAAAGAGAAGATCAGACATATTGAGTGGGAGGGAGATGAGGACACTGACAGTGACACAGTCATGCAGAAGAAACAAAGAGACAACCCTCCTCCTTCACAGTTTGGGGGCCTCACCCCACTAGTAATGACTCTTTTCAAGGAACTCCTCCACCCTGAGCCCAAACATAGAGGAAGCCCTGAGGAGATCCTGAGCTACCTGGGAGGGCCGTGGCTGAAAGCGACAGAAAGAGAGGAGAAGAAGAAAGCAGTGGAGGCTGAGAAGGAGGCCAGAAAAATAAGAGAAGGTGGAGGGGTGGAAGAAGAGCTGGTGAGGGAGGGAAGAAGGGAGAGATAGGCTTTGTTCTTTTTAAGATGTTTTTTAATACTATCTTTGTGAAATAAATACAATATTGTATTTTGTGTATTAATATAGTTTTTTTCACAAATATATACATGACAAGGAGCTTTATTTTCCTAAATGTTAAGTATTTTTTAAGCATCTTTACTCACTTTCATTGTTGCATTGCATAACTGCATAAATTCCAATGCTTGTGAACGTTTGTATATATGTGTTTCTTAATGAAAAGTCTATAGATTAGTTAAAAAAAACATTTGTTTGTCTGAAAACATAAGAATATCATATATCTTGTAAAATATGTGTGGGAGTTGTCCTTTTGTTAATAATTTCTCATGACATTTACAAACATATTAAATCAAGTCAAGATGATTTTATTCAAAGTGCAACAAATTTGTGTTGAATTGTGTTTTACAGTATGATTTTATTGAATGGCACTTTTAAATGACACAGTTTATTGTCTGTTGTAACAACACACCTCATTGTCCGTCCACTCATTCAGAGTCATTGAAATTCAACCTGGCGGAATCATCTGGAGGAGGATCTGATGTTTCTTGCATTTAGCATTAAAGATTATAAAGGCCAGATAATCATGTGGTGTACACTACTGTGTTTGCTCTTCTAGCATCGCTTTTATTTAGAACTTTGATTACAGAGGAAGACACAAAACCCTCAGCCCCAGCAAATGTAGCAAAGGAACATTTGCAAATGTCAAAACCTATGTAACGAAAAACCATTGTTTCTTCATTAAAGATTTATCAGAATGCACAAAACCCCATATTTATGGGTTATACTATGTGGAAAAGTAAACAACTACATAATAAGTAAAAGGTATTCCATTATTTATACATAATATTTGACTAAAAACAAATAAAAAGGTAGTGTAGTAAAAAAGAAATGCCACCTTTGATCCAGCAAAGCAACAGGTGCTGTAGATCAGAGGAGACAATTCTAAAATTGGACTCAACAATACAACCTGATAGTGATACCAGCATGGCCTTCTTCCAGTTTTGTGTGATGCAAACCTGCAGCAGGAGAGACATGATATTCATCCTTGGTTCCTGTATAAATAATTTTGCTGATAAAATAGTTGAAGTTATTACAGTTATGTTGTATTGGCTACTTTATTCATTGGTTCACTGATGTATTGACGGTAAAGCAACTTCATTGCACAGTGGATTCCTGGTGTCATGGGAAAAGCTGAATGAGCTCCATACTTTTTTTGCCTTTTTTGCCACTGCATTTTTTGCTACTGCTGAGTCATGCTTTGCTATTTGCATTTGTTATTTGCATTTGCAACATTTGCATTTGCAAATAACAAAGCATTTGAGTAGCAGGAATTAAATTAGCAACACCAAAACACTTTAGTGCACTTTAGTTTCTAGCTGGAGTGGATTGCTGTTGGTAGCAAGCCGCTAACGTGCAGAATGAATGAGTGTGTACTGTATGTCAATGCAGGTCTTTGCTAACCCCTGCCACTTCAGATGGATTTATAAATAGAACCCCAGGCCCATCTATTTACACACCATGCACATCATCACCTCCCTCTGTCTATCTGCATTCAGCAGACCTCTAAATGCAAAAGTAAGGCTGCCTTGGCATCCACAGGCCTGTAACAGCACAATCTGATGGAACACTGTGACCTATCTTGCAGGTTAACTCTCTCATCTGCTCATTTTATCTCTGTCCCTCTTGCTGATTACTTTTTTCCTTTCACACCCTTGTCTTGGAGTTTCATTCGTGGTTCTGTGGTTGTTCTACTTTGTGCCTCTCTCCATTTTATTCTTGCACTCTCTGCACCTCCTTCTCCTATGGTCAATATTAACATAGAAGAAACTTATATAAGAAAACTATATAAAAATATTGTGTGTGTGTATATATATATATATATATATATATATATATATATATATATATATATATATATATATATATATATATATATATATATATATATATATGTGGAATTGTTGTTTTTTCTCATGAACTATAAAAATAAACATTGTCACACACGAAAATTTATAATATATGCAATTTGGAATTAAATGTTCTATAAATGCACGGCTTTAACTGAAAAAGAGAAAAAGGAGTTCTGCTCCTTCAAACGGTGCCTGTCTAATCTTCACACCTTTGCTATTATGAGTTTGTAAAAAATGACAAACCTTTGTCAGAAATGTAAAACAAGGTAATTCTTTTCGACAAAAGAATATTTCTTTCCAAAAACACTTTGTAGGACATTCGAAATTTGAAATTAAAAACATGTTAAAACATTTGAAAAGGTATGATACCCCAAAATCCATTTTTGAATACCCTGAAGTATAAATGTTATAAATATATTTATAATGCTCTAAATGTTTGCTTTATAACAATATGTTTTAAAAGTAAAATTAAGTAGTATGTAAAACATGACTTCAAGTATTTCAAGTATATTTTTGTTCCAATTAGGAGCACTTCTTCATGACTTGGCAGGCAAGGTCGTTTACAGTATAGATTTAAATGGAGTTAAATGGAATTAATATGAATAACTCCATTACTAAGGGTTAATTGGCATGAACTGTTTTCTGGAAACAAAGAAACAGGGCTCATGTGATACTTGGTTGGGGAATTAATGTAGGACCACAGCCTGACAAATGGAAACACATGGTGCAGACCACGGAGACAACAGAGTGCCAACACAAAGATCCTGATCGAGGTGTAAATCTGATGTATGTCCATGAGGACAGATAGCTGGGGCAATAAAAAGCATGAGTAACAAGGACATCTATACATGTGGATCGACTGTTCGTACATAAATACAAATGCAATGATGGGGGGATGCAGCTATACTTACAGTCATAAATGTAGTGCATCCAAGTTACAACAGGCCTCTTAAAGTTTATGAAGAGTAAAGACAAACTTAGAAACTAAAGAAGATTGGATTTCGATTTGTACTCTCATCAAGATTCAGATTTCATGCTGCCAGTATTGAATGAAGTTAACTACAGCACGAAAGTTGGTCCCCACATGGTGTAATTTTATAGGACAATTCTATCAAATTGTCCTCAGAATTAATGTTTTTTGTCATTTTTTGAAAAAGGTAGACAGGAGATCCAGCTATAATGATAGTTATCACATATATTTATGGCAATATCTGATAAAATATGTCACATGCAGTAAAGGGGGAGCCGCAAAAACAGAAACTGATACAAGAGCCAGACTGAAGGCCAAAGTGGAGCAAATAAAGAGTTCAAATTACCAAACGTCTGTAATGAATCCCCACAAGGGAGCCAAACACGTGGATCTTCATGACCTAAAATTTCTTCTGCACCTCCAACTTTCTCTGTTATGCTACTTTCATTGCGCAAACAGGAGGGAGAGTAATTATACGAATTAACTTGGAGCCTTAAATTATCATGTTTACAACTTTATGACAATATACCATTCTTAAGCATTTGCTAACAATTGTAAAGTTTTAGTGGGAGAGTCTTGTCGGTGCCCAGAGTATATGGGCGTTTGTGATGCACAAGAAACACAACAGTGCCCGAAAAAGATACCACCTAGCTGAAATGGTGAGAAGCAGTGTGAGAAAGGAAACTGGAGGTGAAAGAGAGAGAGGGAGAATGTATTGCAGAACTGGAATGTGTAATGCAATGCTGTCCAACTAATAAACAAGTACAGAGATTATCATGTGTTTACTATCTGGCATGTTTGCCTGAACCATTCTGCACTGCTTTCTGCCTTCCCCACTGCCTGACTCCTTTACTTCTTCCTAGATTTTTCTCATCTCTCTCTCTCCCCCCTCTGGTTTTCTCTTGTGCAAGAGCAGCGTAAGCAGAGTGGCAAGCTGGTGTGTTCACAGTACCGATCGTCCTCTCGTCTTCTCCTCTTCTCTTTTGCTTACACTGCCTCCATTTGTCAAACTGTCATCAACCTCACCCAGCTGACCTTGTTAGGGCCACCCCACAGGCACTCATTCTGGAGCCTATGTAGCCCCGATATGTCAAGGGGATGATGAGTGTGTCCCTCTTGAAATGACTAGGCCTAACATAGGGTGTAAATGTTGTTTGTGTAGCATTATTTATTAGTTGTGTCCATTCAAACAAATGAAGAGTCACCAGTGCATCTACAATGGTGCCAAGGAAAAGCATCTTTTTAACACAAACAACTTCTTGTTTTACTGTTTCTGATAAAACGTTAGCATTTTGCAAATGATTGTGTTTATGTCTAGTGTTTTCAGAAAATATATATATTTTCTGAAAACACAACAATAAAAATGTATACTTTTTTATTGAAAAACAGAGCATAGCAATTGGAGTGTCAGTTCCTTGTATTTATAATAGATCACAAACTGTGTTAGGGTCCATCATGTGGTGAAAGCCTTAGTTTCCAAACTCCACTGAACACATAGTTATCTAGAAAAATTATAACAATAAATTTAGAATTAATAAGAAAACATGCTTTGTAGAGTTTGTAAAAGCAGCAATAGTATCAAGTACACTATGTGTAATTATCTTTTACTGGTGATTTCAACATTTTTTTTAACCATAAATACTTCTCAATAATCCAAAATTATCCCAGATGCAATAAATTAAACTAGCACCACTACATATATGTTATTATTCAAAATTAATAATTTAATGTTAGGTTTCTAAAAGACCTAGTTGAAGCAGTCAAACTTCTATCCAACCAACAGTATAACCCAAAGACATAAAATCTCTGGGACAGAGGTCAAGTGTCTGTTAAGGGCCAAGAATCGATACACACTGCTCCACCTGCTGGTAATAATCAACCACTGCTCAAGATAAATCTGAGATCCACTGTGGAGTGCTTGGATGCCACACTTGATATGTATTCTTAATAATAAGACTTTATAATAATGACTTTATTATTTCATTTTCTCTATTGTGTGACATAAAATCCAAACAGATTTAAGGGAAATATAACTCGCTCATCAAAATCATCATAAGAAAGATCCTTATAAAAAAAGGACCGTGACTGTAATATTTAAATGTGGGTTTTTAAATAACATTACTGCTTTCATGTTCCAACAACTACACTACTTTTTTGTGGATGTTGACAGTCTGAATACATTGCTGTGGATTTTGAGACTGAAACTCTATGCTAAAATGCTAAAATTGTATATATGTCGATTGAAATGTCTAATCAAGATGACAAAAATGTGTCTAACATTCAAGAAGAAAATCTTTCACATGGGGAGGATCACAATCTTGCAGTTCTGTAAATCTTTAACAGATTGGTGCAGGGAAAAAAAGTGAAAAGCAATGAATCTGTGATGGGAAGGAGGACTAAGAGAGGAGGAGGAGGGAGAAGGAGATGGAAGGAGGGGAAAGAGGAGAAGACAAGAGATTCATAAAACTAAAGCAGTTGTGGACGACAGCATAAGTTGTGAGTATGAGTTAATTGCTCTTCTTTTTCACATGAATTTGACACATTCTGTAGGAAAGAGGAACATCTGTAGATGCAAGATAGCTCACATCCAAATACACAGTATTAATAGATGGATGTTGCCTACTGATTACACGTAAACATGAAATGTAAGAGCAACTGCTTGGCTGATCAATTGATTCACTTAAGAATTGTAATATTTTATAGATATGTGACACGCTTGCATGCAGTGTTCAGCACATACAAGCAGTGAAAAACATGTCACTCACAAACAAATCAGCAGAGGCATGCATAGAGCTTAACCAGGACAATCCAGAGTTTTCAGTTAAGTAATCGCTAATGCATGACTCTGAGATTATCACTGTGGAAAAGACACATAACTCTGTCATGCTCAAATTGGCTAGTGATGATAGTACAGTTGGAAAGCATAAATATGCTCTCTGAAAAGAAAGCTGGAAAAGAATGTGCAACTGTAATAAAGGAGGGGTGGAGGGGGTGCTCAAATAGGGCAAAAGAAAACACATTCTTTTGAGAGAACTCACATCTTGGACTGTAAAGTTGCACTGACACATCATGAGAGGAATGATGCAGGGTGGGAGACGGGAGAAGGAGGGGAAGGGGGGAAATAAGGGAAGACGAAAACTTCTTACAAGCAGTCAAAGGTATAAAAATATAACATATAACAAGCTATTAACCAGCAAAATGAAGCCTTATAATGACAAAAACTTGTCTACTGCCCAACCACTAAAAGCACGAGAAACTAGTCTCTGTGTTTTTATTTGGAGCAGACTCTCAGGGAAAACACCACAGTGTCCTGGAATGTTGGGAACATTTATATGCAAGAGGACAAAAGGAAACATAAACAGTACAAAAATCCTGAGTGAGGAAATTGAATAATTCCACTCTGTGAAATCATTCTGACTCTTTTCCTCTTTGGTTTCCTCCAGCATATAAAGCTCACCTCTTGCAAGCGGAAGGAATGGGCAGTCTTTCAATGGTCCTGCTCCTATGCAGTTTCCACGGTAACACTGCCAAACAGAACACACAAATCATCTCGCTTAATTACGGTTGAGTCGCTGTGTGTTTGTTTTTATGTTGCGAAACACTCCCCTCATGTGGTTTCTGTTCCACAGCTCTCACAGCTGTAGCCCAAGCCCAGCAGACTGGTAATTCTCCTCTTCTCATAAGTCACACTTTAGATCAGTATGAGTTATGTGTGTTAGTCACTGGTAAGATGCTTTCCCATTCTCATCCTGCTTTCGTTCTTTGCTTCCAGAGAGCAATACAGTGGCACCTACAGGCGGCTTGCCAGCCAGTGAGTGACTGCGGACTGGAGATGAACTGCCTCTCAGGAGGCCCTGTGAACAGCTGGCATAAAATCTTCTTTGCGTTATTGTGACTGATTTTTCAATATGACATATGTCTCTTGTCTCTTCAGACTGTAGGGAAGAGATGTATCCTTGCACCAGGATGTACTCAGTTCACAAGCCCATCAAGAGATGTATTGGTCAATTTTGTTTCTACAGGTGATCTGCACACTTTTACAGTTGTAATTTAGCAATATGCCAGTCAAATGTTCTACTTTCCAAAGTGGACCACTCTGGGCGTACAAGTATTTAGCACTGTTACTTGAACACACATATGTATTTAATTTAAGCTGCCTACACGTGTCATTACGATCAATCTTGTACGGCTTTAGTCACTGTAGTGGCACCAGATCAGTCTGTGGCGCTGTATCTCTGCCACACAATACATAATGTTCATGTTTGATCCTGTTTCTGCCACAGCCTTCCCCGTGTCTATGTGATCAACAAAGAGATTTGCATGAGGACAGTGTGTACGCACGATGAGTATCTGAAAGGTGAGACGGTCTACATTTATGACGAGCACTGTGATGTTTGGGTGCACAGTACCACATGTGAACAAATCTCCATTTGTGTTTTGCACGTTACAGCTGAACTGTGCAGAGAGTTGTCTGGGTGGCCCAAACGTGTTGAAAGGTCATCTAACAGGAAGCGCTGTCTTAATCGCCGTAGCAACACCCAAACCTGGGCAAACAAGCCCTGATGGGCCAGTGGATGGTGTGACCACAAGTGATGACAAAGCACCTTAGAGACATAAAGGGGCGTGGTTGTAAATACAGCCCGTAATGCCATAAGTCCACAACACACAGTCTTATGTTTATATATTAGTCTTTGAATTGAGTGTGAATTTTGACATTGTGCTAATTTCTTGTGTTTTGTTGGACACGGATCATGTTTTCCATGGTTTATGATGCATTTAAGGTACTGTAGTAATGGGCGTATAGCAGCACTGAGTCATTTTGTTGTAAAAGGAAAGACACACTCTGTTGTGGTTGTAAAGTACCAATGGACAATCCAATATTATGAACACTGATGTATTCAATAAATATAACTACATTTGTTCATTAGTTGGTTTGTTTATGGTTTCTTTTTCTGTCACTGTGGTATTTACTGTAGAAGAAATAACAATGGATGAAAGTTCTGGTCATTAAGTGATATCTTTAGGTTTTTCTTTACATAATAATTTCTACACATATACACAGTTTGAATAACATAATAACAAGTAATATTTGGGAAAAATGCATATAGTTTTAACATTAAAACACTGAGAGACATTGTTAGGGCTTTACACCATCTCTGCGTTCCTATCAGCTTCCACCATCGTGCCACACCTGTCACAACGTGTGCATGTGATATCAATGTAACATAATCTATGTCTTTGTACAAAACAATATCACAACAAAACACTGCATCCAACAGTGACTACCTTGGTCCCATGTATCTGTATCCAAGAATCTCTGATAATGTTAACATTAATAATCTTAAAATGAAATTGAAGTTCATAGTCAATACTACAGTATCATACAGTACAATCTGCTCACCCTCTCATGAGGAATTAGGAAGGTAAAGCCCTGATGGTTAAGACTGACAATGCAGAAACACAGACCTATTTACTGATGGGGAGGGAGTTCATGACCAAAATGACTCAATAGTTACAGCTTTAACAGCTGTGCTGAGCAGAGATGACATAACATGGATTTAATCATCTGTTTCCTCTTGAGGCAAAGATAAAAGCACTTGATGCCTTTATTTCTTTTGCCCTATTGCGTCCAACATTCCCATTTTCTTGTCAATGTGCACTGATTTACAGTGCATATAACCCACCCCCTGTGAAATATGTATTCAACAGCTGCATCTCTTAACTCAAAAATTATGCTGTAGGGGCAAATTAGCCCACTAGAGAGTGCTAGAAAGCATCATCAGTCTGTAAATCAGTCACAGTTTAACAAGATCCTTTCAAGTACAATTATTTTGTGATAAATCTGGTAATAATTTAAATCTTTTAGTAGACAATCCCTGCATTAAATGCAGACTTTGCAAATAGTTAACTACATAGACAGAGTAGACTGTCAGTCAGTGCATATAGTCAGTCCCACTGCCGGAGACTTTGAGAATTATAAGCACATACAGGTGGCAACACTAATCACAATAATTACAAACTACTGACAATATGTACATTTAAAATAAATATTCTCTGTACATACAAAAACCATTCATTATTATAACTTATTAGATTCCATTATCGTATGTTTTTGATTATGACTCCCTTGATCATGTCTCTATGATAGAAATTTGAAAATAAAACACTGTAAGGTAGAGGCAATGGGCAAAGGCAGAAATAGGATAATAGAAACTAGAGCATTAGATGAGATATACATAAGGAGATGGGACAGAAGGGGATGGACAAGAATTCAAATTCTTTCTGATTAAGACTTAGCTGTGAGGTCTGGGTGTATCTCAGGCCAAGATAAGAAAAATATACATAAGATACTGAATTCAATCAAAACTAAACTAATACAGGGGACTACCCTGCTTTGCAGGGAGAGATACAGGACCCCGCAATGAGGAAAAGAAAGTTGCAAAAAGTGTTGCATAAATTTACAGACATAAAAAGGGTAAACCATAAAATAACTCCCTTCTCACTTCGGAGATACAGAGTCAAACTCTCCCCACAGGTCAGTGTTGGTTGTGCTGGGTGTGAAGTTGAATGGAGCCCCTGAGTTGGAGTTACTGGAGTCGAGGTCAAGCAAACAGCCTGATTAATAAAAATAAAGCAAAAGAGAAGCATGATGCACGGTTGAAACAATCACAAAATATACATATTTCTGAGTTAATTGTTTGTTTCTAATTAATGGAATAACTCAGCTACTTTAGGCAGAATCTAAAATCTGAGATTTGCATTCATTTAAAGGGTGAGTGCTCCTAAATGACAAACATAGCACAGAGTAACGTCATACTTTCCCTGGTAGTATCTAGACTTGCAGATGGTAAATGGTCTGCACTTATATAGTGCTTTTCTACCTACTGGCACTCAAAGTGCTTTACATTGATTCTTATTTACCCGCAGGTGGTTTCAGTATGAAATGCTAACCTCTAAAACCTCTGCCACCACCTTAACACAATGAAGGTCAATTTTGTTTATGCTGCTTCAAACAATAAAACGTTATATCTGGAACTCAAAAATGAAACAATTCCACAAACACTCTCTTCAACTTTATATTTACTTTTCCCTATTAACCCTTCTCTTAGGGACTCGTTTGATGTGCCTGAACTCACAGGATAAGCCGAAAGGACAAAAAAATAAATAAAAAATATAAATTAAAAAGGTGCTTACGGGCCATTCTGGGACCATTTGTGACTCGCTTAATTTTTAAAAATTGTTTTCAATGTTCAGACTTCACCTCCCTCATTGTAGAAGACTTTGGAAGCCCGTACTAAATGGGGCTAATAACTTTTCCAGCTTCATATTGAGAATTTACATGAATGTTCCTTCTGTATGACTTCAGAGGTGCCATTTCCAGGTCAAACTCTATGTCCCATTGTAAATATAACTCCTGCTGACGTATAAATGTAGTGTTTGTATACAAACTGTTTGCTTACAACTACCCACCAGAGTCATTTCCTCCTGCAGGTGGTTTTGTGTTATGATTGGTAGATCTGGATGAAGGGGGTGGGGCTAGCTTGCCCCCAGGAGGAGGTGGAAGGAGCCCAAGGCCACCTGAGCTCTGTGGACGAGACCTTTCCTTCTTTTTGGATTGCTGGTGAAGACATAGACAAGACAACCAACAACAACAGGTTTGCAGTTACATATGGTTACTGCGTAAAGGCATTTAGGTGTTAGACTAAACATTAGATATTTATCAACAATTTTTCCATTATCATCAAACCAAGAAGTTTCTACAAAGACACGGTTCAACTGTACTATTGCTCTTAGACTGACTTTTGCAGTTCTGCTAATATTCCAACCTCTATTACATTTTAAGAAAATAATGTTACCCCTATATTTAGTGTAATGGTTTGTCCTTCCTTGAAGCCCAGGTCTAGCTTAGGGGTGGGGTCTGGAGCCTGTGCCTGCTTGGTAAATTCATCCTCCTGTTTTACCCATCTAGAGTGAGAAAAGCAGAGATGCACCGAGATTTAATACAGCTGAAAAAAATAGTTCACTACCTAATTGGTTATGATTCGTGATTCACTGTTAAGTAACTGCCTACTTGAAGTGGTCCTGAAGGGCAACATTGAAGTCAAAGGCATCGCCTCGATCTCCAAACCCAATGCCTATGAATGCACTGCGGCCTATGCCATAAAGGAACACAACAAATGCTAGTGTAGTTTAAAGAAAAACATGAAAAACAAAATAATAATGTCTGCACTAGAATACATATTTTTAACATTTTGTAAACAACGGTGTTACCCTGCCGTGACACATCTTGTTCAACGAAATTATCCTCCTAGATTATGAGCACATTCTAAAATATTTACAGCATGGCAACCAAGAGTTTACCCACCGTTGTCATCCTGGATGCGCAGCACAAAGTAACGGCTTGAGTCACTAACTGTTTCCACTGCAATGCCAGGGTACTCCTCTACTGGCGCCTGTGCAAACAGCTCCCCTGTATAACAGAAAAAAAAACATATTATCTGCATGGGAAGGGTTTTAAAGGCAAATAGATTCATGAAGAAACCTTTAAAATACAGTATTTCACATTCACTAGGCCGAGTCTCAACTAAAAAAGCTCAAGTTTAAAATATGACTACAACTTTTTTGAGTTTAGGCAACAAAATGCAAGGTGGATAAAACGTATAGCATTTAAACTGCACAAGAAATGGGCCATTTTGAGGCGATGTCTGAGAATGACAAACCATGCCAAGTCCTTAAATATTCTTTCACAGAAAGAGATTGTGAGCCTGTTTGCTTCAAAATAAGCTGCATGCTTGGACATGGGCTGGGTCACCTTGGAAGAGATGAGTAACAGAGAGGGGGGATGGTGAAGAGGAGAGTACACAGTGAAATGATTTACAGCGGCGACAGTGCCAGTAAACAATGGCGGTGCCCCGTCTGCTTCCTTCTCACCAGAGATTTTGTCTTCCAGTTTCACATAAGCCACTTTCCCCCGGGCTGTCACACGCATGCGTCCCGTCCAGTCAGGTGCATCTAGCTTCCAATCGGCCGCCCTGGGACACATGCGCGCACACACACACACACACACACACACAGTCAGGGAGACAGCTTGATGTATATTAACTTGTCACAGCGATTTGTTGAGACTGATGTTGACATGGCGTAAGAAAATACAAAGAAAAAGCAGGAGATTTGTATTTTGTGGACATGTGCCTACAGTAGACTAGCATTTCAATGAGACCTTAGTCTGAGATATTACATCATCAACCTTGCTCACTATACATAACAGTATGGCCACTGGGACTCAGATGCTGCTGTTTGGTTGGGGTAACGTCCACTCAGATACAGACGGGATATGTAGAAAAAAAATCCCCATTCAACCTTACTAGCTCTAAAGCAACATCAAGCCTGCTCAAGTTTCTTTGAGCAAGGCTTCTTTTGCGCTCCAGCTGCTGTTGAGACAGGCGAAAGGAGGATGTTTTGAGCAAAATTAACTATCGCAACTTAGTCTCCAATAAAACCACTTTGACTTTTTAACGGTGTAAGCATTGTTTCGCCTTTGACGTGCCATTGGAGGAAAACACACGTTCACATGTAGGGATGCAGCCAATCCGGGTCTGCAGTGCAGGTACAAGCCCCGAATATAAGTTGCGTTATTATTTTCCAACAGTGACCTTGTAAATACGAAAATACCCAACACCATAACTAACGATACGGCCCACTGTTAGCTATAGGAGTCTGCGTGACGGCAGGTAGGTCGCCGAGGCAACGGCTTCTTAACGGCCGCAGCTCGTGAGGGCTGGCTCAAGCAGCCCGCTGTAAGGCCCCCGCCTTTCTCACCTGATCGCCCGGTTGGATGTTCTCGGTGGGATTCGGTAAACATTGACTTCTGGTTTGACACAGAGGACCGACTCATACTCGACTTGACCCTCGGTCGCCATCTTGCCTTTTACTCAGTCGGTGTACGCCGGTGGTTGTAGTGCTGACGGTGAGTGGTGTGTCCGTGCGGCGTTAACGGCTACGTGACCGTAATAGACGCTGTATTTGCGCACAAATCGACTCTGCGACCCCCCCCGCCGCCCTCAGCAATATAGAACTACTCCGGCAATAATACAAATAGACATTGGAGCATTAGAAATAAGCCTATTTGCATTCGTTCAGCGGTGAGTGCTTTAAACAGTCAGGTTGTTTAAACCGTTGTGTGTGCTAATACACTGGGGGACAAACTGAGGCCAGGCACTTTCTTGACACCTTCAATAACAGAAAGTGTTGCAGTTTGGATGATTTACAAATAGAAAAACTGTTTTTGGGTATATGTTTATACCCCAGCTTAATGGAAAGGCTATAATTTATCACTGGAGTACCCGTTTAATTTGGTGTGATTGAGTGCTCAATGCTTTCTAACACTGTTGACAGGACACGATAAGTTACTGCCACCAGTTAGATGAATAGTTGTAAAATAATTTGTAAACGGGTAATGGTAGTTAGGCTGACTACATCCACGACTACATGAATGACACAGAACAGTATCTAATTGTGTAAGATTTTATTTCACATTACCATACTACAGAAACACAGCAAGACACAGCAAGCAGTAGCTACCAAATGTTAGATGCCTTGCCACAGCATGAAAGCAAATTTTCTCAGTTTTCCTCATTCTCAGTTTAGCACTTGTAGTGATGGACAAACAGCAACATGTCATTTTCGTTTCAGGATTATTAATAAATGGCAATGCCAGAGGAGGTAACAGGTACATTTCACAGTCCAAGAAGCTTAAAGGCATCTCTTAAATCTTCTATTTCACAAGGCTGGGGAAAAAGAAGGAAAAGAGAATGAACATATCATTATTGGAAAACTGGAAAATTAGTACTGCTTTGACCTAAATTTGTTAGTTTGAAATTAATATGCAGCTTGTTAGATCCTCTACCTGGAGAATGCGTTGGAGTTTTCTGGTTAGGCGGACAGAGTTTTGATGCAGCTCGTCCCAGGCTTTGAAGTTGCTTTGCTTACGAGCCACAAAGGTCTGCCAGCAATAGAAGAAGTCTGAGGAGAAAGGAAAAGAAATGTTGTTGACATCTATGGAGCAATCATAATAAGCAATAAGCAATAAAACAAATGCTTTTAAGAGGAACCTTAACCTTCCATACTTTTTTAAAATTCATACTCTGTTCTATCTTTGTATCCTACCACATATACAAAGATTTATGCCTCCACCTTTGTAACTCATGACTGAGATCTGCACTCCAGCTTCTTTCAGCATCCTCAGGCCCTCTCTCTCACGGCTGTCCTCCATGTCACAGAAGTAAAGACGAGACACGAAGATCCTGAGGCGAAGGTTTGGGGTCTGCCTGAGGAACTGGACCAGTCTAATGGAGCAGTTGACACAAGGAGACCAGGAGCAGAACCAGGTAATGGAGTAGCTGAGCCTTCTCTCTCCAGTACCTCCATACCCCCAAAGACCAGGGCACAAGGCTCCCAAATAGCGTAGGAACAATATCTATAGAGACGTAGGAGAATGCGGAAAATTAGAGGGGCATCTCTTTCCCCTGAACAGATTCTTCTTGCAGTATATGCTCTACCATCTTTACCTACATAACTTACCTCCACATGGCAGCCATTGCGATTGCGGAGGTGTCCAAAGTCAAAGGTTAGAGAGTCTGGACCCACCCGCCTCTTTACTACAAAACAGAGGTATGTCTCATGTCTGCCCCTTGCCCAGCGCACATTCTTGTAATGGTAGATGAACTTTTTTCTGGGCAAAAGCACACTAAGAAATGGGAGTAAATATGACCCTTTTGTTTAATAATGGAAATCAGGATTTAAAAAAGCAGTACTATACTAGTACTAGTAGTATAGTAGTACTAGTATAGTAGTCTATACTCAAACGCATTTTATATACTGACATTTATAGTGACAAATCATTTCAGTATTATTCAGTAAATACTCTATTATTCCAGGAAAGTCTAAGACAGACTCTATTACAGTTAGAATTCAACAAATTAAGGAACCCTATAGTATTACTATTCAGATGAATCACGTTGGTTTTAATTCAATAAGTTAGCACAATAAGCACATGTAAAACTTGTGGTTAACCAAATATAAGTGGACAGTCAGAAGACAGCTAACATTCACTGCTTTTTCTCACTCTCAGTTTCATAACTTTCAGCAAAACCAGGCCAGTTGTTCAGTGCTCATTAATAGTGAAACCTCAATTTATAGTGTCAATTATTGAAACAGATTTCCGCTGAAAAACATATTGCACTGTATTTGTATCAAAGTACGGTAGCATGGTAATTATAAAGAATCTATTTTTTTTATTTAATAGTATGCATGTGCAATGTGTAAAAATATGCATCAAACAGAAAGACATATACAGTGTATAAATAGAATGTTTCCATTTTGCTCACCTGTCTAGCTTTGTAATCATTTCGAAAGACGCGCTTTGCTTTGTCACTCGGGCGTGGGTAATAAATGGAGGTAAATGAGAAACAGCGAAAGTGTGTCTCTGTGTGTATGTGTGTTTGTGTGTGTGTGTGTGATGAGGGGTTAAAGGGAGGGAACTGAGAATATATACCTCTAAACATAAACATCCTGCACACAACAGAGGCAGCTTCTGGTTGGACAAAAACGTTTTTCAAAGTAAGTTTAGGGGGCGTGAAACAAAAGAGATGGATGGATTGTATTGTGTTGGTAAAAAAAACAAAGCTATTGATTAAATGCTGTCTTACAAAAAGTCTTTTAAATGCATCAAAGTTAATATGTTTTGAAAACTGTAACACTAATTTATATAATGATTCACATTTTGTGACCCTTTTTAGCAGGCAAAAGGAAATAAGGGAATTTTATGGAAAGGCAAAGCAGATTAAAAAACACCGGTTTTAAGAAATAATCTGAGTGACCAGATGTGAGAGGAGTGTTTGACGTAATTTGTAACCTTTGGAGCTTTTCACAGACGTCAATAAACCGAGCCAACTGGCTGGAACTTTCCAGACTTTGAAGACTCATCCAGTCACTGGCCTGGCTTTGGATTTCCCAGATCGTTAAGCAGAAACTTCCAGATACATTCTAACCTTGATCCACATAGGCATCGCCACCAAAGCTTTCTGCTATTTAACCTTTCCACCTAGCCACCCCCCTTCCTTCTCTGCAGCCCCAATTTGGTGGGGCCACACGCGTTCCCAGACCTCTGAGGCACCGACACCTACTTTGTCCTCTCAGCTGGGTTTTCCCAAACTGTGTCAGGCTGGGAGGAGGGCTCAGGCTGGCCCCGCAGTCTGCTACACTGCCTGCCCAGCTGACCAACCACAGTATGTGGATAAATCTCAATCATAAGCCTTTGAACCATCAGATGCTGTCATCTGTCCTTGCCAAATCAGGATGTGTATTATTCTGTTTATGTTGTTGCATTGTTCTGTCTGTTTTAGCTCTGGTCCAGTCAGCTCACTCAGTGGCACTGCTTGCAGGCATCCAGCTTTCCCATGACTCCCCTCACCCTCTTGTGCACTGTGTGGTTTTGGGAATTCACCGTTTCCCAGAGTGCCTGTTTTTGGAGCTAATCTGTGTGTGTATGTGTGCATGTATGTGTTACCCATCTGTACTAGCATGTCATTAACACAGTCTATATGTTACATGTCATCTGGAATTAATTTATCTAATTTATCTTATGATTGTGTGGTGCCCAAAATTTTCGAGTGATTCATGTGTATGTGTGTCTGAATTCTGTGAGCAACCTCACATCATATTGCATTACTCTGACAGTGCACTAAGGCTAATTTCTCTGTGCATTTGATCTTGCGTGCATGTTTCTTTTTTGAACTTCAAGAGGTTGATCCACTGCCAAACTATATGGAACCACTTCCCACCCGGCTCTCTGGGTTAGACCACAGATGACCAAGGTCATCTCACAGTCACACATGAACACTCACATGCACCACTACCCCTTCTCTCTGTGTGTGTGTGTGTGTGTGTGTGTAGTGGAGTTGTACTATAGTATGGCCAGACATGCCTTTGCATTTAACCCATAGTCAGGGGCGGGTGTAGAAAATGCCAAGTCATACTTTCCGAAACCCACCCGCCCACACCCTGCACAAACGCACTCATGCTCACAGACTCACACACGCACACACACACACACACACACACACACACACACACACACAGACACACACACACACACACACACACACACACACACACACACATATCGTGTAGAAGCACATGACCACAGTCACAAACAGACTTTCTTTCCAGAGTGTGAACTCACATCTGTTTCCTGACAACAATTATAGCTACAGATTGGTCTGGTAGAGGCTTAGCTAACAGGTGTCCTCTCTTTGACAGTCATGAAAAAACAACCAGATGATGGCCAAGAAGTGTCACAAGTAAAACAAAAATACAGCTTTTACAAGGTGAAAATGGCCCAGCCACACTCATGCATTACTCATGCATGAAATTACACTTTTGTTATTCTCGCACAGCTTTTTTTAATTAAAGTTAATTACAAGATAGTGATTTTGCACCACAGCTTGGATGATCAAGAGTTTGCAATAAAGTTTGAGCTTATATTTGTCTTCACATCAGGTGAGATATCTCTCCTTCTGACACAAATTAACATTGTACAAACATCCTGTGGTGTTCATCTGTGGCAAAGTGATGCTATACTGACATCGTCTGTGGTTAGCAGTAGGGTAGATATTAAGGTTAGCCTCAGACTGGGGCTGTGTGCATATCCCCACTTAGTCACATAAACTGCCATTCACCTGCAAACCACACACATTCAGAATACCTCTGCATATATTTAACGTGCTTTGCTAAATTCTGCAATGCAGATAAGTTTTAAAATACTGATATAAATTTAAATAGGTACAATTTTGTAATATTTTAAGGCTGGAGCCAACAGCTAATAGATTATATTTTCATTTATACTTGTAATTAATCAGGTAACTTAATATTTTTATGTTACCACAGCTGAATGATTAAGTAAGTTTGGTAATAGCAACATGGATTACATTGCTAATAAAAAACATTATAAAAAAACATGCATTTTTATAGTTAAAGGTTGCAGAATGTTTTGTGTTGGAAAGAAGCAGGAAATGTTTTGCATTTCTAAGATAAGATATGATAAAGGAATAAAGATAATGTTCAATGTTTCGGCACAAAATATTTTAATGAATCATTCATATTCTCATTATCAACTCATTGTCAGTGAGTAACATTCTTGCCATTATGTAAAATATAACAAAGAAAAACAAAATGATAGGGAAAAGCTGAAGATTAAGGAGTGTTGTTTTTGCAGAGTCAGGGCCCCACATACTGTACGTGTTGGTGAGCAACGGCAGCCAAGGAGCAAAGAAAGATAAAAGCAGAAATATTCTGCAGATTCACATAAACCACACATACTTCCTATACAGTGACTGTATATCCTCCTACACATCTGTATGGTTTCATACACAAACAAATGTGAGCAATCAAACATTTACTGTGTAGATTATTTTCAAAAGAGCCACACAAACATAGCAAACTGTGTGCTTTTCCTCTTGATGTTTTTCAGTAATATTTTATTTCAATACAAATGATTACAGAACAACATGACCTGTGTTGTTTTTGATTTTTTGAAAATACTTAATAAACAATTATTTTGCGGAGAGTACTTTAATAGTGAAAAGGAAAAATATAATTACAGACAGTAAACAAATAATATAATAAATAACATAAATATTCACTAAACCCTTAGCACAGCAGACACATATTCAAAGATGTTGATGTAATGAAACTATAATCTTCAGCAGAGATACACAGTTTACACTTGTGTTATCTTTACCTTTAACCATTATTATCGGCCCCAGAGCCACTATGAGTCTATCACCATTCAGTTACAGATCTTTGTAAAACACTTTAGTGAGGGGGTATCCCAGAAAGCCTCTCTCTGGGGTCTCCAGCTTCATATCATCGTCACTTTCTTCATCAGTCCCCTCCGCTATATGCTGATAACCCAGTTTCTTGAAGAAGGCCTCCCCCACCTTGGATGGGTAGGGAACGTGTGCATACATTCTGTGCGCTCCAGTCTCCCTTTCTCTCTGCTCCAGACTCTGGACTAGCAGCCGACCCAGGCCCTCCCTACGATACCAGCATCCTGTCACCAGCCTGCAGATCTTCCTGATGCCTGCCCGTGTCCCACCCTCCCTGAAGATGCAGCCCAAAATCTCCCCCTTGCAGTCTGCCACCCACACCTGCCCTGCTGCCTGTTCCCTCTCTGTGGTGATCTTCTTTGTTGACATCTCCTTGTCTTTGGATCCAGTTCTGCATCTTGGCTGAAGAAAAGAAATGTTATTATATGGCTGCAATATTTTGTTACACGAATTTAGTGAAAACTACCTAGAATTACAGGCAAACCAGGAGACTAACATTTTTGGTCACTGGTGTCTTCCCACTGATCCTACAGTAGGGATTCTGCAGCGTCTCATCTTGTGTCCCCCTGTAGCTGCTGCCTACATAGTCCCAGTAGGGGCGGCTGCTGCCCAGAACCCCTGTGGACCGTGGCATTGTGATCTTGAGAAAGACAATCAGCAGGAAGACAGGAATAGCAAGAGCCAGAATAAATGAGTGGACAAGGCAGCGTAGAATTGAAGAAAAAACAGCCAGGACAAAAAGGCAGAGTGGACGAGTGAGGATGTGAAGAATGAGACGGTTTTCTGTGCCTACGGAGCCCTCCTGAAAAAAATAAGTCCAGCAGTATTTTGTTTTTCCAAGTACTTTATTGCATCAACCCAGAAAAATGCAGCCTGTCCTACATATATCTGAATATGTTCTACAAACCTTGACAAGAGCTTTGACCATCTCTATATCATCTTCTTTCATCCTTCTCATCACCACCTGATCCAGCTCCAGCCTCACCATGTTAAGGCTTTATGTTCAAACAGCAGGACAGGTGCACCAACAAAAAGTGTTAAAGTCCAACATCCACACTGTGAACAGGTAGCCAACAAAATCAGATTCATAAAGAGTACATAGACAAAACACTGGGGCTGAAATATATAGGTATCTTAGTTTATATCTAATATGTCAGACAAGTAGGTAAAATGCGTCAATGTTTTTCAATGGTTGGGAATACAGTTCAATGGACAGCAGATCCAATAGTTGCAATGTAGCATCACATCCATGATGTCTTAAAACAAAGACAGCTGGGGATTAAGCAGGATTTGAAGCATGCATGTATCTTTCTGCACGGTTACAGCACACACCGTTGCAGTTTTCATCTTCACATTTGACAGTGATCATCAAAGGAACAGTCGAAAGTGAAAAGACCTTGTTCAAATCCTTATATGGTATTACGAAGTGCTGCGGTCTCCTGACATATATAGATCCCCCTCTGCTCTTGCTCTAAAATCCGGCCCGCTTACCTTTTGCACGGTGCAGCTCCCAATAAACTAAAAGGTGCTAAGTGAACACTTTGTCCTTCTGTTTATTCTGAGGTCCGTGCAAGTTTTGCACCTTGGCTAAATGACCAGTGTCGTTTGTTGCGGAAAGAAGCAATTCTCAATACAAATCTACTCTGTTTTGCGTCAACGTTACATGTTTTCATTGTGTCGATCTGCGCCAGTTGCGTACGTACACGCCGCACGGTGCAAATGATACATGAATAGCAGACACAACGTACCCACGTGAACAGCGTTCCCAAGCGGCGATCTTTTAGTTTTTTGTTTTTATTAGAAAAAAACCCGACACTGAAGCAAATAAAAGAAGGCAAAAGACAAATGTTACAAGTAACTAACAGTTTTATTATTAAGTAATACTATTTACTATTATTGTGAAGAAAGTAGGGCATGTACAACATTGATTCACGAAACGTATTCATAAACAAATTGCCAATGACAGTATTGTTTAAACTAATATATACTGAGGTCCATGTAGAGTCTATTTAAATGTATAACATTTCTAATATGTGGCACCATGGCATTACAACACATCTAACTGAACATTCTCCCAGATCCAGGAGAACGGACTAAAGTGCTAACACGCTGAGCTCACAAACAGTGAGGCTTTCGTTCACATGTACACCTTCTTCTCTGATGTGCACATTGTTTTAGTTGGAGAACTGCATCTCTTTAGAATTCGCTATAGGTCCATTTTTTATTGCGTCTTCAGCTGATGTCTGCAGCTCTGTACTGGCTGTCAAACTGTGTTCCTTAACACACTTTTCATCTTCCTCAGTTACACTCTCATACTTTAGCTCACTACTTTGGTGAATCTCCTCATCCCCCCCACTCTCCATTCTTCCTTCTCTTAAGCTACTGGTGCTGACCTCAATAATGACAATTTCTTCTCCACTTTCCAGTTGAAATATATTTTCCATGCCCCCACCACCTTCAGCAACCCTGCCACTTGAATCACTGCAATCTGCCCCTTCTCCTATCATTCCCCCTTCACCTTCTATCAGGGCTATCATCTGCATACCCTCCTCAGTTTCCTGTTCCATCTTGGTCTCACCTGCCAGTTCAAACATCACCTCCTGCCCATCAAGGGGCACCAAACCTTGGGTCTGTGTGCAGGAAAGCTGCAGGCTGCTGTCTTGCCCTTGGCTGAACGTAGCACTGGATGACCCACTATCCTGGCCCTGTGTGTGGAAGTGTAGGACATAAGACTCTCCATGGCTGTTCTCCTCTCCTGCATGTGTCCCACCCTGCTTATTTCCACCCCAATCATGCAAAAGTGACATCATACCTTTATTTTCCCCCTTTTCTCCTTCACCTAACTCATCAGTCTTAAACTGAAGCACAAGTGACTTTCCCTCTCCCCCCATTCTTCCATTGGCTGTCTCTGCAGCTGTGTCACCTTCAAACTGTAGCACATATGACTCCCCACCCTGCTCAATATTCATTCCATCCTTTGCCTCTGCATTATTATCAAAACATAACACAAACTGTTTCTCTGTCATGGTCTCCCCTGTCCGAATTTGTCTCACATTGGTATGAGGTGTCCTTTCTGGAGTAGTAGGGACAAGAGTAGACATTGTTGCTGTGGCTACAGTGGTGGCTTGGGGGACCATAGTAACAGCCGATGGTGGTCCTGAGGTGTCCACTGTGGGGGCTACAGTGGCAGAAGATGAAAAAGTTGGAACAGTAGTGCAATGTGTTGACAGGAGACAGTGGGAAACAGTTGAAACAGGAGATAGTGATGATTTTGTGAAGGTGTTAGCAGCAGCACTAATCTGTGTGACATTACAATTTGTTACTGACACAGTTCCACCTATAGTCTTATTGACAGGAGCTGCTGCAGAATTCTGAAGAGTAACTTTTGGTTTGCGTCCCCGTCTGCCCCGTGCTGTCCGTGTGCTTTTCCCTAATATGGGCTTAGTCAGTAGGGAGTTGGCTGAGAGCGTGCGTGTTGGTGTGGCAACAGGAGTGCTTGCATTGCTATTGTTGTTGGTGATTATGATCCTGGTCTGCTGTTGTGACAGTGATACGGTCGGAAACTGGGGCAGAGTTTGGGTTTGTGTGTGGTTTAGGACTGGCTGTAGTGCTTGGATAGTCTGAAGCAAAGGGAGAGTCTGAGGCTCCAGAGCTGGTGGTGGGTTGGTGGTTGTGGGAACGAGAATCAAGCTAGACTGGCTGCCATTGTTGGATGAGCACTGCAGAAGAAAGAGGTTCTGGGGCTGACATGGTGGTGGTGGAGGAACAGGTGGAGGGGCAGGTGTAGGGGATGAAAGAGGAATGAGCTGCAAGCCGCTGGCCGTCTGAATCATAAAGTAGTTCTGTGAGGTGTTGGGGGGAATATTAAGTGCTGGCTGGGACACAATCAGGCTGCCATTGTTTCCTGAGGCTTCCAGGGTGATGGGGTTGAGCAGGGTTGTTGTGGTAGTTACGCCTCCAACACTGGCTTTCACAGCAACTCCATCTTTACCTTCACCACCCGGACAAGGCAGGGGAACACCACTGCCATGGGTACGGATGTGCCTCTGCAAGTAGGAGTGTATGACAAACTCCTTAGTGCAGTATGGGCATTTGAAGTCTTTGCGTGAGGAGTGTGTACGAAGGTGTAGCTGAAGATTGGAGGAGTGTGTAAAACTTTTATTGCAGTGTGTACACTGAAATGGTCTCTCGCCAGAATGGGTGCGTTCATGCTGCTCTCAAAGAAGAGGGAAGAGAAAAAGAGAAAACACACAACATAAGAATGACTGCAGCACATGCAGCTTAAACTCAACAGCAAGCTTACAGCTGTGTCTTTGCAGCTTGCACTGACCTGTTTGAGGTTTGATGTCTGAGAGAAAGACTTGGAGCAAATGGAGCAGGTATGGGGCCGCAGTCCAGAGTGCATCTGACTGTGTCTACGTAGACAGCTGGTGTTCTTGAAGGACTTGCCACATTCTTTACACACATATGGCCTCTCCCCTGTGTGCTGTCTCAAGTGGTACTGGTAGTGAGAGCTCCATTTGAAAGTGAGAGGGCAGTGAGGGCACTGGAATGCTCGTACACCTGTGTGTACCTGGGCAAAATGTAAATGAGAAAGAGTGGTTCATTTACACTAACACAAGTAGCAGTTTTTAATACAAAAGATGCTAATATAAATTCATTTTGGCATGTGTTCTAATAAGTATGACTCATGAAGAATGCTTAGTAGCAAACATAGGGCATATAACAAAAACACAGAAAGAATGCTAACAGAGGGGCTGAAACTGTGCCATCATAACATCTTAGCCACAAGGTGGCTGTAACTATGGAGTGTGTTATTCTACAGAATTTAGCTTATATTGCTGTTTGGATTTGTCTGTTGAAGACTGCTTCTATCTGCCCGGGTGTGTGCTAAATAGAAGAACCACAAGTCCTGTGAACTCGAGTAATGTGAGGTTCCACATTGCCCTAAATCCTGAAATTCAGGTCTTAAATCATAAATCTCTCAAGTGGAAACTTAACTCATGTCTATATATTTTTTGCAACATAAGACTTGAGCCTTACCCGCTGATGGATTGAAAGCAGCGATGACCTTTTGAAGCTCTTTCCACACTCAGTGCAGCGGTAGGGCCTTTCCCCAGTGTGATCCCTCATGTGGTACTTGAGACCTGATGAACCTTTGAAGGCTTTTCCGCATTCTGAGCAGCGGTATGGTCTCTCTGTGTAAAAGTGAGTGAAACAGTGCCATATTTGCGACAAAAAAAAATACATTTAAGATTTCCATTTTGGGGTGGGTTTTGTAGCAATATTGCACATATTACAACAAAAATAACCTTTAGTTTATTTTAAAGATTGAAAGGATTAAGTTACCTGGTTGCCCTAGATTTTTTTGGGGAAAACCTGTTTGATATTCAATATGGCATGGTAATCCTTGCCAACAATAGTGACAGGAAAGTATTTACCAAAAAGCAAACAGATTTTATACGTTCTATACAAATCTCAACTCTCGCCATGTTGGAGTGTAATTTTGTGTCTTGCTATAATATGTACCTCCAGCAGGTGTGGTCTTGCTTGCTGCTGTCTTTTTCGGGGCTTTGGTTGGTTTTACTGGCTGTTCCTCTTGCTCCTCACTGACGGCAATGATATTGACATGGATCTCTCTCTGGTCTTCCTGCTGCTTGTCAGCCTGGCTGGGAGAGGAGGGCAGTGGGAGAGACAGGGAAAGGGACGGAGGACACACTATCTCTGCCTCTGCCTCAGCCAGAAGACGCTGCTCAGGGGTGTGAGAGTGTTGGTGGGTGAGGAGTGAGGAGAGGAGGGGGAAGGAGCGGTCACAGGCAGAGCAGCTGAACTGGGAGCGGGATTGTGATGAAAGAGAGTGCATCTGGACAAACAAATGGTGGACAGTAGATGAGGTGGACAAATCATTTAGTCTTGTTACTCAAAATATAGTGCTGTAATCTGTATAGAGGTGTTAAAAAGAGAGCAATTATAACAAGTTATTCTCACTAGTGACACATGTCTATTGAGGCCTCCACTGGTCTTAAAGCTCTTATTGCAGTAGCCACATGACAGCCCTGCCCATGTGGTTCTGGCGTCTGGTGGAATGGTTTCAGAGCTCTGAGTCACTTCTGTGAAGCTCTGCAGCAGGTCAAACTGGGCCTGGGTGGTGCCCACATTCTGAGGACAAGCCAAAGGAAGTAATAAATATCAAAAACATATATCTTCAAATTGAACCTATTGACCTTATAGACCTCATGGAATTTTTTTCATCATTCAGAAATGTAATTATATAGACTGATTTAGAGGTCTGTAAGCAAGCTACATAAAACACACAAGCAGCTATCTAGATGCTCTAATTTGCTTATATTGTTCCCATTATATTTAATGTGAAGGCTTTAATTCTTTTCTCACATTTGATCCTATCACTTACTGAGTTGCTCCCATCTGCTCCCTCCGTCAGTCCAAGGAGCACCTCTGCTGTGTGACCATTTTCAGCCACTGTAGTAGTCTCCACAACCTCCTCAAAATCAGCCAGCAGGTGTCCAGCTCCCACCAGCCCATCCCCAACCTCTATCCCTGCCCCAGCACCTGTATCTCCACTGGTCCTGAGTTCCTCTGGGGCCATGTGGATGGCCTGGTGCTCCTCCAGCTCTGTTCGTGTGCCAAAGGTGTGGCTACAGCTGCCACAGCTGTACAGCAGCACACTGGCCCCAGTGTCTGTACTCAGGTGAACCTCTGTCCCGATTGCCCTAGATGTACACACATCTTCTGCTGAGGGTGTTAGGGTAAGCTGGGGGAGAAGGCTTGGATTCTGACTAGAGGAGGTAGTTGACAGGAATACTTCTTCCATTCCAACCCCAACACCATCAGTTCCTTCCTGGCTCACAAACCCCACCATGTCCCTCAAAATGGATGATGTCACTTCCTCTGCCCCTACAACTACCTCCACTACCTCTTTTCCCTTCCTTGCATCTTCTCCCCTCTTTCCCTCTTTTCCTCCTGTGTTGATGTTGGAGTGTGAGTTCTTATGCAAGGCCAGGTTTGATGAATGTGTAAAGCTTCGTCCACACTCCCCACAAATATAGGGCCTCTCGCCTGTATGTATCCTCATGTGCTGCCTCAGATTAGTAGACTGAGTAAAGGATTTGTTACACACTGAGCAGGTGTAAGGCTTGAGACCTAGATGGACATTCTTGTGTCGCCGCAGACTACTTGAGTTCTTGAAAGCCTTGGGACAACTGTCACAGGGGTACGGGCACTCTCCAGTGTGTTGGCGGAGGTGATACTGATAGTGAGAACTCCATTTAAAAGTCAGGGGACAATAGGGACACAGGAAGGTACGTACTCCAGTGTGGACACTCTGATGGACCTGAGGATAGACAGAAATGTATCACTTATTTGTAATCATTCTAATTTCCAGGCACTGTTTATGAAATTTGGTTGTTTGACATCTCACCTGTAGCAATGAGGAGCGTTTAAAGGCTTTGCCACAGTCCTGACATTTGTAAGGCTTCTCCCCTGAGTGAGACCTGCATAAGAAAAGTAACTATTGATGACTACTTTAAAAACCTAGCTGCATAAATTAAAAGGTATAATTTATCAATTTTAGCCTTATATTACCTGTTATGTGAATTTGGACAGCTTGAAAATATCAAGTCTTCAGTATTACAGTGCAGTGTTATTCGCTTGTTAAATTTATGCTCAGATCATCCTCATGTGAATAAGCACTTATTCCTCTATTAACTCATTCATTTCACAGTTTTAGGGGGAAATCTCTGACCTGGTCTTGGGGGACTCACAGGGCATTCTTTTGTTAATTAATTTCCAAAAGAGGTGCAGAGAAATCAATACTGTAATAAAATATAATTTTATATGAGATCGCCTTGTTTTGCAAAAGACGTCAGCACAATCTGTATCAATCTGATACAGTTTATGATCATTTTGCATTGTATTTATAAACTGACTTCACTTGCAACATGACATCCTTTATTTTTTTTGTGTTAAAATGTTAAAATGTTTTGTTGAAGGCTAATGGCAGTTTACTGTAAGCATTTGGCCACTGATGGGTATTTCAATTATTTCAAATTATAGAGCGAGTGCATGTTAATGTGTGTTTAAAATGCTGTACTTCTTGGCAACATTTGTAAACATTGCTCCATTTGACAAGTCTAGAAGTCTGCTCACATCAGTGCAGAAAGTACTGGTTTCAGGACAACATATAACAAGGTCATTGTATGTGGATGGGAAAGAAATCTAATGCATTACAAAAATACTTAAATAACACGTTACAGTATTGTAGATCCATACCGCTGGTGGTAGAGCAGAGCAGAGGAGCCCTTGAAGGCCTTGGGGCACAGGTTGCAGCGGTAAGGTCTCTCATTGTTGTGGCTCCGCTGGTGGTGGGTCAGCCTGGATGACCACCTAAAGCTCTTGCCACAATCCATACACTGGAAGGGATGGTCCGACTGCTCGGACTGCTGAACTGGTCCTGACACTGATGAAGTCACCATGTCCAGAACCACCTCTTCTCCACTCTCTACTACCCCCTTGTCTCTCTCCACCAGCTCTCCTCTCTCCCGGTCATCTTCACCATCCTCCCCTGAGCCCAGAAGGGATGGAAAAGGAGAAAGAGAAGTGGTGGACTGAGGTGGTAGGAGTTCTGCTTGGACCACTAAGGCAACTGAGTTTGCCATTACCAGAACGAGCTGGTGGCAGATGAGGGCATTCTCAAGAAACACGTGTGCATCAGTTTTGGTGCAGTATCATGTTTTTTTTCTTCTGTGTATTTAAAATAATCCTTCCCTGTCAAGCACTGGAAGCTCCAACTGTCATCCCAAATGGATAGTTCAGGACAGGTCTGACATAAAGCCAAATGGAAAGAAGCACAGTATTATGATTTGGTAGCTCATGGTAAGAATGTTGCCTTTAAATTCCACCCCCTGACTTCATCCCTCCCCCCTGTCAATGAAGCTGCTTTCCCCCTCCCCGCTGTCTCCTGGCCGTCAGTCCGTTTGTGGCGTCCCCGCAGTGCGATGCTTATCAGCAATACACTCACAGAGGCTGCAGCTAAGTTACATATTAAGGTACTTTGTAAGTGTCTCCGTATGCATCTGTTCAACCGTGCAAGCCAATAGACAACAACAACAAATGTGTTTTTTTACTGTATCTACAAAACCAGCCATTGGCCTCCATTTAAAGCTAATCTAGCCTTCGTCAATGCTGAACAGCTCCGTTAAAATGTTGGAGAAAGACGTGGATGTAGACAGGCTGAAGCAGTACTCACCGCGCATGTTTAACTTATATCGTTGATATTGTGAAAATTGACCGGGTACCGCAGTGCTAATCCACACAACCTTAACAATAAACACAGCACAAACTAACAGCAGTTCTCCGCCCGATGATGTCTTCCAAGAACAACGGTGACGATTGGCTGTTTCCTACAACTGATGGGATACTCCCATTGGCTAGGAGCCTCAACGGACAGATTTACGTTTTCAACCTCTTTTCAAAATATTTACCACTACCAAAATGACCGCACTTGTCAATTGTGTTTCTACACTCAAAGACATGAAAAAAATTAACAGGTGCTTTTAAAATTGTAAATTTATTCTTAGCTAGTAGTTTGGCTGTAGCGCACGGACTTCTGGGTAATGTAGTCTCACTGGCCATGCATTTTTCCTGTCTATACTTATGCATGTGATCCAGCTTGCTCTGCCGGTTTAGTTAACCACAAATACAAAAGATATACTTAAATCCCTTGTGCACATTCTTTAGTTTTTATTTCACCAAGGCACATATTTCACATTCTGGCTAATCAGTGTGTGGAAGAGGCATCTTGATGTTACAACAATAATTTAATCATGATGTTATAATAATAGTAAATAAGAATAAAAATTGTATAAAAGTACAAAAAAAGATTGGAGGCTTGCTCCACTGCAGCATAAAATAAATAGTTCCACCAAATCAATTAAATAAATAGTCAATACTGTAACAAATACTAGAAGAATTAACATAAAATTTAGTGTTTAAGTTGATAAAGTAAGCTACAATACATTGTAGAAAACAACATAATACACAAAGGACTGTATACAACAATTTACATTCTCGAACATTTATGTACACCTGTACAGAACATAGTGTCACAATACATAGTATTTTAAGGCTTTGGGTGTCTAACTAAAAACAACAAACTTTCCTAACCCAAAGCATAGGTTTAAAATCAGCCTTCTGACTCTTTCAAGAGGCTAATCCTAACAAGTTTGTGCAAAGAATCTAATCTGGTCCATCAGTGCTCAGCAACAGGGCATACTGTATTCATACAGGTTTACCACAGCAATATGCCTCCTTGCCTGTGGTAAAAAGTGAAAAAAGCAAAAAATAATTACTTCTCTTTGGCTAACATTTACATTAATCTTAGAATCGGTAAGTTGATATGTTATATGCGTGGCACTTGCTTAGAATCACATCTTCTAAAATGTTTATTTTTAAGGGCACTGTAAGAGAGTTAGTGAAAACCATGACTGTCCCAAATGTATGCTACATCTACTGGAAGAAGTATTGGCTGAAGAAATACACAAATGCACACAAAGTAAATTAGTTTAAATCAAAATTCATCATCTGCGCTACAGGGGTAGGAAGTGCTACTCTGGGTTTCTTGAGCATCAGTGAGACACAAAACAAAAAGAAAGATGACAGAGACGTTGAGAAATAAATTCACGTTAATACAGAAATAAAGATGAGAGTAACACAATACAACAGCAAATAAATAAAATTAAATAAATTACTAACAGTCAATAAATAAATAAATACATAAATAACGTCATGAACAAGGCTTTTAGGTAAGAGTTTGGGGAATTATGACATGATCTTAGACTGCCAGTTGGCTTTAGCAGGAATCTTGATGGTTGGAACTTGCTGCACTGTAAAGCATCCTCATTGATGGAAACACACATTCTTTATCACACATGTCAAGGCTGATGTTAGGCCTCTTAAGGGATGCTACTGACTTTGGCACAGACTGACATGGTCTTAATTCCCCTTTGGCTTAGGCGGAACCCAATAAATCATCGGGAATCTTTAGCCATAATATTTATGATTCATCATTGTACTGCAGTAACTTTGGGCTTGAGACTAAGAAATGCTCTGTATGCCCAGTCACAGAACAGCTTGAAGTGTTGAAGGAGCTCATGACTGGACTGCAAGACATCAAACTGATAGGGGAGCTGAGTGGGGAGGGAGGGGGTTGCAGGAATGAGCTTTGGTGCTTCAACCCTCTGCATCTGTAGGAGAAAAGACAGGTAGACAAAAAGATTTGAAAACAATTCATTGTCAGCGACACACTCGTGTGGGAAATTACCTATCGTTTACTCCTAAAACTCACATAGTGAAGTTTAAGATTAAAACCTGAAAATAACTGAATCAAAAGGTGAAACACAGCTCTTTACCTGACGGTGCAGCAGGTTAATGAGAGATTTCATTTCTCTGATCATCTCCACCAGCTTGGGCACTGCAGGGTGGTGGTGCTTCTTTGAAACCTTGTTCAGCCATTCAAAGTGGTGTTCATACAGCTTCAGGTCAGCATGCAGCTGAGAGAGTGTAGGCTTCAACTGGAAACAACACAGACATACTTTAGAGACTCAGCATGGGTGTGGCAAGAAGTAACTGAGTGGACAGAAATAGATCAGCCCCTCATCCCCACAAATACATTATCAGTGGATTACCTCAAGATTGTTGAGGTCATTGGCTGATCTGTTGCCCATTTCTGGCAGAGACCTGAACCTGTGTGGCTCCACATCGGAATCAAATGCATGTTCCCTCTAAAAAAGAAATCAAGACACAGAGCAGCCCATTAGTAATTTGCATGAGTGCAATTTTATGCATCCTGAGACAAGTCACGGGAGTATGAGGAAAAGATTAGTCTTGCAGCTTGATTGGATGTCTGTTTCTGTGCTTGGAAACAGTAGCTCTCACTGCGGGGTGTGTGGATGATTGGGTCAGTATAAGTTCACCCACATTTAACCTTCCCAAATGTCAACAATAAGAGCAAACGACCTGAACCCACAGGATGTTTTCTACAGGGAGTGAGGATAACAACATATGCAGTGACTAAGAAAGCTCCAAGTGGGACAGACAACACAGAGCTGTAGGGAAACTCCAGGGTCACAGCTATAAAAAGATGGAATGACGCAGTTCTGCTGCCCAGCTTGAGATGTGTTGTAAACTATGTCCAGACAGCAGATGCAGGTCTTCTCGCAGCCAGCAGAGGGGGGTGATTGACTTGAATGCAGATTTTTGGAATTCTACTTTACAAAGGCAGCTGTGCTAATAGGTAGTTCAATTTAGTACTGAAGATGCTGGCCTGATTCAGTAATGAATGGGGCCAAAATGGATATGACTGATGTGGCATGCGTCATTACCAATCAGCAAAGGAACATAACAACATTAGGATGATGAGTGCTGAGAAATGTTTTGCGTAAAAAGGTTGTGTGTGCTTAATGCTTCCTTAACTTGTTATGTTGTTTTCTCATTTCGGCTGTTTGCTTCCAGTTGTTTGTGTTGATGTTTTTTGTGATGAATGTGCTCTATTGTCTCTCATGTCTCTCTGTCAGCCTTTCATAAGAGATCACTTATGTTTGTGGTCTAATGTTTTGTCTCCATTGCTTTTGTCCTTTAACATCCCTTGTTAGCCTGCTCTTTTCCCCTTTCTCTCTTCCTCATACCAGGTGCACAAGCATATGCAACATCACACGCACATGTGCATGCATGCACACACATACACCAGTGGCTTGTCATCTAGTTGGCTCTCTGATCTCTTCATCTCTTGTGGTTTGTGCTCCATCTTTCTCAGCCTTTAATTCTCCCTCTTATCCTCTTTTCTTGCTCTCTCCATTGTGACCTCACTCGACACAACTTAGCATCCAGCCTTTTTCTTCCTGAATGCAAATACTGGAATGTGATAAATCTTTTTGATTTTTATCAAGTCACTTTGCTGTGGCGACCGAAAGCAAAACATTAAACACCGCACCTACACAATCATGACAATTTACAGAGTCTTCAGTGTACTCACACACACATACACACAGCCGCAACAATGTATATACACAAATTCATACACACGTATGTAGTTATATACACACATTTGTACCTATATTGTATGCATGCAACCTCACACAGACTCACTCACACACATGCAGAGTTGCAAACGTATATACTGTAGACCGCCGCGCCTGCATGGACACACACATGCACACACACATGCACACACATACACACACACACTTTTCTCTATGTAGACCATGAGTTTTATTGCTTTTTGCAGGGACTTTCCATGGATTCCCATTCTATTTATCTTTCCTAACTTTGTCCTCTCTTCAATGGAATTTCAGACAAGAAAAAAAAAAAAAATCTTCCACGTTACTGAACACTTTCTAATATTGTCCCCAACACTCTTCGATAATGTTGGCTTTTAGCAGCTGGACCGCAGGAGTACTGCTGAACACAATGGCTTTCAACATTCAAAGCATCAGTCCCACACACGCTTACCAAGCACACACTCACACACACATTTTGAACAGTATTTACTTGCCAAGACTAGAGAGAGTATGTAGCTATTTTTGATTTTATCCCTTAAACAAAAGAGTTTTAAGTTTTGCATAATGCAAAAATAGAATCTAGATCAGTCATGTGTAACTGGAGATCCAGAGATATGATCCCGCTTTCTTTTCACCTGTTAAAACATGGTGTTGATACACAATCAGAAGCTGGAACAAATCTTGGCCAAGTTCTCAAATCTGATTTTCCTACCAACGTGACTATCAACAAAATAGGCTTTTGGGCCATAAATGTTAGTAATGTAGATGCAAGTGATTCACATTTCTCAGGGGAAAAAAAACTTCTTCGACTTCATCCAGACTTCCACAGTCTCACCGCAGAACATAAACATGTTTTTGTATAAATAGGCACGTGCTATACTTTGCTGTGATTTCACAGATACTATGGTTGGCACTTCAGCCTTAGTTAGATAAAGGTACAGTGTTTATGTATTTTCATATATGTCTTGATGGAAGATATTAAAGAGATAGATGTAAGTTTTGTTTTTCTATGTCTTTGACCATGTCCCTTTGTTGACTGATCTCCGTAAATGGGTGTTTATTCTTCTTAATTCTACAAAACTTTATTATTTATATTAATTTCATTGCACATTCACTGGATGAAGGCACTTGCCTGGCCACCAGTCTTTCTGCCGCCACCCACAGCCAGGTGACCAGGGAGACCAGGAGGTTGCTGAGTCAGACCTCCCCTCCCTCTGGAGTTCAATGTGGATTAAAAGTGAGCTCACTCAGGTCAAATCTCCCCTGAGGCCTTTGCCCTGATCTAAGAATGCAGATGAACTTCAGCCATTTTGTCATTAATGAAAGCTGCTTAATTCAGATTAAAGTCCTGAGTAAACACAGTCCATGATGCAAAGTTAGAGGTGTTTGAAGTGTGACGTCTACCTAAACTGACCGATAACATTAGCCCAAAAATTCCATTAAGGGAAGGGTCAGTCCCAAGCATCCTTTCCCTCCCTCACAATAATAACTCAATTAGCATAGAATTCTCAGGATCTCATTAGCTTCTCCTCCAATAAGAACCTGAGATTGGCAATTACTGTGACAACATGGTCACTTACCAACAGTTCCTGGGTGAGCTTCATTAGATTTTTGGTCTGATTGGACAGTTTATCCATGTCAGTGGGCCGCCGCTGTGGTACTGGAGAGGCAGAGGTGAACACAGGCAGCTGGGCCAATAGCAGCGAGAAGAGGAGTGATGAGGAGGAGTCGAGCAGCACTGGAGGGGTAGAACAAAACGGAAGCAATTAGTGGAGAAGCGCTGTCATCTCGGCATAATGATAGTGACCTCAGGCCACAGCTGTCAGGACTAGGGGAAGATATTGCACCATAATATAAACAATAGCTGCAGACTTGGCAGATGAATCCCTAGAAGCTTGAGTGTCAGAGTCATGTTTTCACAAGCTGAATGCAAATCATTAAATCATTAAAAACCGGGCTTTGACACCGAATATCACCATCACTCCTTGATCATAAGCAAAGCAATGAATGCTGCTGATTGTCACACCTGCAACTGGATAGGTAGGTGAGTTGGTGGTATAAATTATATAGTCCAAGCCAAGTCAACTCTCTAACAGTAAGCTCATTCATTCTTTCCCTTTCAAGTTCAAATACAAGGTAGACTAAGTATTAAAAGGGAACCACAGTGGTGTTGAAATGAAATGCTTGATAATTACAGGTGAACCACAAGAATCGCTGCCAGAAAAACACTGCAGGAGCATATGAGCTCCTTGTCCTGGTATAACTTTTAACAGTTTAGGAAATAAAGCTGTTCATCCTGCAAATCATCAGTCATAAAGCCAGTTGTTAGAAGTTATCCAATAAATAAAGTATTTGATGTCCATATAGGGAGAATGGAAAAGTTATTAACAGTCATGTAAACGTTCTGTACCCACAATTTAAAAATATTGACGTTCATAAATTAAGTAGCAGCGGAAATAGAAGAGATGATTTACATTTAGCAATTATACATTAAAACAAGCTCATACATTTCACTTACATTTCATATTGGTTCGGATCCAAGAGATGGGTGAACCAGCAGAGAAACGTAGATAAATAAATAAATTGAAAATTAATTAATAGATTGAACTCCGGAAATTGTCACGTGCTCCAGTTTCTTCTTCGCACTTTTCTGGCAGTGAGGAGGAAAGTTGTTAGAAGAAGATGAATGAGAGAGAGCAAATGGATGAGTGCAGCACTCAGGGAGAGAAAGGGAAAAAAGTTAAGGTAAAAGTCAGTATCGCCAAACTTTCACTCTTTGGCAGAGTTTGAGATGAGCCCTTGCAGTCTGTATGGAGTGTTGAAGGCAGAGAGACACTTAGACAGTTTGGAGAGAGGCAACAGAAATGCAGAGAGAGGGATGCGAGTGTGGTAAGTCCAATTTTTGCGCGCAGTGAAGTGTTTAGGCTTGTTTAAAACTTCCCTTATAAAGACGTCGGGCCTATGACACATCGGCAGTGACTCACTTCATTCATAAAAACACGCTCTCTCTCTCCCTCTTTCCTCCTCCCCTCTTTGCTGCTTGTCTCCCTTTACGAAACTTAAAAAAAATGTTCCGTTGTTTTTTCTTTTTTTTTCTTTCCTCTATCACTTTCTCCCGTCCTGTCCTGTCCATATCTCCAGCACTCCCTCCGTCGCATCGCGCTACCTGTACCAATCAGTCCTATCTACCTCCTTCTATCTTTCCATCTCCAAATCTCTTTTCCTCTCTCTCTCACTCTCTCTCCGTATGTCTCTCTATCACTGCAGACTTTTAAAAAAGCCCATTGTTTTCATATGTATCAGCATATCTCATGTAACCATGTGCCTTATAGTGCTACTTTTACCTGTTCTTTCCTTTTCTTGTGCTGGCTGGTGTTCTCTGTTGTATTTAAGGGTGAAATGTCACAGAAAGTGTGTTTCTGCTTGTGTTATTTAATTTATGGCACTGCTGTTTTAAGCTACACGTGCCACATTCCCTGTATTATAGCTAATACGCAGAGCAAACACCTTTTCTCTCCCATATTTCTCTCCCTCCTTTTCTCACCCCTTGCTTTTTTTTCAGAACCCCTCCTGAGACAGCAGCGTGTTATTTCCACTGCCCCCCACCCACCTCCTTCTCTCTCTTTTTTTGCTCCTTCTCTCACTCTCCAGGGTGAAGGAAAGAGTGAGGAGTGAGAGACGGATAGTACAGGAGAGAGGTGTTGTACAGACCAGAAGGGGACTCTGAAAGTGTCACATAGAAACTGTGAGGGGACGCACGCACACACACATACGCACACCACAAGACGTTTACACAGACGCATGCTTAAAGGGCGGAGGGTGGTAGATGGGGTCAACACAGTAGACACACACCCACAAAATATGCACATGGATGCACACACACACACATGCTGGGTCAAAGAAAAACATGCTGCTCTAGTAAACCAAAACATGGCAGAAGATGCTTTCTAGCACAGAATCACACACTCTTCCACACTCTACCATGCTGAAACATCACAGTCTAGTGTACACACTCTAACATGATTTCTCACACTCTCTCTATGTTTCTTTGACTTTTTCATACAAACACACACGCACACACACACACACACACACACACACACACACACACACAGCAGACCAGCCTGGAAACACTCAGTCAGGTGCAGTAAAGTGTGGCCTACTGTTGCAAAAGTTAGTTTCCAATCATCACACAGGGACAGTTAGTGCATTACACTGTACACATACTGTATATACCAAGACAGTCACAGTGTCACGCACACACACACAATAAGAGAAAGGAGGAGAAAGAGAGAGACCAGAGAAAAGGAAGAAAGCACTTGTGAGTCTGGGTGTATGATTAGGAGACCCTCATTCACAGACATACACTCATGGTGTGGTTTGAAAATAATTAGTGGTGGGCCTTGTATGCGCACACTCGCACACTCATACACATATACACATACAGTTGCCAGTTTGGTGGTAGGCCAACACAGACAAACAAACACCCCCCAAATGATCAGGGCCTGGTGGCAGCAAGTGGGTGGCAGAGTTGTTGTGGTAAAAAGGGTCATGCTCTGTTTTTTTGGGTCAACAGTAAAGAAGAAAAGCAGGGAAAGAAGGCGAGCAGAAGGAGAAGAAGAGGAAATAGATGAGTGCGGTTGGACATAAGGAGATATTGACACACTCGCTCTTTTTAATTTACCACATCAAAGGGCCGTTTGAAGACACAGCTGGGGAGAGAAGAAAAGAAAGAGTGAAGTTAGTCACTCTCCCTCATTCCCTCTATGGGCTGCCTCTTGTGATGGGGGTCTCCTGGGTGGTTCTGAAGTACACAGTCCTCTGTTAGGCCATCCACCAGTGCTGATAACTCACACATATGACACCGGTTGTGTGTCCTTTGAGTGTGTGTGTTTGTGAGTGTGTGTGTGTGTGTGTGTGTGCGTGCCTGCATGTGCACAAATGCCGGTGCGCAATATAAAACAGACCATGAATTTTTGTTTAGACTTTTGTTTTTGTGTGTGTGAGAGAGTGAGCACACACTGGCGCATGCCTTTTGGAAAAGGGGGAATCCAGGGTTTGTGTAAATGGGTGTGCATACAGTATATGTGTGTAATTATGGGTATGTGGTGGTATAAATGCGGTGTCTGTATAACGTGCATGGGCATAGTGTTTGTGTGTGCGTCTGTGTGTGTGTGTTTGTGTGTGGCCTTCATATGCTACCCATTACATCACCAATCTGTGTAAACCACCATAGGAGGAGAAACAGAGTGAGACACTCAGGCTAAGACCTCAAAGACATCAGAGAGGAAGGGGAACCTGTGACAGGGCCTGCCAGCCGGCCTCACGGCCGGACAGACTTTGCTCACACGAGCTTCTCTCAATTCAGTCATGCTTTACAGTAGGTTTCCTGTATTCACACATTATTATGACTCAAATCATTTGAATGCCTTGCACTCTTCTCTCACCTTTTTGGCAGGTTGTTAATTCATAAAGCTGGTAACTTCATTTATTTGCCAAAATAACTTTCATGACATCGATTTAAACTCATTCAGCATACGTACATTTACTTTCACAATTTATTTCTCTGACGAGTAAAAGCTTGAGCAAGAATAGAATTTTTATATTGGGGATTTTTATTCATTGTTTACGTTGGTGTGACTCGAGTTGTGGTCTGATTATGAAAACAAATATCAAATCAACTCATTCTGATAATGTTGATTTTCCAATAAATGTTTATTGCCATGGCTTAATTTCCATGTCCAGGTGGATGATAAAGTGGTCGTGTGGATTTTAGGGTTAAGTCTCATGTTCTGATTACCTCAGAGTGTCATATGTAAACATTAAAAATGCTGGCCATGACGCAATGCTGCTCCGATGGTAAAAGGGACTATGGGAGAAGGAGTAGTAATAAATTGACTATTTTTATGTTGCACCCTCATTTCCTCTTGGGAATTCCAGCAGGGCCTAAGTAAACAAATGCAGAGATTATGTTCAAAGGGAAACCAAAGGTCCGACCTATTACTGTTAATATTTACTCTCCTATAACAGGGCACTTTCAAGTTTCCCCATGACCTGCTACGACTCCTCTCTTCTTCCTCTCTACTCCGTCATTCTGTCCTCCATTCATCCTCTTCTGTTCGCCGCCAAGTACGTGACTGGAACAATGTATCCTATCTGGGGAATTGTCACCCTAATCCTAACATTACCCTAATCCTATGCCATCATTTCTACATTCCCCCTTCTCCCCTTTACGTGCCCCTTTATACAACCTACGTCAGAGAGCAAGTGAATGTGTTAATAGTTCGGGGGTGGTGTGGTGGGGGAGGAATAGTGACACACAGGAGGGGGCAGCAGTCATTGGCAATAAAGTGACGTTTGTGACTTTCTCTTTCTCCCTGTCAGAAATCAATGTCAATGTGCTCTTGTCCACTTTCAACTGATATATGACAGGAGACCCTCCTCTAAAGCCCCTTCTATCTCAACTCGACTGGCCATTCTTCAGTAGTGCGAAATCCCCAAGGATGTGATTTACAAATTATGCGTGTCAATTGCTCTCTTCCTTTTCCATGTGAACAACTCAGTTGAGACAGATATGGCTGTTGTGCATCTGTTGCTTTGCCTTTTTTATTAGACCATTAAAGGAGGACATTAACCAGCATCATTATTGCAGGTTTCCTCCACTGGCTTAGCTCACAGAGCCGCGCAAAGGGCAGGATGCAGGGATGAAAGGGAGATCATGAGGTAAATGCCTCTTCCGGCAGAAACTGGGGGAGCAAAATCTTTAAATCAGCTCTCTATTAAACACACATTTACAAGGCTCATTTTGTTTGGAAACCAAACTCTCTGGTATGTGATAAAACACCGTGCATGTGTACACGCAATGACAAGAGTGTGTACGCCTGAATGCATACGTGCGTGTGCAACAGTGCGAGTCAGCTGAAGCCCTCTCTGACTTGGTGTTGCTCACCTGCTCACGTTTCCCTCTCAGTCACTGTGTCTGAGCAGTCCTGCGTCTGCAAGTGAGGAAATCTGTGAATGAACGAGTTGAAGCAATAGGTCACAGACAGAATGTGAGAAGGAGTCGAGGGGGGAGGGCGATACAGCGGGAAGCAAGCAACCCACGCAAAAGGAACTTTTTACTGTGCAAACACTCTTTCCATCTACTTTGCTTGCTCTCTCCATCTCAGACTGGTGTTAATGCACTCGAAAGCCCAGGCCTGTCTCAGAGCTCCCGCTTTCTCCTTTGCTTCTCCCTCCCGCTCCTCTCACCACCATTCTCAGTTGCCCTAAACATTCTTTCCTCCTCTGTCATTGCGTGTCCTGTCTGCATCCTTCTCTCTCCTCATCTCTTCCTCATTTGAAAGTGATTCCCCTCAGATCCCTCTTACTTTCTCTGTTGCACCCATGCTTCCACTTCACATCCCTTTTTTCCCTTGGTCTCTCTGTTTTCTCTGCTGCTGTCTGGTGTGCGGGAGTATCGATGCAATATAAGCATTACAAGCCCCAAATATTCAAAGTAAGTGTAATCAAACATGGTTTGGATGTAAACAGTGAACTACTGCCCCAATCATCCTGTGGAGTTCAAGTTCTTTGGAAGTTAAAGAATAAAAACGGTAGAGTGAAAGTGGAGTTTCTATTTTTGTAGCATTCCTCCTCCTGCAGATTAGTTACCCCAGAGACATTACTTGTGCATTCTTTGCCCCTTTGTCAGTCTTGTACGATTTGTGTATATGTGTATGTGTGTGTTTGTGTGTGAGTACTGTATACTGTATCAGTGCTGACCGCTACTTGCCGGTGCGCCATGCATCTGCGTCAGCCACACACTGATCCTGTAGTTGTGTTATTCTACGGAAGCTGAGAGCTGCTGACAAACACTGGGGGAGGGGGTGTGTGAGTGTGTATGTAAGGGGACCGTGAGGCAGCAGACGATGGGGAAAGAGTGAGGGGAGCGGGAAGACAAAAGAAAGAGATGTGACGTCGCAGTTTGCCCTATGAAGTGACTTTGTCAAAGTGATGTGACCTCAGTCACATGGGGGAGGGTGGAAGGATGCCCTTTTGCAGACAGATGGTCTCACACAGACACACAAACAAACGTGCACAAACACACATATGCTTACGTCTGTAACACAGTTCACCCGAAGCATTTAAAAAAATTTATAACCCACTACCCCCTTTAACCTGCGATGGCCTGGCTGTTTCGATGAATGCTGACGCACTTCAGGCCCCTTCATCACTGGTCATTCATTAAATTAACACTCATTAAAGGCTGACAATCATAAATCAACCTCCCACAACAATGATAGCAGATAACACAACATATAACAGAGTACATGGGCAGCTGTATTGATTCTACCATCGTTCCTGTGCGTCAGCAAAACAGAGTGTGTAAATTTCATCATAACTAAGAGCAAACACAGGAAAGGAAATTTCATATCCGCATGTTCTCTATGTTTTGTTTTGAAGTAGTTTACAAATGACAATCAGGGAACTGGAATAGAGCACAACAGTTTGCAGACGGAGTGCATTTGAAAATGTTTGGAAATCAAAAAGACTTCATTCCACATTCAGCAGGCTGTGCTTTGACCGCACAGGGAGGGAAGGCTGGACCTTAAGTTCACTGAAATGTCAACTTTGGTTTGAAATGACTTTGACTCAAAGCGGTGTAAACGGGGCACAGAAGATACACTCTTTTCCTTTTACAGATTGAAATTTCTACAGTTGTTGCATTTTTTGCTTGCATTCTTGTTGTTGTTGTTGTTGTTGTTGTTTAGCATTCTCTTGTTAAGAAAAACATTTCATTTACAATGTAATGGATAGTTCAGATTATGTAAACTGAACTGTCCAACCCGAAACTTCTTGGATATACTATCTTATCTCTAGTATAGTTACAGTAAAATATGGAAGTAATGTGTTTGCGTGCATTCTCCTTAACCACCATTGTCATTATCTCCAGCTGACAAGTCGGAGTTTGACAGCCATCTTTTTCTCGTACATCTGCACAATCTGTTAAAACCACAACGTCTCTCCAGTTTTGTTTTCTTGACCTTTGTTCATTGTGGGAACTCTCAAATGTTTTGTTTAGGGTGCAGTTAAAGAACCACCTTTATCACTAGTGGCTGTGACTAAGAGGAATGATGTGAAAGTTATTCTAATCTCTCTATTCTTGTTCCCAATGTTTATGTGCACTTTCACCTTCAGCTGTTTCCAATTAGCTACAAACTGCTTTGTCATGAGACATTTAAAAGCTTTACATGTCTTCTTCTATCAATAACTGTGAGTCAAGGACTAAGAAATGAAAGCTATCCAAACTTTTCTATTTTTGGCGTGGAGTTCACAAACATTACTTTTGCACCACTGATAACACAGTTTTTTATGTCTGCATCCTGGGTCTGAATCCTCTTTTTTGTTCATCAATCTCACTGTCCACCCTCATCGGAGGGTCACTCTTGGATGTATGAATGAGGTTGGTTGGCCTCAGTGTCTGTCTTCTATTACAGACTCCCTCGCATGTGGCTGGACCCCCTGTAGTGTCAGGGAGAATGCCAGGAATGCACGGAATGGCCCAGTGAGTGATAAGAAGGAAAATCCCCACAGCAGAGTGGAATGGAAGCTCAGAAACAACAGGCACATGGACAGTTAATGAAAAATGAATAGGATGACAACAAAGAATGAAATGGAGGGGGAAGAAACAGGATGCCTGGACAGACATAGGACAGGTTCGACACTAGGACAATAACCTCAGTGACAGTGGCTATCCTATGAAGTTGAGAGTGATGACTAAGATGGAATGGTGACCCGTGAAAAGAATGGTATTGGTTGGGATAGAGATAGGCATGATGGTCAGGTAGAAAAGAGCTAATGAGCAATGATAGACACGTGGGATTTGAAAAAACAAAGTGATTCTATGAAAGAGAATGACATAAAACAGACTACCACCCATCTAATGGGTGTAGGATGAGAGCGAGCCTCAACTGTGGGACAGGAAAAGTGCATAGAGATAGAAGCACGTCACAGGAAAGGCGAACCCCTTTAATCAGACTGAGTGAGGGAGAGGTGGACACAAACACACCTCACTGGCAGATGTTTGGTGCATCCTTGAGTTTGACTGACAGTGCCTTTTTATATGACTCACTGACCCGGCTTTTCTTCTATCTCCTACACTGTGCCATCTGCAGCAGCTTTCATGCTAAGTTTGAATAACAAACACAACATTGCCAAACCCTGATCCAGATTAGCTTCCTCTGTGTAGTGACCTACTAAATCGGACTTTACATCAGCGTCTGGTAACAAGCCTATCTCCATTTTGTCTGGCTCCTGGTCCTGATTTTAAAGCCAGCCAGTTGGTAATTGTTTTTAACTGCTAAATTGCACCAGGGGGGATTGGATTACCTACCACCAGGGCAGTTCCCCCTTTTCGTTTCCTTCTTTGCCGTGGATTACATCAGACTTTAGGCTCCTTCATCTGTGAGTAAGCCCATACCTCACAGTCACAGGGCAGGCCAGAAACATTTTCAATGTGTCAGAACAGATAGGGAATAATTGGATATATGGAGGATGGCAGGAAGTGTAAACAGTCCTTAGTGGGCATATTTATCTTAAATGGAAAGATAAGATATAGAGAACGTGCTTAATGGTGATCTAGATTCTGTTCATGCATGCGGGTCTGTGCGCATAGAGTATGTGCTTGCTTGTGTGCTTATTGTTCGCATTTGGCCAAAACCCAGTCTTTTCTGTATTGAGATCATAAATAATGAACAACATAGAAGGAAATGAAACATTATCCATATAAAGCTCCCCAGGGTACCTTATCTTATATGACAGTGATTCATTTCTGTAATATCATAATCACAGCTTAGACCTTGGCCAATTGTAACGGCAAAATAGAGATGGATAAACAGTATTCCCAGCCGCAATCCGGGCTGCTTTTCTCAAAAGTTACGTCCTAATTAATCTTCTAAGTAAAAAGCATTCCTGCATGACAAAGTGAGTCCTGTAAGTCGCCACGAAGGAAGCACTTTCCCAGTCAGATCAACATTGTAAAGCTTAATAGAGGTAAAATAAGTGCAGAGCAATGTGATGAGGGGTAATACATGAGGCTTTATTTGTACTTTATAGTGTGGTTGTACAGAACAAGTTGGGATCAGAATGTGAGCCAGAGAACGCGGACTGTTTTGCTTCTTTTGTAAGTTGTAATGACTTAGTGCGGTTCCCTGGCTTTTCGACCCATCTGAAACAGCTGACAGAAGGCAGAAAGGTGGGTGTGTGAGTTTTGAGGTGGGACAGTGAAAGGCACAGACAGACAAGAAGGAGAGGTAACTCTTTTCCTTTTTTAAAAATGTTTTGGTAACTCTATTAAAAAGAACCCCTGGGAAGTTTGGAAAACTGACAGCTGAGGTGGAGCCTGGGGCAGCCAAGCAGGAGGGAGAGTGTTTTCGTGTGTTTATGTGTGTGTTTTCCTTCACTACTGGGACTTATATATATGGCTAATTCTCAAGCAGGGGATCACTTGGGGTATAGGAACAGGCCTTGGGGACGACCTCTTGAACACCCCCATTATCCTCCAGGGAGCAATCCTTTTGAGGTGTAGTCCCCCACCACCCTTCACCTCTATGTGCCGAATCAGTGGAAGGCAGAAAACCAGAGAGTATCCCTGACACTAATATGGAAAAAAGCCTGTTTGGAGCGAATTTAAGGGCAAATATTATTCTTCCTGAGCGTAACCACGGCGAGCACCTCTGACCTGGCAGTGAAAGTGCTGAAACAAAAAGCCCAAAGACTTTCTCTGCTCCATCAAAGGAGAGCTACATAAAATAAACATAGCCATCAGATTACCACGCTGAACACGGGGCCACGTTAGCCTGCGTCGGCCTCCCTGCCGCACAACCCCATAGCTCTATGGGAGTTAAGTGTGGGGTCCGCTCAGTCAACACCATGACGCAAAATGGAACAAGCCTCTGACAGAAGCCCCAGGCTGATGGAATAAGGCCCCTACCCACAGGCCCCCCGGCCTGAGAGAAACATATTGAGCAAGAACGAAAGAGAGAGGCAGGAAAACAGGAGGAAACAAGAGGAAAGGAGGGAAAAGGTAGATGAGGGCATTTTGAAAAAGAGGAAAAGACCACCAGCCCCAAATTGGATGCACAGGCCCTCTTCTAAATTGAAAAGCACACTCATAAATGTACTGCTGCCCCAGAAAGCCAGTAGCACCAGGACAGGACAGACAGCCGCCAGTGGAGAGGAGCAGGACAGGGCAGGGCAAGGTGGTTGGTGGTGGTGGTGGCTGTAGCATTTAGTGAAACTGTGAGGGTAGTCCTACTAACAGTGGACAGCCTCAGGCTGGTTGATTGACCTCATACGGGGTCCTTTATATACTTGCGTGTGTCTGTTTGCAATATTGTGTGTAGGGGCATGCATGTGGTATTCACATTCCAGTGACACAACCCGGAGAGAAACATCTGTCCCTTGAGGAAGACCAAGGCTTTTCTCTTGGCCTTTTAGTCACCTTACTGAGGCTCTGCTGTCCATTTAATCCACAAGTCTCCCCATGTCCAAGCTCAACCAAAGTGTATGGTCTGTCTGCCTCTGACTGATTTTCCCCCCGGCACCTCTGACCTTCTCTCCAGTCAGTGAGTCGAGTCTAACCTCACACAGATTCCTACACCCCCAGTCTGCCTTTTTGTCTGTCTCTGACCTAACAGAGATTCCCCTGCTCCTTTGTTTCCTTCTTGGCCTTAGCTTTTGTCTGCAGCCAGGCACAGTGTTCCTCTCTGAATTTGTTTCAAGTCCAAAGCTCAATCTCTGTTCCCAAACCTTTTCTTAGACATAAAATGAGATATTTAGCCTTATTTCTCAGATAAATAAGTAAAGCAAAGTAAAACAAAACAAACAAAATTAAAATGTAGGTCCCCACTGGTGTAACAACCAATACTTTGTAATGATCACGTAACATGTCTCACCACTTTCATCATTGACCCTACAGTCGCTGTATTCTGTCCTGTCCCCTTACATATCACTTGAAAAACCTCCTTATACTACAGGCTCTAAAATGACGCAGGACTCAGGTAAAGTGTTACCAGATACTGGGGCTATGCCAGGTTGTAGCTGTTAGTGCTAAGTGTGGGAGCCATGGGCTTTTTCTGGTTTTTGAAAATGACTCCTGTGTGCAACAACAGTGAACACAATCACTGTGGTCCACTGGGCCTCACACCAAAAGCATTACATTACTGCGCTTGCTTCCCTACTGTTCTCATTTTCTTTTCATCCTCCGATCGTTTCTCCTCTGACTCAGCTGTTTTGTAGGAAACTCCGTCTCTTTGAAGAGGGGAAGAATCTTTCATTACTCGACAGCAGGGCAAGAGAAGCAGATGATAGGGAGAGAATAACTGCACCATTGTCTTCACCCCCACTCCCTCTATCCACCAATGATAATTGTGTTGAGCTAATTACAGAGAGCTGCTACAACAGGTGTGGGTCTCTGCACCTGGGTAAGGAAGTCTACTTAATGCATGTGTGTGTGATACAAAGAGAAAATATTAGTGTGTATGGCTACGCGATTCTGGGTGAAAGTGTGTCACGAATGAGAACACAGAAATCTGTGTGTGTCACATGCTTACTAAACCGTACATGTTATTTAATAGTACACAGTCACTGGTCATCATATTGTATCACAGACTACTGTAATGTCACAATCAGCACAGACCTATACCAGTCTGAACCCCATCTGTGTTCAATTATAAAGCTACAGACTACATCTGTATGACATTACTGGAAAGTTGAAATTAGCACACAAACACAGTCTCACTCTCACTCATACACCACATTGAATTTCAAATGAGAGTGATTACAATCACCTAATTGATAAATGTAACCACAGGGAGCCTCTGCTCATGATTCATAATCTATAACCACTCTTTCTCAATAGAATGTGTTTTGATGTCAGCACAGTAAGAAATTGGGGAGACAACTGAAACTTGGAGGCAACAGTGATGATGTAAGCAGGGATCTCTCGTGGGACTGGATTTTTTTGCAACACTTTTTACCGTAAAGGAGCTCATTTGAGAAGCTGACCGTAATAAAAGGAAGCCATTTGGCATGTTGCCAGTAGAAGAGCGTGATATCTTTGTCTAGACGTCAGAGTTTTACTCTCAAAACAAAAGTTTTCTTAAGACGTCTGGCTGACTAGACTGTGAAATTAACTGCATATTACAAAGTTGTGACAGTTCAAGTTAAGCTGTTACTCACTTCATATGATGATATCACCTGTCTTCTGTTCATGACAACCCTTTGCTAATTCATACTGACTGAGCTAGAGATTTTATCATATAAATGCAATGGGAAACCCTGCTAATCAGACCACTTGTCTGTGTCATCCACCAGAAGGAAATTCATATCTTCTTGGTCTCCTGCTTTGACCCTTAGGACAGCTTACATGAGTAAAGGTAACCTTTGTGTGTGGCTCTCACAGTATCATTTGCTTGTTTGAGTCGTGACCCAATGTAAAATACTACTATTATTACAGGAAATGAGAATGTGCTCTTGGAACAGATGATAATGTGGTTGTATGATTGTCTCCTTAGTCAAGCGATTCTACCTGCAGACTCATCATTTAACGTCACAGGGGAATGAGTCCTGCATCGCCACCTTGTGGAATGTTTCTTTGGTGTTAAAGCTGAGATGAGTGCCAAGCCCCAGGGGCCCATCTGTGGGAAACAACCTTGTCAAAGATCCTATGGAAACTGTAGCTCTTTTTGACTAGAAATAAGCGTTTTATTAAAAACAAGAGTTTGAAAACATACCCAGAAGCCAAGTAAAGCAGTCACATAGAGCACAACACTACTTGGTCTAACAGACATGGGCTTTTACTACCTGCTTTAAAATAACATCTTTAAAGACATACCAAGGGCAATACATGTCTTTTACTTGAAAATATCTAAATGAATAAATGAACTGAAATTGAAATGTCATCAAAAACAACCAGGGCAAAGAAAAAATGCAGAAAACATGTCCAGTTTGCCTTTTCTGGTGATATCCTCTCTATTCCTATGAGACGTTTACACAGAGACAAATATGGGCTTCCTCAAAGCCTAGTCCTCTGATTGGCAGGGAGTTCATCCTGGTCAAGTCCCCACAAGAAGGTGCGGAGACGCGTCACTTCTTTCTGTAGTTCAGGACATGGGATTGGCTGAGAAAGGTCAAGGCGTGGAGTCTCATTTGGCAGGATAAGAGGTGGGTGGTCCAGGAAGCTCTCAAAGATGTCTAAATTATAAAAAAAACATTATAAACAATTACTTTGACAGATAATTCCACAGTTTCACTCTTTAATGTGTGAATCATTACCCTTATCAGATATAATACCTCCACTCAGTTCTGTGCCTGGAGGGGGGGCCCAGGCTGCTGGTGGGGCCCTGGTTGGTCCCAGCTTGTAATGGGTGAGCAGGTGGTGCAATTGGGCAGGGCTTAGCAAGGCATGGTCCTCCTGTAGACTGGTCCAGGATGACTGGGCAACAAGAGGTCAATAGAGAGAAGTAGCTCTCAGCAATGCAAAAGGGCAGGAGGGCAAAGCAGGCATATTGCACATGTAGCTCTCTTACCTGAATAAGTCGAGTCTTGGGAATGCATAGGAAGTTAACTGTGACTGACAGCTTCTTCATAAACTCAGAGGCAATGTCTCCTAGACCTGCCCCCTGTAGCCAGTCTAGAACCAGGTCCAGGTTTGTGCGGATCTGAACTGCTCTAGACCACGAAAACAGTCCATCTGAAAAGCAAATTAAAAGAATTTAAGCTTAAGAATTCCGTTTTTAGGAAGGACAGTAAATTACTGTCATATTTAAGAGAGCACTTTTATCATCTTGTCACCTCAGTGTGTGTCAAGATGTGAGACCTGACTTTTGGAAGAACACAAGTTTATAATTAATACAATTCAACCTGTTCACTTCAACACTCAAGTTCACTGCTAGAGCCTTCCTTGTTCTGGTGAGGCTTAAAATATTATTAAAAAATTCATGCCGCTAACTTTAGAACGCCTCTCACCTCTCTCCAGCAGAGTATTGAGCAGGGAGGTGTTGGTAAAGAAGAAGAGGTAGCCAAATGTTTGGGAAGTAAGAGGTGGGGACAGACATGCCTCCCGCGACAGCATCAGGGAGCAGCGGTACACATCCATTAGCCCGGCAACTTTGGGCGGTAAGGCAGAGACATCATCCACCTCTCCTTCATCTCCTCTTTTCTCTTCTCCCTGTGCACTTCCATCTCCATCCTTCTCCTTTTCTTTCTCCTCGCTGGAGAATGGATTGGTGTCCAGGAGAGCTGGAAGGAGTGAGTATAGAGTCTTTTTGGACAGAAAGGAAGAAACAAAACTTAATTAAATTGATTAAAAGCATGAACAGTTTGAAAATATATGTATTTGTAAGAGAGTGTAGAGATTTGGTGGGGCAATTGATAGGCAGGGAAAACGATTAAAGTGAATTAAGCTGAAGCAAAGTTGTTGTTTCTTTAATTTTCAGCCACACAAGCAATGTGGCTCTAGGGATGGGAATTTCAGCTCTATGTCATGTATCCAACATTCTGGTCAGAACTAAAATATCTCAACAGCCAACAGCCATGACATTTTGGACAAACATTCATGGTTCCCTAGAGGATGGATCTCACTGACTGTGGTGATTCCTCTAAATTTTCCTCTAGTGCCACCATGAGGGTAACATTTGTATTTGTTGTTTGTCAACAAATACTTGCAATACTCATGACATCCTTGGAACCTCAAGTTTACTTTGTGTTCAGCACTAATTAGCAAATGTTAGCATACTAACACACCTAACCAAGATGGCAAGCAAGGCAGACATTATGCCTGTTAAACAATGGCATAATACAACCCCAGTTCCACAAAAGTTGGTAGGATGTGTAAAACGTAAATAAAAACAGAATGCAATGATTCGCAAATCTCATCAACCCATATTTTCCTGGGGTTTTGTTGCTGGATTTTTCATTTTATGATGCACCAAATGTTTTCTATTGCTGAAAGGTCTGGACTGCAGACAGGACAATTCTGCAACCGGACTATTCTGCTGCTAAGCAATGCTGTTGTAATCGATGAAGTATGTGGTTTTGCATCATCTTGCTGAAATATGCAAGGCCTTTCCTGAAAGAGACATTGTCTGGATGGGAGCATATGCTGCTCTAAAACCTCTACTTTTCAGCATCAATGGTGCCTTTCCAGATGTGTAAGCTGCCCATGCAATAGGCACTAATGCACCCCCATGCCATCAGAGATGCAGGCTTTTGAACTGTCTGCTGATAACAAGCTGGATGGTCCCTCTCTTCTTTAATCCACAGGACACGAAAACCATGTTTTCCAAAAAGAATTTCAAATTTAAATCCCCTGACCAGAGAACAGTTTTCCATTTTGCCTCAGACCATTTTAAAACATGGTTGTAAAATGGAACAGAACATTTCTGGATCATGTTCACATATTGGTTCTTCTTTAAATGATACACCTTTAACTTACATTTGTGGATCACACAGTGAGTTGTGTTCACAGACAGTGATTTCTGGAAGTGTTCCTGAGCCCATTCAGTGATGTCCAGTAGAGAACTGTGTTTAATGCAGGGCCTGAAGGCCCCAAGATCCTGCGCATCCAGTTTTGACCTTCTCCTTTGTCCGTTGCGCACAGACATTCCACCTGATTCTCTGAATCTTTTGATGATACATACTGTAGATAGTGGGATCTTCAAAGTCTTTGCAATTGTTTGGCACAGTTTGTCACAGATTGGTCCTCTGCCCATCTTTACATTTGAGAGGCTCTGCCTCTCTGAAATGCTCTTTCTATACCCATTCATCTTAATGACCTGTTATTAATTAACCTAATTAGTTGTCAAATGCTCCTCTTTTTGTTTTTGATTTGTGGAAATCACTTTTCCAGCCTTTTCTGGCCCCTGTTCTAACGTTTTTGAAACGTGTTGCTGCAATCAAATTCAAAATGAGCAAATATTACAATTTCTCAGATTCAACATCTGATATGTTGTTTATGTTTTATTGTGAATAAAATATGGGTTGAAGAGATTTGCAAATCATTGCATTCTGTTTTTATTTAGATTTTCATGCTTTACCAATGTTTTTGGAATTGGGATAGTACTGTCACTGCCATGTCAAGAGATGCTTAATAGAGGTAATATTTTTAGTGGTGCACACTATTATCTCAAAATGCAAAGCGCAAAGGAAATAGATAAGCTACTTACAGCTGAACGAAATCAAAAGAAATAGTGAGCAGTGGTAAGACAGCCACTCAAAGATAACGGGAAACAACAAAAATAAGTATTAAGCCTTATAGACATTTTGCTGTCGCATTGTGTGTTCTAATAAGTGGTGGCTTTCTGTATTGTACATTTCCGCATTTTGCACTGCAGTTCTTCTGTATGCTAAAAAGTATAAGTGGCATTCAAGTGCCATACTAAAATTTGTATTTAATAATGATATGAGACACAGCTTACTCTTATATTTTATACCTTAGTCAGGTGATAGACACACTGCTGGAAAGTGTGCATAATGACATCATCAAGCTGTGCTAGGGCCTCTGAGCAGGTGTCCATATCAGCTGTCAAAACTGGGTCCCCGGGGGCTTTGAAGACACAACCATTAGGTTCAAGCTTTAATATCTAGGTCCAGCAAAGTGTTTTATAAAATTCCCAGTTTCTAAAGTTATATTTGACTTGAATCAGCAATTTATATTATTTTTAAATCACTCTCACTCACCTTCAAACTCCCAGTCTTTTTCCATGTTTTCAACTTTGACCTGGAAGAAGTTAAGGAGCTCTGTGGCATTTGACATCCAGAACATAAGGGGTCGAAGGTCAGATGACAGTTTCTGCACATTTGGTGTGCTTATCTCACTTTCTTGCTCTGTGGAACTGGATATAATATTTATGAAATGATGTAATGCCAAAGTTATGGTAGCTGTAAAATGAACATTCTCCTGTCAGTGTTTTGTTTGTGCTTGTAAAGGGAAACACACCATACTGTGAATAAAAATAGGCTGTGTTATTATTACTCAACTATATTTGAACCATTTTTCAACATCACTATGTTATAATGCTTTCATCATGCCTAAAAAATTTACCAGAGACATAACATCACAAGGACACATCTATCATGAGTCACTCAACAGGAGATCTCTAAACAGAGGAAACATGACATGGAACAAAAATGTTCTTACTTTTGTGTGGGATGCTTATCCCCAAATTCCTTAATGTTATCCTGTAAAGAGAATTGGAGACAGAAAAGAGCAGAGACATCTTGGCTTTAGTGTGACGGTGGAGGGGGGGGCAGAGTCTAGCCCTGTAGCCAGGACAATTACAGCACATTTTCCAGCAGGAGGGAAGTGACATCAGCTCATCCTCACTCATGTCCACAACCCCAGCAGGCCACAATGAAGGGCATATGTCTGTCTGCTGCTTTTTCTGTCTGACTTAATGTTGCAATCCCAGTCCACCTGATGTTTTCCTGCCACGTTTGTTAAATACAGTCATAGCCAAGCAGTACTATCCCAAAAAAAGTTCAGTGTCCCATAGTTGAGATACACCTACATTTCTGAGATACTTTACCCCCTAATAGGTTAAGTTGTTGTTTTATTGTCCCTTTGGATGCCAAATTCAGTCTGTCACCACCATTCACCACTTTGGTCCAGACCAAGATGGATTGTCACATTTGGCATTTGGTTATACACTATTCTCAGATAACAAATTACACCGACTTTGATGATCTGCTGACTTTTAGTCAACCACTAGTTTGACAGAATAGGCTTAAGTGGATTGCCATAAAAAACACCATGAGTTGTAATAACTTTGCTAGTATAGCATCCTAACACACTAAACTTTGCTGTCAGTATTCTGCATGCAGACATTAGCATTTTGCTCAAAGCACCACCATATCTGACTACTAAGCATCAGCTTAGAGAGCCATTGCCATGTTGTAGACATATTGTTGGTGTAAGGGGATTTTCATGCTTTTATAACCAGCTGGATTCATTGTAGGTTACAGCTGGAGCTTTAACTCCTAGGTCACCAGGGCATCCCAGATTTTTCTGTCATTTATTGGGTGTCAGTTTTTTTACTTACCCAGACAATTTCTTTAATTAGGTTGGCTGACTTGAGCAATATCTGTGGTGTAAGAGCAGGGTCCAGGTGTTTTGAAGCATGGTCTATCATAATTGACAGGAGATAAGCTGGAGCTAAAGGCCCACCACCAGAGTCTGGAGAGGAATTTTTGGAGATTATCTCCTAAGAGAAGCATGAGGGATAAACATGTCATCAAGGCTATTTTCTACAGTACATAACTAGACAGTTGCTATGAGGTTAAATAAGTTCATAGTCTTCTTTTTTTACCTGTAACAGGGTATCTGCATGACGGGGATGGAATTTTAAAATGGCCTCAGTAGATCCTAGGTACAACCTCAGAGCTTCCTGTCTGTCTACCAGTCCTGAGGGGCAGCAGGTGATGGAGGCATCAGCCTGCCATGGCAAGGTCAGTGCCAGTGGGGGAGCTGGAGTCACACGGGGGTCACGGTATAGGAAAAGGAAGTGGTTGCCTAAACCTATCACATCGCCAGGCTTTAGGATCGTCTCCCTAAAAACAGCCACTCCGTTGTGTGTGACTTCGCCTCCTCTGAATGGCCGTATAAGAGCTGGCATAAAATTCAATGAGTTCAGGATAGAATATATCAAATGCTGCAGTTGTAGCAGACAATATGTGGAAGCATAACATAACTACCCAAACTTTAGATTTTGTTAAGTGTGGTGTTTGTACCTTGTCCAGTGGGTGTCTCAGGAACAGCTGAGTCTCTCCTGACCAGTAAGTGTCTAGCCAAAAGGTCTGGAGCAGAGAGGAATGTGTCCACCTTTAGTGGCCTTTTACCCTTCCTCTCTCTCTCTTTGTCCTTTTCTTTCTCTCTTATTGTGGGCCTTCTTCCAAACACGTGCATGTGTCCCGCCATGATGTACAAAACAAAATCCTAAACAAAACACACGGTGCAGAAAAGCAGAAAATCCGGGAGGTCTGTGATCTTTTAAGTGCCATGGTTTATATCAGTCTTGCATCAGATGTTAAGTTAAACAGAAGGTGGTTGATAAGGTATGGAGTGTGTCACAGTTTGTTACAAAGGAGACCTGTGTGAGGTCATTGTGTAAGATGGAGTGATGTACAAAGAGTGGTTTTGTGCTTTTGATGGGGAAATTGTCGGGGCATTGTACTGCTCTGAGGCTTTTTTGTGCTAGATGTTGAATGGGAGCGTCGGCGATGGAAATCCCGATGGTATTTGGCGATTACAGACATGCAGGTATGATGTCATATAGAAGGTGTGTACATGCTTGTACCTCTGCACAGAACTTCTACAGCATGCCTATTAGTTTGCATACGTGCATATCAGAGTGTATACACTTGCTACAGAGTATTTGTGCATGTCTGTGGGTTTATGTGTCTGTGTTCATTTATGTGTTTACATAGTGTGTGCATGTGTGGGTGTTGTTTGTTAGAATTTGTATGTGTGATATCATCTGTAAGCATGTCTTGCCTTGCTCTGATCATAACCCTGCAGCAACAGGAAGTAAGGCCGGTCTGTGGGTGGAAGAATCAAACTTTGAGACATCATTTCTAGGTCGCAGCTGGAGTAGTCTTTCTCATCCTCTGCTGGCTGGTTCGTCCATCCAACCTTAGCTGCTTTTGATGCTCTAATCTGAAATAATGGGTCAAAACATGATAATTAGAACATCAGATTAATATTAAAAATGTTTTTTCCTCACCACATCATCTTCATTACCTCTCCTGGTTGTGGATTTATCATGCTGACAATGTTCTTCCTGTCCTGGACAGCTCCATTCTTATCAGACCGATTCCCTGAGTCACGTGGGTCATTGCCAATGTGGTTGCCTTGGCGACGTCGGAGACTCAGGTTCATGTCACTGATGCTCCTCCTGAGCTCTGTGTTCCTTCCACGGTGACCGCGCTCGCTCTCCTCTGGTCCACCTCCTGATGACATCCTGCTCCTCCGCCAGCGCACACCTGTTACCCAGAGGGTCAATCAGAGCATCGGTCAATTTCACTCTTTATCATCTAAATGCAGACAATTTTCGACCTTCGAGCCTCATACATACCTTGGTAATTCTCCCCCTCCTTCTCTCGCTCCTTCTCCCTCTCTCTCTCTTCTCTTTCATAGTCTTCCTTCCTTTGGATTTCAAAGCGACGTTCAAACCCATCCTTAGGCCGCCACATGTCCACTAATAGCAAAGGACATTCCCATGGGGAAACACTTCTTCGGCACTCTGTCTCCCATTTGATAGCTCCATCTGGCTGCTGGATGGGCTTTCCAATGACATCACACAACAGGAAGTCCTCTGGGCTATATTTTTGGAGAACTGCAAGGTAGGAGAGGAAGGGCGAAAAGTGCAATTCATTTTTTCATAACACCGCTGTTTATGTTTATATTAAGTCAAATATTATAGTGAGACGAATTTTGACAGGTCCAAGTAATGGATGGCAGCAAAGTCCCAAATGGAAGAAAATTTCCCTTTCTCTCACCTACATCATCTGTCTCCTCCCTCTCTCTCTCAGTATAGCGAGTGATGACCTGGGCAATAAGCTGCCTGGCTGTAGAGTGAATGCTGGCCAGCAGGGAGCGATAGTTAGCTCCACTGGAGAGGGCATCCCCATAGATCTTGATCAGGCCTGGGGCTGAGGAAGAGGCAGGAGGCAAGTAATGATGGGAGGAGGGGGCAGCTGAATGAGCCCAAACCTCTCTCTCCCTCTCCCCCACCGCCCGATCCCGGTCACTGTTGGAGCGCCCCCGCAAAAAGAGATGGGAAAGGCGCTTTGTGCGGGACTGGGACCCAGCAGGCCGCGGCCTGAGGAAGGCCGGGGAAGGAGATGGAGATGGCGTAGGGGAAGCCAGCGAAGGGGTTGAGTTAGAAAGGGAAGAGGAAGGAGCAGAAGGAACCTCGTGGATAGAAGCTGCGTCAGAGCTGGTGTTTGACCTGTGAGCGGTAGAGGAGGGGAAGAAAGATGGAGGGGGAGGAAGGAGAAAGGAAGGGACAAGTCAACTGTGAAATATGACTGACAAACAACAAGGACAAAAATAAAACAGGAAAATGTTACTAGCTGTTATGAAACTAGTGACAGTCGAAGTATGATAAGACATCCCCAAACTCATTCAACATTACTTATCAGGCACAGAATTCTGATCATGAATAGATAAACAATATATAGTATGAAAGTCATTTGACTTTAGGACAAATATATGTGACAGAAAAATTTTATCTTAACAGAATATTAGACTGACTTGACAGAGATTGCACTTGGCCAGCGACCACCTAGCTTGGCAAAGTGTTTCCTAGGCGAGTTGATCCAGAGACCCACTGGGAAATGGAGCTTTCTGAAGCGTGGACTGCCAGACCCCTCCATCTGACGAAAAGAAATAAGGAGAAATGTAGCTTTACAATTCAATAATCTGCAGTATTTCATGTTTTTCCTAAGCTATGTCCCTGCTGCAGTAAGATATGTGTTGCACCATTGCCAAGACTTAAACAATATAACAAAGGAATGATGTCACCTTCACTATAATATCAACAGGATACCTGAAGCAGATTGTCAACATGTTGAAAACAAACAGAAAGATATTAACCCCCCACCCCACACTGCTTTAACTCGGCCTTTCCAATTCATTGCGTGTATTCCCTGTTCTCAAACAGGAAGTATGTTTTGTGGAAGGAGGTCCAGCTGTTGCAGTGACAGGGAAAAACCCATGGTATAGGTCACTATTAGTCAATTTGTTTTCATCATTTATCGTCAAACTTTCAGAACTGCTCTATTTCCTCCTTTCAGGTGCAATTTATTGGCCTAAAGGTAATCATCTTCTTCTGTAAATCTACCTTTTGGAGGCCTAATCTCTGACAGGAATGCAGATTGTGTCATATCTTGACAAGAGAGTCCACACCTAAAATCTGTTGTTGTTAATTTAGCTAATTAAGATCCTAGTTCGTAACAAGCATCCTGTCATATATTATGCAGTGGAATAATTTGAAAACAAACAAGAAAAATGTAAGAAAAGAAGCTAATTCAAATACTAGAAGTAAATAAAAAAGTATTGAAATTTGAATACACTTACCCACCGTTAATTCTGATCCTTAGTGTGCTAAGATGACTCTTTGTCACCAAAATGCTAATACACAGCTCAAAGTAATCTACTAACTTTGCATGTTGCCTTTTCCCCACAATGAAATGCCATTTCTAAAAAAAGCCAAATTGTGTCTCACATCTATGCAGAAATCCCTAACTCTACTCATCCATATATTCGGTCTTCTGTTAAAAACAAATATCCCTTTCTTTACTTTTTCTTTCCAACTGGACAAATTCCGCTCCCTCTCTGCCTGTGGCTCATAGTCTCTCTGGGTCTATAGATAGAGAAACAGGCCCATTGTTTCAAGTGACAGAATTTCCTTCCTTTCCAGCGGACAACACCTATATCCTGACCCAGTGAGTGAGAGAGGGAGACATTGGTAGAAAGCAATGCAAGACTGAATTTACACATATATGCATCTTTGAGACCTAGTTGGGAATGTTGCAAATGGTACTATACACAGATAATATAGATATCAGCTATTTGGTCAACAGAAACATGATGTCATTGTATGATCTTAATAACCTTGAATTTAATCAATCAGACTTTTACAGCAGATTGGTTTGTAGAACGTGGCTGTTTTTATTGTACTGTGTTGGGATTTGTAATGAAAACAAATTGAATTTTTGTTGGAAAGAGGATGAAGGAAACTCACTGTTTGAGAGGAAGTTAGACAGAGCGACAGAAGCACCTGTGATCTTTGACCTGGTCTTTGACAGGAAGATAGTGATGGAAAGAGAAAGAACTATGACTGGGCTCTAATTCAGGGACTGGATCCTCTGAAGTCTACATTGCTATTACCTAATTTGTAATTATGCTCCTACACAGCTTCACGGTAAGTGTATTATTTTTAGTCATGAAAGCTAGCATCATATTGATACAACAAATCAAGTCTGATAGTCAATGGGCCCCTTAACAGCAGAGACAGATAATCAGAAAAAGGAACCAATCAAAAGTTTGGTGCATTCTCACAAAATATATATTGGCATATTTTGCAATGACAACTAGTAGCTGTGGCTCAGTTGGTAAGGCAGTTGTTCATGGACCACAGGGACGGTGGTTTGACTCCTGGTCCCTCCTGTCTATGTGTTAAAGTGTCTTTAGGGCACAACTTTGGGCACAACACAGAACCAATGTTGCTCCCAATGGGTCAGGGAAGCACCTGCAGCACAACATTTGTGTGTAAGTGTGTGTGAATGGGTGAATAAGAAGCAACATTGCAACAAGTCCCTCTCTTCAAGATCCCATAATCACACAATAGAGTGCAATGCAAACACCCCACCAAAAAATTATGAATTAAAATATATTTTTAAGCATTTAATCACCCAGTAGTAATACATTAATGTGTGATCGCTTCAACTGTGGAGCACACAAATACAAAATATAGGCATATTGTGAGAAACATTAAAGAAAACATTAAAAATAAGTGTTAAATCAAAGGAGTTCAACTAGATCAAAAAAGAAATACAGGAAACCGTAGAGCTCAGAAAAGGAGAAATGATTCTGTTATTCTTATTTGAGGGATACTGTTGGTTTGAAATGTTATGTATTTTTGAATCCTCTTCCACTTAACATTCAAGCTTACCACAGCTTCTGACCTCTGAGTAAGCATAGTGCCTACGTTTTCCACCCACTTTTGGGCATTAAACTGAGAAAGCTTTAGTTTGAAATGAGTTAGCTCTGTAGCCAGTAATGTTAGCTATTTGACTTTGATGCAGGAGCCACTAAAAAACACTGGCAGCTTTGAATGCATTACTCCTGCAGATGCATAAAATATCAATAAAACATTACACTTGCCACTGTAATTTTGTCTGTTATTACACTTGCCTGCAGTAGGATACCCTCTCCATGTTGAGTCTAATCTGAGAGCAAAGATTCACCTCAAAGTCAAATCAATCCCAGTTTACACTAATTGCAAGAAATTTGATTGTCAATGTTTCACTGCAGTTATAAAATAATTATCATTTATGCAAAAATTCACAACGGTAATAGATATTACAGTTCCCACAGCAAATAAAACAGTTATATAAACTTCGAAATTAAAGTTAGGTTCAGGGAGTGTTTAAGCTGCAGAGGCATTCCCACAGCCTGGTATCCCAGGATCCTCTGCGCGTCAACGAGGAAGGACATCTTTGTGAAGAGGACACGTTAAGAGACGTCCCAAGGTTAGCCGAAAACAACTGTAAATGTAATGTTTTGTCGTCAGACGTTTTGTCAAGCTTGTTTGTCCTTCTGGTATTTTCGACTAAAAAAGCTCCAGGAAAAACTGCGCGTTCTGAAATCCGGTAAATCGATATGTCAAAGCGTTAGCAGCGAGCTAGCAGCTACCGTGAGCCAACTGGCTGGGCACTAGTAAATGGTGACAACTATGCTAGTAACTTGCATTCAAAACTATGTGGGCAAGTCACAGTTTTCAAAATTATTTCTGAAAAGAAGTAGCTAGAGTTCGATAGTTGACTTGCTTATATGTATCATGATAACGTTCGAGCACTAAGTAGAGATGGTATCGGAATATTAAAATCAAATTTTAACTTCAGTCAGAAAGCTATATTTAGCTTAGCCAGTTAACGCTGGTCCGGACAATCTCGTGACTCTTGTCATTTAATTTGCTTTATTAGCCCCTTGTAACTGTGCATTAATTCAGCCTGTGCATTATTTTAGTTACGTTTAGATATCTTTTTGAAGCTGGTAAAAATGTCTGAGAACATTGAGGAGAAGATCAAGAACTACAGGACTGCTCCCTTTGACGCCCGATTCCCCAACACCAACCAGACCCGCAACTGTTTCCAGAACTACCTGGGTGAGGACATGGATGACATTGTTGTAACTACACTTTGAAATGAATTACAAAAATTAAGCTCTGTCTGCTCTGGTCATTATGTAATTAACTATAGTAAACGCTTGTAACGTGGACATGTGTCGGAGCTCCAACTAAGATTAACTAAGTTAAATAAAGGTTAATTTTATGATTGTTTTTTTATCACTAAATTTGCACGGTGCACACTAACTGTGTTACTGTGAACATAGTCACCGAAGTATCCTTAAACCCCCTTTTGTCTTCAGACTTCCACAGGTGCAACAAGGCACTGGCAGCCAAAGACCAGGATGTGACTCCCTGTGACTGGTATAGGAGGGTTTACAAGAGTCTCTGTCCCATGGGCTGGGTAAGTCATGAGAGTTTACTTTAACATTTGTTTGGATGTCCTTTTAGGCTATGTGCTACAATCATTTTGTTTTAGTTTTTGTTAGTTTCTTTAAAAGTTTTTCTATGCGCATACTAAGTACAGTTAGTGCTGCATGGCCTAGGCTAACTTCTGTATGGTAGAAAGTTGTTCTTTATTGCTTGTTGCTGTCCTGTTGTTTATGTTGATGCATGAAGCATTAACTGATTGTCAATCAGTAATAAAGTTATTTGTATGTGGTATCTTGAAACGTTCATTGAAACATGCATAAAGCTGAAGTTGACCCTTTCCTTATATCAAATCAATATTTCTCCTGCAGCTTGAGCATTACAGTTTGATTGGCTAAAAATGTGCTCTGTCTCCCACAGGTTGCTAAATGGGATGAGCAGGTAGAGAATGGAAGTTTCCCTGGAAAGATCTAAAATCAGCAGCTGTTACCGACCAGGAGAGTCCACTGCAGGAAATTCTGTTCCGTGCACCTTTACCTCTGTGTAGTGTACCTGAGGACATGTTCAAACTGCTATTACATCATCATTGACGTTGTTATTAATTTAAACTGTAAAAACGCACAAATTTTTATCCAGCATGTTAAACTCTAATGTTTCTTTCTAGTCCCTATTGTAAAATACTCTTTGGCGTTGTTACTTCAATTCAGTGCAAATAAAAAGGACACTGTTCATTATGAGGGCTTAATGTTTTGTTTGGTTTGACTTATTTGTAGCATTTGTCCAAGCAAGGCAGAATGTATTTTTTAAAAATCCCTGACTTTACTCGACAAAGCTACCTGAGTTCAGGGACTGATGTATTAGACATATCTTAATTTTAGTTCCTCCTCATCTCATCCAGCAGTGCAAGGCAACATGAATTATTGTATATCTGACAGCTAACATTAGGGTTGTACAGAAGTTGCACCATTGGGTTTGTAATACATGACTATAGTCAAGCTAAGCTTTTTTACAAAAATAGAAACCAGTTACTTATGAAAGAGAAACATAAGTCCGGAATCTAGTTAACCATTGATTTATGTGTCTGGCAGCTGGGTTAAACCCAATATCATGGGCTTTTTTTTTTATCAGCAGGTCTAGAAAAAGTTGTAAAATCTATTTTTTGCTAATGTTCAAGTTGTACAGACATTGTCAGGTCCTTAGGTATTTGGTCATCAACAATTTTTGTGTTTTTTTTTTTTTGCCACCACAAATGTGGCATCAAACAACCTGTGCCATTAGAGTTGACTGTTGGATTTCATTGAAGCCTTTTATACAACTGGCTGCTCAACTGTTAGGCATGTGCATGCAATTGCTTCATCAGTTTGTTTTGAAGAGTTGGGATCAAGTGCTGGATTTGGATTCAGAGTCTGTTAACTGTCAGTAGTTATTAACTGTAAAACCATACTTTTCTTGATTCGTCCCAGCAAGTCAAAACAATTCAGCAACAGGAAGGATATCTGCTATTAGGACGGATGAACTTGGTTTACCACAACCCCATGTCACACTAAATTATCGAACCTAAAAATATTGTTCATTTGTTTATTAAATGCACATTAAAAAATTGTTTCCATCTGATTAAACTCACTAACACAAACAGGTCACATGTCAATTACTGTAGATGAAGCTCGTAGCCATGAAACATGTCAACCAATCCCCCTTTTCCTATCACAGGTCTTCTGTTAAAATCTTCTTTAGAAAGTTCTTAAGTAGAAAATATTCGCTTGGAACCTTTTAGCGCCAGTATGTAGAATAAGTGGTTGGGAATTTGGCCTCAGGTAAATTCTGTCAAACTGAAGTCTTCCTGAATGACCCAAAAGTGCTGTTTTGATTTTGCAACCATGTCTTTTCTTCAACAGATTATTCCAGACTCTGGTTTACACCAGAGGCGACAGTGTTTATTTAGTCTTCCCACCAACAGCCATTCGGTCAGTGTATTGTGAAAACTAAACTGTGACAGTTTCTCCAGAGTGTGGAAGTGTTTTTTGAAAAGTTGTGTTGTTACGTGATTTAACCACACTGTGGCACAATTGGACAAGCAACATTATCTCACTAGCTGAACCACTACTGATTCATTTTAAATTCAAAGGCCAAAGGTTTGTGGATATTAATGTAACCTTGTGAGGATCTGAAGTATTCCTGAGTAAGAGCACACTGAACACCAAAAGAGCCTAAACTGTACTTTCACATGTGTGTTGGCGTGGAGGTTATGCTACACCCTCCATATATTACATGCTCGTTGTCTTAAACTGAAAAACCACTACACTAATGTGTATCATTAAATTTGTATGAGTGGATGTTGACATAATTAGCTCAAAATCCTCCTCTCTATGCAAATATAATATAATAGTGCACGTCTGAAAACTGCCAGAAGATTGACTACATGAACTTGTCATCAAATCAAACATCACACAAGAAAATGCATCTACTTACTGTAGCGTCTGTGAACCCAGTGCTTGCTTTGACCCTATTTGGCTGCCACTGAGTCACACTGTTGCAGTGGATGTGACGATTCTTTTTTAAATATGAAATAAAGAGCTCGAAAGACTGAGAATAATCACTTTTCATTTGACTCTTTTGCAGCAATTTTATTTTATAATTTTGATACTACATTCACATTTTTCAATAAACATGTCACTCACATGTTCATTCACTAACAGCAATGGGACTCCTGCCCTCAGAGTGTAAATGAAATCGTCCACTCCCACCTCCATTCCCCTCAGCTAAGCTAGTATCAGTCCTGACATGTGTGGGTGGGTGTGGCCAACTCTTCTTTTCAAGGTCTGTAGAATATACTTGGCTTTTTTCGGATTCTGTTTGAGACTGTAACTTCCAGGAGAAAATTAGCATGTCGTTGCGTGCGTTTAGGATCAGGGGCAAACCATAAACACCAGGTGGCGCTGCTGCAAAACAACGAGTAAAACCTCTTTACATCCTGCTTCAAAACCCTCCCTCACGCTAGTGTTTCAGATCCTTGTTTGACCTTTTAAGCTGGTTGACCCTGAACCAATAGATTATCATAAAAAAAATATTATTATTGTTATATTGAAATTCACATAATATACTAAACCTTACAAATATAAAAAGTTTGATGTGTTTAAGTATATTTGCTAAATGTAATATATACAAACTTATTGAAACAGTAGGTACAGTGAAGTTCTGAAATAATAAAAATATAGACAGTGAAGCATGCGGAGTGTTTCCTTAAAATTTAAACTACAGGAACAGGGATTTTACAATAGTTGGGGATTTCAGAGATTTATAACTTGTATTTCCCAATGTCATGTGTTTTGTTGGGTCCTAATTAATTTGTTAAGCAAAAATGTCATAAGTTGGATAGGAGAAAATAATAAATATAAAAAAACACACATATACAGATAGATAGATAGATAGATAGATACATAGATACATAGATACATAGGTAGATAGATATGGTGGGTATATATAGTTTTTATATAGTTTTTTTACTGTAATTTTTATTTTCATGAAAGCATTTGCTGCAAACCATTAAACACACAAATGTGTTGAGCTTGGCCAAGGATGTGGTTTGTAGGGTGTGTGTGTGTGTGTGTTTGTGTGTGTGTGTGTGTGTGTGTGTGTGTGTGTGTGTGTGTGTGTGTGTGTGCGTGGGTTTGAAAGATAAGTAGGCAAAGTGTGTGCAGCTCTTCTCACTTCCTTCTTCCCTGGTCTGTAACCTTCGGTGTTCGCTCTCTGTAGAAGTCTTATAAACTCATTTGCTGACTCAGGCCAGGTCACTGGAGAAGATGCTGCAGGACTGCATCCCTTAGGTGTAGCATACAAATGAAATAGTGAAACATGGAGATGTAGTTTTGGAAAGATAAATTGTATTATTGCACTTCACAGAGCCTTTTTTTTTTCTTTTTACATCTGTCTCTCTGTCACTTCCGTTTTTGGGTTGAGTTATATAGTTATTTTAAGATTGAATGAAATAATTGTGAATACACTTAAATCTTTGTCATACTAAACAGAATCTGATGATTGTGGTGCAAGATTACTATGACAACTGCACTTTAGTATAAATATTGATAGTCTTATCATTTATTCCTACATACATCATCCCAAGCATTATTCAAATCGTCCTCGTATTACTGATTTATTCATTGCACCAATGTAAAACTTTTTTTATTAAATCTTCAGATTCACTTTGTTCTTATTGTCAGATGTAGATGTTTTTGTTTTGTACTGATGAAAACTAGTCCAAAAGAAGGCTTAGTGATTTTGTGGTATTCAAGAGAATAGCAACATGTACAGTCCAACACCTGTGTGGTCAAAGTGTATTATTCTTGTTCATACTGTATGTCTCCAGGGCCAGTCACACTGTGGCCTTGGCTGTTGCCTCATTGTGGTTAAAACCCTTGGAAACACTTATTTCATCTTCCCTGTTTCCATTGTGATGACTCATGCTGAAAGTGTTGTCCACCTTCATGATGGGTCACAGAGCTGAGTTCAGTTAAGTTAAACAGCAATTAGGTTTGTCTTAAAAATAATTTCATGAATTCATCACTTTTTAGTTTTACTGTCAGCACGCAGCGAAATTGATGTGGCAACGGATTTATAATCAAATGTCACATTAAACGAGAAAGCTGTGTCAAAGTCTTTTCTCGACTGTGAGCTGAACAAAGTGAATCAAGGCCTAGAAGAGATGTTAATATATACATATATATATATTTGGTCTTTGTTTTAAACAAATATTCCTCATCCTGCTTCTGTATTACTATAATTCACGGCATTTTGCACATCAACACAAATTAACTTGTTAATTTATTAATGTTTTTTTTTTTAACTGCATAAATTGTGTCCTCTGCCATAGGAACCAAGGACTGTATATTTAAAGCAGATAAATTAGATAAATTTAGCACATTTCTACGTTCTACCTTTTCTGGCAGTGATGATGTCCTGTTATGCAATTGTCTTTTACAAACAACTGTACAAAAATATATAATTTATCATTTAATATATTTTAAATCTCTCATTTAGTTTTACAAGAAGTTTTTTTTAGGTTGCATACAAAAGAGCAAGACAAGGTAGTTTCAGTATGTATAATATAATGACATTTCCAACTGTACTGTAAACTCCCATTTCTGTCAAACCCTGCTTACCAAGTGGATTTAAATCTTGCCCATGGCCCAGCAGTTTTCTGGACAACTTATGGAGAAGAAAGTCCACACTGGGACTTAAGTGGGCTGTGAACTGAATTTACGTGGACCCCCTATTTGTTTGCCACCCACTTAGCCGGTCTCCTGATTTCTGCATGACAAAGCTTTGTATGTGCATATTGCCTTTTGTTCTCACACCCACTTTGTGCAGCAGCGCTCCAGCAGCTGCACAGAGACCCCTTTCACCGGCACCGTTTGTTCTCCATCAGTGCGCCGTGAACTACGCTCCGCGGAGCACGTCCACCACTTCAGCTGAGGCGGAAATGCAAATGGGCGGATGCTACGCGCATTACGAGACGAGGCGAGCGAATCCGAAGTGACTCTATTGCTTTGGAAATTCACGTCCGCTGTCTTTACGAGAAGCGAAAATTCCAAGCAAGTATGAGCAAGAGACTTCGAAGAGTGAAACGTGCCTGTGGGCTTGTACCCCCGTCATATAAAAGCAGAGCAAGAGGGACGGAGCAACACTTGTGATTGAACACTGATCTGAGCAAGATTGTTTTACTGGTTATTGACTGGATTCACATAAAGACTGGCCCAACATAACGGTAATCAATTTGTTTTTATTTACTATGATTCACTGTGATTCATTGTGTCACAAATATTGCTCATTAGTTAGTTTGAGCTATGAATCATATGTCTATATAGTGTTTTTACAATAAATATATACACAGCTAGTATATCTAATTAGTATAATAAAACATAGTTCGCGTATCAGTGCAACATCACCTGCTGCTCCATCTCATAATGTGGATTATAACAGTCCTTTCAGAGGGTGCTCCTCTTCATAATGAAAAAATAAGCTATTTATTAAATCACAGACATGACGTTACACAACTTTCAGTTCAGAGTTTTCAGTTCAGAATTTGAAAGAGCAGAAAACGGGTGAATAAGGAACAAGAGGGGCGTGTTCACTCTCCTCTTGAAGTCAGAAAAGTGCTCTGCACTGTCTAGTCCATTAGGCCTGTAGTCTATAATCTATACTGTTTTATGAAATGGTAATATATATATCTCACAGAATCATTAATGTTCTCGTGCTGAAAGTATTTTGTTTCTTGAAACAAAATACTTGTTGTTGCATATGATTGAGTTTTACATATGATTCTCCTGTGTTGATTTTCAGGTTCCTGCTAAAGAATAAGAGGCAGCTCAATCTAAAGAAAGGCAGTTTGTGTCTCTTTGGTTATCTTCTTCTTCTCACAAGCAGCAAAATGGAGCGGATGAAGGGTGACAAGGTAAAAATCACTTATTTCTTATTTTACTACCAACTGCTGTTGGCTGGGTTTGTGTTGAAATCTGTTGCTTTCTGAGCTCAAAATCCTTTCCACCCGTGAAGCCATGCACATGCTGTATGAGGCTGCAGTACACATGGGGAAAATGTCTGTATTGTTCTCTCATATAAATGCATTGATTTTAGCTGTCTGGCACAATTCACAGTGCTTCCAGAGGAAATTTGTTGTTTTATTTAGAGTGTGTTTTGAGCCAGCACTGCCTAATGAATACGAGTGTGTTTTTTATGAGTCACAGGCTGGCAATTTTGTATTTTCCCTTTCCAGCAGGGGCAAAAGGGGTTTGAGAAATTCAGGCCATGAATACCAGAGAAGTAAGAGAGACAGAGAGATGTGGGACTGTCTGGTTGCAAGTTTGGACTTGACCTTATTTTAGTTTCTTGCTTTAACTTGCAAGTAGGTGGGATGAAGGAAATATAATAAAAAGAAATCTGGAAAAAGGCATATGAGTGTTTATAGCTCTGAACAGTACAATATTTGACAGAGGAATTGAGTTGGTTCTATTAATAACAGGTATCACAGGAGATTTGTTTTTCATTAGACTGACAGCCTAATTTAGATTTAATTGTGAACTCATGACAAATTAAATCAGATTGAAAATGAGCCTGCTTTCTCTTAACGTAACCTGTCTCTGAATGTGCTAAAAGTGTCTTGACAAACCTTCCCTGTTGATTCTCTTTTGAAACATGTTGCCACCTTTACGTAATTTTGTGTTTCTTAAGATTTTCACAACTTTGTTGTAGCGGCAATTGACCATGCCCATCTCAATATTAGTATGCACGGAAAAAAAGCATTGTGCAAAGAGTCTGCAAAAAATTGCCATCATCAGATATGCATTACTTTAGTAAATATGTGTTCTTGTGAATGTCTTGCAAAAGTTATTCTGATCTCAGTCAGCTTTCCTGACTAAATCAAACTAATCTTAACTAGTACTGAGAGGCAAAAGTCATGCTAAAGGTTTTCTGCAGAAGTTCATGATAAAGAGATATAAAAAAGCATCAGTGCAACAGAGTCGAAACCATAAAAGGAAAAATAACTAAACTAACTTTACACAACACTGACAATGATAAATACTGAAAGGATGGGAGGAAGGTAGTAGTGCGGGACAAATGTGGAAGTTGACAAAAGGCAGTTGTCAAACTGTCTTTCATCTAAATTTTGCAAGAGATGGTGAATTGAAAAAATGGGGTAACTGCTTGTGGTTTGGGATAATTTCTTCATTTATTTTACAGGTCATCGTATAAAACATAAGTAAAAGACATGATTAAATTAAAAGAGTGGAGCTTAGAAACTGAGGTTTAATGTTTATTCTTGAATCCAAAAACCAAATGCATCTCATTACAGGATGTGTTTAGCAGCTGCTCTGAAGCTTTTAGGTCACATCAAACCATCTTCAGGGGCAAACAAAGTTGTGTGTGGGTTCATATTTTAGTCACTCTAAACTTTTGAATAAAAAAACAAAAAATGAAAAAAGCATTTTTTTTCAAATTGCAAACACAAATTACAATATGTCTTCAGCTGCAGAGATGAATTAACATTTAGAGCTTGACTTAGATTTGATACATAACCTCTGATTCAGCTGGATCATGGTCATAAAACACATATTAGTCCATACTCAGTCGGCTACTCCCTAATTTGTTAGGGTTACTAATGTAACAATGCAGACTTGTTCAAATCTTACTCAGCACCAGCACGCCCCCACCCCCCACACATGTAATGTATAAACACAAGCACACACCTAGTTCTGCAGCAGTTTGACTGTGCACGATTACATTTGGGGACAGCAGCAGACATACACTACAGCTACAGTTGTTTATTTTTCAAAACAACATGTTAATGTGTTCTTTACTCCCATTGCATTTTCATAATTTTAATCGGCTTGGGCATTTATGTTATTGCTTGCACTTTGTATTTCCTGCTCCTATCTTAACTTGTGCTCTTTTGTATCATGTGTGCACCATTTTCCTGTCACAGAGACAAAAACAGAAGATACCCCTGTAGCTGTCAGTCTTTGCGTTATACATACAAACATATTTTATATTATCAGTCCATATTATTTCAAGGAATATTTCAAGGAATTCATCACTTCCTCTTGTGTCTTGCCTCATTTTGAGCTGTGTGGTGGTTAGTTGGTTGGTTGATTGTCCATGAAGAACCTTAACCCTGTATTAAAGCTGTGTAAATCAGAAAAGAAGCTGCTATGCAGATGAAAAGAGGGTGACTCTTCAAATATCCTATTGATTTCAAAATGTTGTTTATATTTAAGTAAAATGAACGGGCTATTTCATGACGTTTGAGCAACTTTATCTACGCAGCAGTGTACTGTAAAACAGTGGGAAAAGCTCATTGTGTTTGTACGTTAGTTCCTAAATTAAGAACTGTCCAAAAACAATGCATTCATTTTAAATAATGAATGATCCATTGATCATTGCATGGTCGAGTTGGTGTTGAAACATCAGCAGATTTGAAAGTACAGGGATTAAACTAAATAAGTTAAGTGGATTTCCTTTTAACAATGAGTCTATTTTGACATTAGCCCACGGCCATAAGAATCTGGATACAAATAATCAGCGAAAGCTTGTAATGCGTTGAAGAATTAGTGTAAATTTGAAAGAGATGCAGTCCCTGGGTTAGTTTTTAAATCAAAGTAAAACTTTGACAGGGGATCCCTCAGTGCACAATGCCTCCACATAGTAGATTGGGAACTGCTTAATTTTTTAAAGCCAGGTACTTTATTCACTTCCGCTTGGCTGAACACTTTTGTATAATGCACATTTCCATCACTTGCCATATCAGGGATCATTGTCAGGTGTATTAGCTTATTATTATAAGCTAGCAAGCAGGACCGCGCTTACAACAGGACTCACTGTGTAGAAAGCTCGATGTGTGTAATCACCGGCGTCACTATAAACAACAACGAGACCTTTGTAGAGCCAGGGCCAGGACATGTTCACCACACAAAGAAGGAGGGGAGAACTGTGCCCAAGCTGCATCCACTCATTGTTTTCATGTCTCTCTGTCTTTGTCTTTCTCAACAGCCAAAGAATAAGTTGACTCCTCACCTTCTCTACGCTGTTTCGACAGCCGTCATCGGCTCACTACAGTTTGGTTACAACACTGGAGTCATCAATGCGCCAGAGCAGGTGTGTGTTTGTGCGTGTGTGTGTGTGTGCAACATGCAACCCACACATGTAAGAATTCTTGTAAGGGATGCTAAGTGTTTTAAGACAGCAAGGACAACCATTATTTCTCCATTAATAATAGATGCATCTTACGTCAATTTCTGATTTGTGGCAATATTCTACATGCAATTAAATACACATTTTAATTTTAATTTTACCTGAAGTAAGTCTGTTTTGAGATGTTTTGACAGACATAAGGTTTTTATTGTGTCTGGTTTAATTTATGTGCAGAGCTCTGGAATAAGGCAATGCTAAAACCTGCATTATACTGCCCCCATGTGGATACATCAAATACTTTAAAATAAACCTTAAGAATAGGCTCTGTCATATCTGTTAGGCCTTCGTTTAATTGTTTTCATTGTAAACATCATACATTAGGACAAATGTTTTTTTTGAAAGCAGGCACTTCTGACTTTCCCAACTCTGTCTGTGATTTGACAGAAACTGCGTACATTTTTCCATAATGTGTCAATGGAGCGAAACGGGGAGGCCTTCAGCTCAGGAACCAACACCTTGGTGTATAGTTTTGCTGTGGCCATCTTCAGTGTGGGGGGCATGATTGGGTCCTTCTCTGTGGGGACCATGGTCAACAAATTTGGCAGGTAAGAACATCAGGAATCTATATTGTTCTGCAGTAAACAGTAAATGAGTAACAGTAAAAGAATATTTACTCTTTTATGGAAGGGCATCCGGTATAAAAACTGTGCCAAATCAACATGCGGACAATGATCCGCTGTAGTGACCCTGAACTCATGGGATACGCCGAAAAGACAAAAAACAAACAAAAAACAAATATCAAAGCAAATAATCAATGGTCTTTGTTGCACAAAACATTTGAAGACATTACACTTTGGAAATTTGGACTCAAAATACTGGAAATGGTGATTTTTTTGGAGATTAATGCAAATAAATTTATGCATGCATATGTATACACAACTTCTAAAATATTTTTTCTGTTTTGACATTTGCTGTCACTAACTGCATGTTTCCTGGTTTCTTGTCCTCACCAGACGTAAGTCCATGCTGCTGTCTAACATCCTTGCTTTACTCGGCGGTGCTCTGATGGGACTTTCGGCTCTGAGTCGATCTTATGAGATGATCATCCTTGGCCGGTTGGTTATCGGCGTGTTCTGCGGGTTGTGCACGGGCCTTACACCGATGTACGTGGGCGAAATCGCTCCCACTGCTCTCAGAGGAGCGTTTGGCACTCTGCACCAGCTGGGTGTTGTCATTGGCATCTTGGTGGCACAGGTACACTATGATAGTCTAATAATATACTGTATATATTAGGTTGTGCAAAAGCTGCAGATTTCTGCAGAATGACATGGATTAAAGATCATATCACACATTCCCAGGTAATTTTAGGATAGCTCACTTTCAGCTACTGACCAGTAGTATGAACAACAGATCAACACAGATGCAAAGCAACTTTATTACCATAGTTTCAAGTTCCAAATTTTCCCTTTAGTGGATATAAAATTGACAGGAGCGATAAATACTTAGAAAGAAACATTTATATCAATTAGTAAAAAACTTTGCTATTCCATCCAAAGCAACACTACATAAAGAAAAGATGACAATGTTTGAAAATGGAAATGGAGACAGACTGGATTTAGACTGGTCTGCACCTGATTGTCTGTTCATTCAAAAACACAGACAACAGATATTAATTATCTTCTTTGTGTTGTTCCTGTGTTGTTTGTTTATTTTAGGTCTTCGGCCTGGAGTTTCTGCTCGGCTCAGACGCTTTGTGGCCTTTGCTGCTGGGTCTGACCATCCTGCCTGCCGTGGTGCAAAGCATCATGTTGCCTTTCTGCCCTGAAAGCCCCCGCTACCTGCTTATTGCCCTCAACCAGGAGGAGGAAGCACGGAAAGGTGAGTTCAGAGATAGCATACTGTCAATAACATGATATCAGGTTATAATGAGACTAAATTGCGAATGACTCCTGATTTTATAATGATCTGGTAAATTAAAGCATGTCCTGAAGAAGAGGCTTCTGTGATTTATTAAACTTTTACCAAGCTACATGAAGTTCCAAGTCCAGTTTTTCTTTACTTGACATTCTCAGAATAATGTACATCCTTCCTCTCTGTTTATCCATTCCTGCTTTTTCTTGTAGCACTGGTGCAGCTACGTGGCTGTGAAGATGTGAGTGATGATATTCAGGAGATGAAGGAAGAAGCGATGAAGATGGCTATGGAAAAGAAAGTGACCATCCCTGAACTCTTCCGCTCCAGGATGTACCGCCAGCCAATCATTATTGCTATCATGCTCCAGCTCTCTCAGCAACTGTCTGGCATCAACGCTGTGAGTAGACATAATAACCTATAATGGAGCCAAGCTATAAGGATATTAACTGCTAAATGTCTGTCTGCGTCAGAAAACTCAAACATGAATCTTTAAAGGAGCATTGATGGACACTGTCGAAATGTTTCTGGCAGCCACATGATAAGAGAGGCTTCTTGGTTCCAGGCAATGTTAGATTAAGCGTAATAATTTGAGCCTCTGAGGGTCGATGAAAGAAGATGAGCACAGTTCTATTTAATAGGTATCCTGTTAATAAGGTCATGTAACCAGGCTGATCTGACAATCACATTAAAGCTGGTGCGGCCTGTGGCTTCATCAGCATCGTTTTATTTGTTAACACAGTGATTTTGGTTTTGCAGCCTACTACTACATAGTGGAGCATTTAGCAGCTAAAGGACGAGAGTTTTCCATCACAAGTAGAGACTAAAACACAGCTAAACAAGAGTAAATATTGGATTGTTCAGGTTGCTAGATACAAAAATCCAAATTAATGCTAAATTGGTGCATGAATATCTGGTGTGTAAACTCTGCCTCCACCATTAAATCAGGTTTTATTTAATACAATCTTGCATTTAGGGGTTTGTGCATCACATACCAATTCTTTATTTTACTCCACTTTCAGGTTTTTTACTACTCCACAAGCATATTTGAAACTGCTGGTGTATCTCAACCCATCTACGCTACCATAGGAGCTGGAGTTGTCAACACTGTGTTTACCGTTGTCTCTGTAAGTTCCTGTCTACATGCTTGGCAGTACACATGCACACACACACACACACACACACACACAAATGTATAAACAAGGTTATAATTTCTCTGATTTTAGTTGAAACTGTCAGAAAGGTGATAATTCTACTATGTGGTTATTATTGAGGTCGAGGTTATGGAGTCGAACTGAAAAGCATTATAAGGAAATAAGGTTCTAATGTTTTGGCCACCTCATTCATTTTAAATAGGGTGGAAAGTAGAATTCATGGCACAGCCACTGTATTGAATTGGTCAAAATGTTATATTTGTCTTTAGTTTTTTTTGGTGGCTTATTAATGAATCACATTTATTCTCTGGACTCCAGCTCTTCCTGGTTGAACGGGCAGGGCGAAGGACACTGCATCTGATTGGACTTGGCGGAATGGCCATTTGTGCCCTCATCATGACTATCTCCCTTGCTTTAGTGGTGAGTACAATATTTCTCAAGTCATGTGAGTTTTTAATTCACCCTGTTGTGCCTTAATTACAGCCATTCTTCATTCTCTCTTCTTGTCTTTTTTCTCTCCCTGCGCAGGAGACCAACCCGTCTCTGAACTACGTTGCCATTGTTGCGGTATTGGGCTTTGTTGCCAGTTTTGAGATGGGTCCAGGTCCGATCCCCTGGTTCATTGTGGCTGAGCTCTTCTCCCAAGGGCCCCGACCTGCTGCCATGACCATTTCTGGTTTCTCCAACTGGGCCGCTAACTTCCTGGTCGGGCAAGGTTTCCCTAAACTGAAGGTACTGAGAATTTACAATCGACTCACAATAGTTACAGTAAATTATCAAATGTCAAATATACTTTTCTGGCAGTTTGTCTCATAACACACACCTCTCTTCTCCTATAAGGAACTGTGCGGTGCCTACGTCTTCATCATCTTTATGGTCCTCCTCATCCTGTTTTTCATCTTCACCTTCCTCCTTGTGCCTGAGACCAAAGGAAGAACATTTGATGAAATCGCTCAGGGATTTGCTGGAAGTACAGCAAAAGCAAACCCCTCCTCACTGCCTGAGGCGGTGGTTGTCAGCTTGCCAGACAGCAAAGAACCTGCACCTATGTCCCCCACAGAGAAGGTTCCTATGGTGGAGCTTCCGCCAGGGAAACCATGAGCAAGAAAGACATAGGGTGGAGGAGAGAAAAACAGGTTTCAAGAAAAAGATTTTGTAGGAAAAGTCAACTCAGTATTCATGCAGATAAAAGTTTATAGTTTTATAATGTAATTTTTTTTAAAGATTGTCTAGATGCTATATATAATATTTGATGCAATTCTCTATAATACTGATTTAGACATTGGCTTCACTGAATTACTAGTACTTAATGTACGCTGACCTTTCCAATGCCAGCTACGCACATGTTGCCATGTAAGAGGATCAACTTACTGTATGTTCAGCCCATGGTCCTCAACTACCCGCAGTGTTAAAAGGTGGCAGCATTTAGGGGGGATTTATGTATTGAGGTCAAACTTGAAATGACAGTTTTGGAGCACAGTAGTTTGACCCAAAAAGACTGACTTGCTGCCCTGTCTGCTTGCCTAGTGGTTCTCACTGCGAGTAGAAGGGAACCATGTTTAGAGTAGACAGAAGATGTGAGTAGACATCTCTGTTCCTGGTACACAAGAAGCACGGACTTCAGTGCTAAAATTAAATTTAATATACAGTATTTAAGCGTATTTATGTATGATATGGGTCCCCTTTGCACAGAGGATGTTCTTATTTATGTGTGTTGTTTGAAAATCAGACGTGCTTGTGCTCATAAAGTAACACAAGGAAACATATTGTATGAATGGGAAGGTGTAGTGTAGCACTGAAAAGCCTTAACAAAGTTTTATGATTTCACAATCAGCATAACCTGAACATTATTGTAATGGAGACGTTTGCAGTAAGTGTTACAACATAGGGTACAAATGCTCAGGTTGATGAGTGTGTTACTGTATAAGGCTTCTAACTTTTACAGAATAATAAATGTATTCAGTCTCATGTTACTTGAAATTCTTTTGCCATCAGTATGCTACTACAAACTACTGTAGGCTACGTAGGCCATGAAAATAAATACAATCTTTAACAGTGTTACATCAGTTCAAAAGTACTTTCAGTGTTAATCAGTCATTGCAGATGGTCAACATTGTATTAAAATACATTCAAGTCTACTCATAAAATAACATGTCAGACATGTGAGATGGTGATACTGAATTAAACACTACAATAATTGTATTGATATTAATGGTTTAAGTACAAAAGCAGTTTATCATGCGTATTTGTTTATGATTGTCTGAAAGCATGTGTATATGTTGTAGAATCTTATGTTACTGCATCATTCTCAGTTATTTTCCTGTAGCAAAGTCTGTAAATGTCATATCAACATTTGTATTCTTGCATCTTCTGAAGGTACACACTCATACAGAAACAATATATATATAAAATTGAGATCATCATTTTCAGCCTGCTTTTTAAAGTTTTTGTTGTACTCTGTTTTGATCTCTGTCACAGGTACTGTACATATTAGGATATTAATGGTTTTAGTTTTTAGTTTGTTTTATTTGCTCTTTAAAATACTGTGATGCCTATTTTGATTTGTCTTTACCCTCTGCTAACGAAGATTGTTCTCCACAATATGCATCCTTAATATGTATATTTTGCTCTTTTATTGTCCTTTGATGTAGGTTGAAGGGGAGTGAGTGAGATAAGCAGCTTTATCCTTCTTTAAAAATATCTTCTGTTGTCTTGTAATAATGTGAACAAGAGTTCCTTTGAGAAAATAAAAAGGAAATAAAATTGTTTATCTCTTAAGTGATTGTGTGACTTGAATTATGAGCATAAATAGTGTTTTTCTCTGTCAGGATTACTATAAGTCAAAGTAGTTTTTGTAATGAATGTTTAATATAGCCCCAGTCTCTATGTTGAAGTGAAAGTGTGGGATGCTTGTCTGGGGTTTTGTCGCATACCCACTTCTGCTCTGTGGCAGAACCTTCATTAGCTGCACAGGCACAGTGTGGACTGTGGAGATAAACAATCCTAAAACACTGAAATAAAGCTTTAATTTAAAAGCCAGACTTCACTTTTTATTATGGGTGTTCTTGCTTGTCTTGTGCGTGCATGAGGACAAGTTATGAGGTCAGATTTTCTCTTGAGTCACACAACTTCAAAAGCTAAACCAGAACACATACGGATACACTAAGACTCAGAGAGAAATTGCTTTTGGATTTTTTTCAAACAATCCAGAACTAAAGAAAAAATTCTTCTAAAATTACAGGTCTTTGCAGTTGCTGACATATTATGAGAATACTTGTTCCCGTTTATAGGGGAACTCAAATCCTTAGTAAATCACATTACTAGAGATTGTTGGTTTTAAATTTATATAGGCAAAAGATGGCTACAAATAAAGAAAAAGAAAAAGAAAAAAAAAGAAAAGATCACATTCCCAGAGCTGACAGTGATGTCTTACAATCCAAATATAATTTTCTGACAACTGACCAATCAGCTCATCAATTAATTGTTTCAGCTTTAAAAAATAATCTACAGATGAGCTGCAACATGATCTTGCACACTAGATAAATTGATACATTTAAACTCTCCACATTATCATGGCGAAACCTGATCTATTTCCCTTTACACTTTACCTTCGGTACTTCAGGCCCTTAAAGCTCACAGCCTTGGGTAAAGGGCCCCTGGCTGCCTGGGAATGGGGCCATCTAACTGTGTGACGCCAACAGGCAACACCTCTCTGCAAGAGTCTCTTAGTCATTGCAGGGAACTGGGGCATGAAAGCACATCAACAAGCTGCAGTGCTGTAATCTGACCAGTGAGTGGCGTGAACAGACCAGAGGGGCATTCAGCTGTGTGCATTTGCCTGTGTGTGTGTGTGTGTGCGTGTGTGCGTGCTTGAGTAGATGCTGTCTGGATGAGCAATCCTGAGAGGCAACGAGTGTGTCTGAGAGACAGAGGGGAGAGGATAAAGGGGGATGTGGTAACGGGTGGGTGGTTGGGGATGGGGAGTGGTTAGTAAGAGAGTATACGAAGCCACATGAAGGATGGAGAGCATCCAAAATTGCGTCGAAATTATACTTATTTTGATAAAAGGTGGAGCTGAACGAGATGAAGAAAAAAGGAAAAAGAAGTTGGGCACGCTTACATGCCACAGCTTGAAAAATGCAACTTAGCTCAGCGTCCAAACATGTGAGGGATGCCACAGTTTGCGGCACCGTCTGCCAGGCGGCCTTGTAGAAATTTGTGCGTGGCAATGGGGGAGAGCTGAGACGGACATCATTAGACATGTCTAGGCAGTTGTTTTACAGACCAGACAAACTTGTTTATACATTTTTGCGCCTCCCTCTCTGTCACTCTCCCTTGCTGACTCTTCCTGGCTTTCTCCCTCTGTCTTTGTTTCTCTAAAATAAAAAAGAACTCTTTCACTCTTTTCCTCTCACTCTTTCTGATCTCCTTCTCTCCTCCTGTCTCTGTGACAACAGTGTTTTGTTTACTTTGTCTCTTGGCAATACACTTATTGTATGTGCTGCTCTGTAAATATTTTTCTACTTTCCTCATCCATTCATCCATCCACCCCCCATTCTCTCTCCCTCTCTCTCTCTTTTCTGATAAAGCCGGCAAGCAGACTCCACCCCCTCTCTCACCCCCCTCTCTCGCGCTGTCACACACACACACACACACACACACACACACACACACACACACACACACACACACACACACACACACACACACACACACACACACACACAAACACACACACACTCACTCTATCTCCCTCTTTCCGTCTCTTTCATGCTCTCTCCCTCCCTCTCTCTCTGTCAGTGTCATTCTGTAGTGGAGATGTGGAGTGTCTTTTTGTCCCTCTGTCTGTTTTTTCAGCCTAATTCAGCTGAGGAAGGTAAGAACTAAACTTTTCCTTGAATTTCTTCACATTGAATCTATGCTTGCATGTGTGCATTTATGGCTATGGTTCGGATGGGATGGAGAGTTTACCCTTTCATCAATGAGTCCACAAGTGACGGACGGACAGTTGTTATGCTTCTGCATTAGCTCTGTATGAATGTGGCTTTCTCGGAATTGTGGGCATTTTGAGAGTGTGTGAAAGTGTGGCACATCAGGCTGCACCACCATAAATAATTCCAATTCATCCTGGATTTTTAGGGCTCCACCTGCAACTTGGGACCCCCCGAATAACTACTATCTTTCCTACTGCTCACACGGCAGTGTGTTGGTTTTATGTGCTCTGTATTGTCTGTGCATGAATACAGTGTGCCACTGTGGCAGCACATCAGATAGTTTGTGGGCATGGAAGTGCCAGGTGCATGCTGGGGCCTATCAAGCTAATGCAACAAAATAATATGGAGATAAGCAGGGGGACAAATTAATAATAAGTTGCATAACACGTATCTGACTATGGACTCAGTGAACCCCCAGCTTGCGTGATCTCAAGGATGTCACAGCCAGAAACCTCTAAACAGCTCCAGCCCCTGTCTGTGTTCCGTCTTCTTCTTTTCTTTGCTCTTAACTCTCCACACCTTGTGCACATAAATGGAAATATTACATGTCCTACTCAGCGCAAGTGAGTGAGTGAGTGAGTGAGTGAGTGAGTGAGTGATGAAGTATGTAAATGTGTGTGAGACAGAGACTGACAGAGTGTCTGAAAAGGCTGATACATAAATGAGAGTCTATGAATTGGTCTGTCAAATGAGAGTGGGCTGACTTGAGAAAACCAGACGCTAATTTTATGACTCAAACTGCATATACAGTTTGTGTGTGTGTTTTTATCTCTATGTGTGTGTAGTTATAGGTGCATGCACGCTTCAATGTCTGCCTATACATAGCTCCTGCGTCTAAACCCTGTCCTCAGACACTTGAGGGGGTTTCAGCAGTCGGCACGCAATTACAGTATAAAGAGGGAGCTACACATTGGAGAGAGCCACACCTGTTCTTGCTCATCTCCCACTGGCTTTGAATTACTGCGAGGAGTGTGTCAGTAATAGTCTATAAGAGAGGTAACTTATATGTCCGCTACAACAGATCTGAGCTGCGTCTGTAACAGATGGCCTGGACTAAGATGAGACAGAACAACAGAGAGAGGCTGCACAGTGGTACTGGCCTACTGACTCTGTTTGTGTAATTGAAAGAGAGCACTCCGTAATACAGTATTAACCTAGTAGCATGAATGTCCACATAAATCCACATAAATTAATACCTCTAGTTATGTCACAAAGGAAGGATTTGTCATCTGCCTCAGCTTTTATGACATTAAATGACGTGTCTGTCTGCACTAACTAGCTAATGCTGCCTGTGACTAATACGTTTACTTTCTGTTATTCTATTGTTTATTGTCTGTCTGCTGCTTTTGTATATCTGTAAATCCACTGCTAAAAAAACATTCTTGTGTGCTATTATCACACACATTTATATGACAATGTCATTGAAACTACATATTTAAGAGTTGGTTTACTGTTTCTTCTGCAACCAAAACTCAAAGTGTGTGAGTGACAGGACATTTGATTTATCACTCAAGTGTGTAAGTGCTGATGCCTTCACATGGATCACATGGATCACTGATGTGAGGCGTTGACGTGAAGCCACATGGCTGGCTTCTGAATTGCTGGATGAGTGTAGAGGATTGCGTGTTTAGAGTGTAATAACAACACACTCAAGGGGAAGAGGAGCTCTGCACAGGAGCTACACCTGATGCCTGTGTAGCTCTTCCCATCATGGGTGAATAGAGATGTAGCGATGCTCAGAAAGCTATTCGTATCCCGAATCTAACCCAATCATTAGCAAAACTTACGACATTAGTCAAAAAAGGTAATCTTCACCAAATGCCAAAACTCTTGTGAACTTTGGAGTAAAATCTACAGTTTGTGCTAAAAAAGTCAATAACTTCTTCTGTGTAGAAATAAAATCCCACTAAATGAACTTTGAAAGTAGTTTTTTTTACCGCTGTTATCTGAGAATCACCAGGCAGTATAAACTTTTAACTCTCAGATCATCTGGGCCATGTATCCTGGCTTTGGCTGGATATTTATTAGGCAGATTACCATCCTTATCATGGCTGTAATAAACTGTGTTTTCAGGACATGATGAATTAGAAAAAGCGTGATAGGAAAGTAAATGGTGTGCTTGTTGCAGTGGGAGTGCAGCAGGACAGACGCCACTAACAGCTCTAAAAAGCTTCCTGCTCCTAGCCCTTTGCCCTGCATGTGTAACCCTCCAGCAGAATAACAGAAATCCCATGCTGGTGGGAAGTGGAGGGCGCAGCCCCCGCCATCAACAACACTACAACACTGTGACCAGACGTTATTTTTAGCTGTGTTTCTGCATATAATTTAAAAAATGAGCACTGATGACATTAGGCCGCTTTTCCTCAAATGAATCACACATCTGCCATTTCTGGAATGAGAGGCTGAAGCCCTTGAGCGGCTCCAAGCCAAGACTCTCTGCTTTGTGTCAGTCAGCGTCGAAGCAGATAGCATCACAGATAATAAGCCTGTGTGGACAGGCAATGAGTTAAAGCCAAAATGTAACTCAAGGACGAACGAGTGGTGTGTGCTGGTGAGACATTGGAATGTAGTTGGCAGTTTTGAATTTCACATTAAAGCTGCACTTGGCAGTTTGTATGTTGGCAATGACCAAATGAGGTGAGAGCTACGTTTGTTTGTTGAGAAATGACATTACAGCCAGACTTAACCAGATTTATATCTTATCTTGTTACAAGCTGATGAAACAGAGGATGATGATGAAAATATGGTTGTAAAAAGCTCGCTGGTTGTTAGGAGAAGTTTTGTATTTTGCTCTTTGGTTTTAATTCATCTGCTTCGCTCTCCTAAGATAACTCTTGGTACTCAACAAAAACTCTGTAGCACCACTGATTGGTATATTTTGGATTTTTGGCCTGTATAGTTTGGTCTCATTAAATAAACTTGTGTAGACAATTTCTGTAACTTTACCAGACATGCAATCCAGTATCCAACATACAGTAAACACTTAGTTTGTGCTGTCATGAACCAGGTGTGCTGAAAGAGTTTGAACTTCTCTCTCAGGTGGGAGGACAATTCTCTTTTTGTGCGTGTTGCTGCATGTTCAGCGACTCATTGCAGCCATCCCTCTGCCATCTAACCTGGATTAAGCACTGTTTGTTGCAGCTGCACTTTTATTCAGCCTAACCGCCAGAGAGTTTCTGATAACTCCCTTTGACATGTGCATGCTTATTTCTGGAATCGCGTTAATCCCCCTCCTTCCTCAATCCTCCACCCTGCTCCCACCGCTCCCGCTCTGTCTTGGCGTATCACTCTCTAGCTGTGGTTGTTTGTAATGATGGTTTGGTGTAGGCCTTGTCCTTGACTGACTGTGGGTGTGAGCATCTGGAGCGTATAAAGAATGGGCGGAGGTGAGTGGATGAGTGGACAAAAGACAAAACACAATCTGACTGTAGCTCAGAACGCTTGCAGGCACTGTGGGAATTTTTTGTGAAATGTGTGTGTGCATGTGTGTGTTTCTGTACCTTGTAGTTACTGTACCTGTGAACTCTGCATGCAGCTGCCTTTACTTTGGTGTTAAGGCATATTAGACACTTGCACCCCTTTAATATTAACACCTAGATTCTTTGCTGAGTGTCAGGACAGGCTCTGTTGCTCTAAAAGAGTGCTGCAAAGGAGCATACATCTGCCGTCAAAGAGGCGTGACATGAACGACAGCACTACACTTAGCGTTGGAGAGTGTTGGCGCATGCATGGCCACACAGAGAGGCAAAGTGTTGGGCAAAGAGAAATGGATGGAGAGAGCGGAGAGAGGGTCACTCAGCTGAAGTGAGCACTCCAACGGCGGAGACGACAGTCATCAACTAATGCAGGTCACCTCTGCACAACAGAGAAGAGCATTTACACCCACACCACAGGCAGGAAGGAGGGGAGGAGAGTGAAAGAAGCACATTCATATGCACAAACACAATCCTATCATCTTCTTCTCGTTCCTGGTTCATAATCCGGTCTTTCTATTCTATTGTTTCCACTTTTCCTATCAGAGCTCATCCCAGACAAACAGCAGATCTGGCCTCAATGGGGCAGTGCATATCTCCCTATTTCACAAACAGAGATGCCTACACTTTTGGATGAATAATACACACACATGCAGAGATGCAGGAGGAAAAAAGGGACAGGGGACAAGATGAAGGTAGAAGAGAGAGAAAGGTATAGAGTAAAGTGAGTAAAAGACCAGAGTGGTGCGGGAAGATGTGACAGACAGGGCGTGCATTAAAGCAGCACTCAGGTCCAGATTGCAGACTCAGCACATCTCCAAACTGTTGGGAACAAACTTTTAGTGACTCTGCGCTCAGATGAACCAATAACAAAGATGCTGAGGTGCTCTGTGTGCATGGAGGGGTTTTCTGAGAGTTAAATAAAGGGGCTTTTACTGCCAAGCAGACCTGCCATTAAATATCCCTCTCTTTTGTTCAACATTGTCTCACACACACACAAGCTCCAGTCATGATGCCTCAGCTCGAGCTAATCCTTGAAAGGTGTGTGTAACACGGCACTCAACGCCTATCTTAGGGTGTCGTGGTGAATTATTCAGCATGCTAATGAGACTTGCATGAAGCTCTTTGAACACTTCTCCCTGTAATCCTCATGTAAAGGATTGCTCAGGAAGGAGTGGAGGTGACGTGAGGACCTGTGGTCCCCAAGGCCCAGTGACAAGAAGCTAAATAGTAGAGGCTTAAATATTAATGTCAAAATAGTTTGATATATATTATTTGTGCATGACTGTGCCCTGAAGCAGAGGGTTAATTGAATTTGGAATGACACTTTGCAGCATTCGTGTGTGTGTTTGTTTCTTGTCTGATATAAATAGGATGGTGCTTAATGAGGTCAGGTCACATGGTATTAGAGTGTTTTGTTTCATGCATGACTTGTTTATAGATATCATATAATAAACTCATATAATAAATCATTTATTGATTTTAAAATTGAAGGATGATTCTTGACATGATTCACGTGTTATCATACATAGTTTTAGTGTTGACATGTAAAAGAGCATGGTACATGGTCGTGGCTTTGTGGATTTCGTCTTCCCCCTGTGGCTGATTTTATCCCAATCAGCTCTGCATTTCCAGCCGCCAAGCTGTCCAGACATACGCTGCACTAAAAACTATTTTTTCTGATGCCTGTGGCTGCATATAATCCTTTGCTGTCATGGTTCATTTGTATCTTTTTCTTGATACAATTCATATCTCTCCAAATCCTGGATGATTTCCATGGAAAATGTGTGAATTTGGTAAGATTGACTTAAAGACCAGCTAGTGAGTGAAAAACAGATAGAAACACAGGAGGGGAAGAGCAAAATCAAAAGAGGAGGGAAGTGGCTGATTAAAAGACAGATAGCAGAATCTCCCTCTACGGTGTAATCCTAAAAATGTTACGGCACAGTCAGACAACAGAGACACAGGCATGATTTGTATCATAAACAATTTCACATTTTATTACTTGGTTGATTTATTAAGACAGGCAGGTGGATTCAGTGTTTGTGTGCACATGAAAGTGCACATCTGAGAAATAAAGAGGTATCACTCGTGTTCTGGTGAGACAAGGCACCTTTTGAAATCCCATTCTGTGTCTGTCATGATGATGATGATGTAGATAATGTTTTTCAGGAGCTTTTTTGTCTAGTTGTCAGATAGATAAAGGGAGAAAAGAGAGGCTCCTATTCTCTGGTGAATGATTGTGTGAGATGAAATGGAAACAAAAGCATAAAAATTGTATGTCCACAATGAGAAGTGCTACTTATTTGTAAACAGAGTTAGATGGCTCCTGCCTCCCACAATGCTCAGTGTATCTACAGTATGTGTCTGCAGCCCCGTTAGGTGATCAGTGTTTGATGAAATTAGGCACTGTGTGTTTTTCACAATAAGCTCCCTTCATGTGAGAAAGCCTGATGTTGCACAGCAAACTTTGGCCTGCTTGCAATCGGTGACTCCTCAACAGAACCGAGCGCTGACTGTGCCAGACTGCAGAAACGTCAGCCACCCCGGTTTTGGAATACTAATGGAAAAATTCAAGGGCTTCAGTTTTGTGTGGGAAGGTGCCATGTGTCAGGGCTCAGAGTTAAAGTCACTTTGTCTGCACTGCATTGACAAGCACTTAAACCTAAAAGCAAATTATGGGAAAATACACCACACCATGAAACTTATACTCTCTTCTCATGCTTTTCACTTTGGATCAAAGGTAATGAGCAAAAGCCTGTTAAAACCCAAACCCTTTAAAAAATTTTTACATTTCACACATGATGGAGGTTGCTCTTGTAGAAAAGCATCAGCTCGCTAAGTTTCAATAAAATGTGACACTAACTGTTATGGCCTTTTAAAGTTGGAAAATGTGACCTTTAATCACGGTGCCAAATCAGGTCAATCAGTTTAATTTTTTAAACACCAGAACACTGTGCCAAAATGCATCATCATTCAGAATCAGTTATTAGGTTTGACAGATGTACACAGCTGGAGCTCTGTTTTTTTCCCCTGGTTTTATTGCATGAGGGCCAAACATTAAAAAGAAATGTGAACAAATCCTGGACCTGTTCCACAGCCAGCTGCCCACTAGTTGTGGTATTTAACAAAAGAAAGTAAGTCAATTTGATCGTAGAAGCACTACATGAACAGAATTCTTCCCTAATAGAATCTGACTTTCACAGCATCACTGGAGCAGATCCGTTTTTTAGATTTTGACAGTATCACACAGTGCTCAGTTTTTAAGCCTTAAGAGAAGATCTCATGGTTACAAATTAACTTTCACAGTCACTTCTCTGTTTCGTACTGTAGCACTCACTTAGTTTTCAAGTTGTAACTCTTGAGCAGTAATAAATAGCATGATTGTGAGTGTGATCAGGTTTCTCACAGTTTGTCTCTGTCTTTATTTCTCAGTGATGCTGCTGGACACAACAGAGTCTACCTCAGAGCTGGGATGGACCACTTATCCAGACACCGGGGTAAGCAAGCTGTCAATGTGCTTTCCAGCTGCTGGACCATTAAAGATATCATGGTGCTAATTGAATGTGTTACAAACGGTTAAGTTTTATGTGTGGAGTTATAATCACGTTGTTTGTTGGGCTTTGTGGTGAAACTCTAATGAGGAACTGAACACTATATCTCATTGCATTTAAAGGAAATAATGCTAACGTTTAGGCATATGGGTGCAAGGCTGAAGCTATTCAGTGTCTTTATCACTGATTCTGTGTATAATACATAGGAAAAAGGGCAAGAGGACCCATTAAATGTTTGGTACTTCTACTTGAAAATGGCTAACTGTTTAATTGTGAAAACAAGGTTTCAAGGTTTTAAAGGTTTCTGGTGAAGGTTTAATTTAAAATTGGAACTGGTTATGTTTAGGGCAATCATAGTTAAAGGTCTAAACACAACTCAAAACAATTAAAAATACAACTTTTTGGTGAAGAATTTTTGTGCCTGTTGACTGATCATATTTGAACCCAACAAAATATTAATAAATGAAACATTTACATATTAGATACACTGTCTATAGGTTAAAAAGTGACTTCAAGAAATGAGAGATACCATAAAATCAATCTATCATAAAACCAGTAGTATCAACTTTGCAATCTGATGCATTTCCAAGGCTGCATAGTTTGCAAAAATGGAAATCTGCTCAGAAAGACAAATAAAGTTTGAAAGGTTGATTTTTAGCGATAAGTTAAAATCAGTGTTGTTATTTTGTCAAATGTCTGGCATCTGACATTGATTGGTGGAGCTTCTGTCAGGTGGCACTGAGTCCAGGACTGAGCACAGTTTCACCTTGCCCTTAAGGCAGCCTTGAGGCCTGAAATGTCCCTGCATTTTTTTCTGTGTTTTTTCATCCATACTGAGATTGCTGAGATTGAACCATAGATCTTCCATTCTTGAGCTGCTTTTTATTTAAGGCTGTTGCATTGCCTTGAGCTGTGTAAATATGTGTGTGTGTGTGTGTGTGTGTGTGTGTGTTTGTGTAAGTAAGTGTGTGTGGTCACATGTGTTAACGCATGTGTATGTGTGTACTTGCGTGACTGTGATTGGGTCAACTCCCGGGTCAGTTAAATTCATTCATCTGTGAGTGATTGTGGCTCAGTTCTAATATGGCTCATAATTAAACACATACATTGTCTTCACTGCCATTAGCTTTGTCATGTATTTGTTACGGTGGATAATATTATACCAGTTACACCGAACATATCTCTCTGTGTCCATACATGGACACATCTGGCAGGCATACTCACTTACATCAGGCCTTTTATCTCACCTTACACTAAACTTTAGCTTTGCACACTGTCATTATCGCCCCAATCTGGCCTCCAGTGTCAGGCCATAATTGTACATAATGCTGGATTAATTAGGGCCTCGTGAGTGTTAGGAATTTGTGAACCGTGAAGCCAGCTGCTAATGCGAGGCTATCCATTGTGTGTGAGGAAATGTGTGTATGTGTTTCTGTGTGTGCAAGTTAGGCATTTGCATGAGTTTTTTTTTCTTTGTCCCTATATGAGAAGTGCTTCTGAGATGGAGATATGGTTATTTGACCTGGGGCATCAAGTTGAGAGAAGTAGAAAGACAGAAGAACAGAGGGGGAAAGAAAAAAGTGTGTGTGTGTGTGTGTGTGCGTGTCTGCGTGTGTGTGTGCATGTGTGTCTGTTCTCCTTTGTTAACCCTTTCCCCTGTTTTCTCTTGACATCCCATCTATTCTTTTGCTTGTGGGTCTGTGGATGTTATTTACTGCACCCTCTTCCTCCTGCTTCTTTTTTTTCTCTTACCTTCTTTCCTTTTTTAAAGTACTGACAAGTGTCTTTTTTCTGATCCTCTCTCTCTCTCTCTTTTAATCTTTTCTCACTTTGCCCTTCACAATCCCAGAGCCACTAGGTCTTTGCCTCTTATTCTTCTTTTCATCCCTCTACTCAGGCTCCTCTCTGCCCCTCATCTCCCCTCTGTGTCAGCAGAGACTCTCTATTTCCTACAGCAGTTGTTGCTTTTTTCCCTGGCATTTTTCTCATTCAGTATTTTTCAGTTACGCGTTTGGCTCGTGTGTGTTTGTGATGTTGCCTTGCTGTATATGTGCATGCCTTTCTTTGTGTTTTTGTTGTGTCTGAGGCCCTGCCCCTCTCTGTTCTCCAACACTGGAGAGATTGCGTGGCTCTCTGGCATTTTGGTTCAGATTAAATCATGAAGATGAGTCGTCCCTTTTTTTCTTTGTTTATTATTTTCTTTTTTCTTTCTTTCTTTCTTTTTTTCTAATGATCCATCCACTTCTTCCCCCTAGCCTGTCAACCACTTTTCTTTTTTCTTATGAGGGAAGAAGAAACCAAGAAAAGAAGAAATTGAGAAGGTAGAGGGAGGAGGAAGTTAAGTGTTTTGGGCTCCAAGAACAAGTGAAAGCAGTGTTTCTTTACTGAATATTCACACAAAGATACTGTCTCTACCTACATTTTGCCACAAGTGTCCTGGTTTTATTGCAACCTCATTCTACTCACACACAAACTCTGTTTACTTTTTCTCACCTCTCTCTCTCACCACTCTCCATCTGCATCCCTTCACCCCACCATGTGCTCTCTGTTGTCCCCTCTGCCCCCTTTCCTTTATCCCCCATGTCTAATAGAGTTAATCACAGGCTGGGAGACAGAAAACTGTCCCTTCACTCCATTAGACCGACAGCGCCTCAGACTCAGTCTATCTGCTCACTCATCTTATCATTATTCCAATTTGACCTTATATGAATGCAGTCTCTCATGTGTGAAGCTACAAATATTTCTGATCATACTGGCTGTCAGAACCAAACAGAGAAAAAGACATGAGCATGCAGAGATACTCTAATATTCACAAACAGAAAAATACACACACATACACACACCACATGCACCCTGATAGGGTGTCAGGACCTATAATCCTCTGGCCATTGTTGGAGGCAGAATAATCATGATGAGGCCTAATACATAATTCCTCTGTGTTTCATCAGAAAAAGGCCCAGCTTGTCACTCAGGGCTTAAAGCAAAACCTTTTCATCTTTGGAGGCACTTTACTGTATAATTGGAGAATCTAAATGTTGTACCTTCATTTACATGTTGACCCATTCACTGTAATTCAGTCCATGTCACTGTGCTCATGTTTTTCTCCATGAAGGTACAAATTTAGTAAATCCATTAGTGTGTATTTAAAGTGTTCAGACTTTCTAAAATATTACAAAGACGGCTTCTCTTATTATACAACAGCTGCCTCAGGTCTAGGGGTGGAGCGACGCGACGACGCAATTGACGTAATCGATATAAAAAAATACGTATGTTTACGAAACGTGCGGCGACGATTTGGAACTTGAGCTAGAAACTAAAAGTACACAAAGATTCAGTACTTGGAACAATTTAGATACAATAAGCAAATTACATCGCAGTGTGCAGAGCACGTAAATATAAATGTTTGTTTTCTGCAATCACCGGATATAAATTCTTAAAGACAGCACTGAGATTAGCGAATGAGAAAAGACACTTGTGGATCAGCTTCTCTCTGAGTCTGAGTGGGAACAAGCTAGTTGGCTAATCGCTAACTGCTACGAACACGTTAGCTTGCATCCACCTACAGCTGGAAGTTACAAAGACAGTCCCCATCAGCAGCAGACAGAGGAGGACAGGGATCACTCATAGGGAGTATTTCATATTCGTTCTTCCTAAACGTCACCCACTTTCCATTTGATTAAGGAGAAATCATTGAGTCTGTGTGGTGAGTTTGCAGTTGCAGATATGAATGGATGAATTTCCATTCAGTTGTTCAGTTTATTGGGCTCAAACTAAGTCAGTCTAATCCAACAGTCCCACAGTAAGTCCTCCTTCTTGAAGGTGATCATATTCAGTTTGTGCTCAGACTCAGAGGAGTTATTTCTGTTGTGAAGGCAGTTTTTTTTAGTGCTGCTGTTGAACTGTAGTGAAGATAGGAGATTTTGTTATGCAAGCTAGTGGGCCTAATTTACATGTTTCATAACATGCAGTTGGCAGCTAATAAATCCTAATATCATATCATTCTACTCTAGCTGGTATAACCATTTGTTATGCTCTTTGATTCCTCACCTTCCAGCTCTGCAGCCATAGGGACAGAAACAGGTAACTTTTAAAGTGGGCTAGCAAAATGCTGATAATATGAATATGCATTATAAAAGAAAGTCAAACTGACAAATGCAGAAGGCACCACATTCCTTTAACTTGATTGGAAAAAGTTCTTGCTTTAATTATATTGTGGAGAGGCTTTATATTAGTCTGTAAAACACAGATTACCAGTTAATTTGTGGGGGGAGGAATAATTCCCTGCAGTGCATACTTTGAATTATATTGAAATGTAAATGATCTACAAATTCAAAATTCTATCGTTAGTAAATTAATTGTTATGTTATTATATTGATGGAAAAATAAAAAAGAGCTTAATGGAAAAACAATCTATAGATTAATGGAAAAATAATCGATCGTTTAATCAACAAAAATAATAATCATTAAGTGCAGCCCCACACAAGTCAAACACACACAACACAGTGTCTCCCACCTGTCATGTGCGAACAGTGGCACACTAGGCAGACCAATGCAAACCAGAGATAAAACCCACATGTCACTTTATAAAATCACTTCATCTTAGAATACATTATTATACTATAGTAAATTTGACCAAATTAAAAACTAAAGTGGAGTGGTTAGGGCTGCCACCTTACAGATAGATGGTCACTGATTCCCATTCCCACCCTTTCTCTGTTGAGTTTGCATGTTCTCCCTGTGCTTGCGGGGTTTTCCTCCGGTTTTCAACCCACAGTCCAAAGACATACATATGATAATTGGTGACTCTGAACTGCCAATAGGTGTTAATGTGAGTGTGAATGGTTGTCTGTCTGTGTATGTCTCTCTGTGTTGGCCCTGAGATAGACTGGCAATGGGTCCGGCCTTGCGTTTAGTGGTCTTGGAAGTTCAGAAACACTGGGCTAATAATGCTAATTATTTTTTTTATCCATAAAAGCTGGGGTCTGTAGTGATTGAAACACAAATATGTTGCCATTGTAGAACAGGCCAGAATGGGCCCAGATGTGGAAGTAGAAAGTGAGAATCTTGCTGTAGATGGACCAGACTCAGACTGAGGTCCCAGAAGAAAATATTATCTTTGTTGTCATCTAAATGGCTACACTGGTAGTAAGAAATACATGGATTAATTATGTCTGATGATTACAGTTTTGTCTGCAACACTTAAAAAGTGTTATGTTGTACATTAACGGCTCGGGTGATTTAACTACTGGTTTTGGCTAATCATTGATTACTTAATTAGACAATGGAAAGCAATGTAGTCCAAGGACGTAGAGTTGACCTACGTAACTGGGACAGTAACAAACAGCCTTTCAGTTGTGCATTCGATACCAGTGTCAGTTATATCACAAGGCTGAAGATGTCAAACAGCAAAGTCATCTTAGTAAAGCACAGGTCACAAACATCAGCAATGTGCTTGATTTGACTTGTAACAATTGTTGTGAGCTCATAACATTGTTTATGTCTCTCTCAGTGGGATGAGGTCAGTGTCCTGGATGACCAGGGGAAGCTTATACGAACCTTTGAGGTCTGCAATGTCAACCAAAACCCCCGTCTGCAGGACAACTGGCTGGCTACGCCTTTCCTGTACCGCCACTCGGCTCCACGGGTGTTTGTCACATTGCGTTTCTCGGTGCGTGACTGCGCCAGCCTGCGACCACCATCACCCACCTGTCGAGAGACTCTCACCATGTACTACAAACAGGCCGACTCCCAGAGGGAGCTACAGAGGACCTGGATAGCCGAGGTGAGATGGGGCAACATCCTCATCTTCTTGCTGCATGTTTAAGTTTGTCATAATTAGTTTTCATGCATTCATGCACTCTGTAAATACAAAAACAAAAAATGTTTCTGACAAAATGTTTCTGTACACCTCTGAACTTATTCTTCCTCGTGTGTCATCACTATAGATCAGTGAGCCTCTTCTTGAGCAGACTGTTTCTCCCTACACACTTTGGTCTTTCCATCAGTTTGGTAGAGGTTATTCTTATTCTCATCAGTCCATGAAATGTCTAGTACTTTTGTAACTCATTCCTTTCAATTTGGCTGACAAGGTGTTTGCAATTTTAGGTATGGCCTCTGTATTTCTGCTCATAAATCTTCTTTAAATGGTTTATTGTGATACCTGGACCCCTGCTCTGTGGAGATTGTTCTCACAATGCGTCTGCCATCAGCTGTTGTTGTTTTTCTTTGCCGATCTGTTCTTTCTTTTTCTTTTCTTAAATTCTCAGTGGCTTGCTTTTAGGTTTGCTTTTCCAATACTTTTGGAAGAGACTTTATCTCTCACTCCAGAGTCTATTACATAAATACATATGTGGTTTATTAAGGTTTGATGTTGCAACTAATTTTGTGTAAAAGTAGCTAATATATTTCAACATTTCTTTGTAATTTATTTAGAAATAGCTGGTTCAACCCAATTTACTTTGTGTCATGCTCATGCACAGTGATCTCCTTAGACATATTATGACCATTTATTTTATTCATAGACACAAAAAAGTAAACAAGCTGATGCATTAGTAGTTTTAAATGTTAATAGTAGTAGTTTAAATGTTCAGCATAAACTGATTAAAGTTCATTAAGTCTTCAGATATCTTACAGCTCTTTTTGTCACAGCTTGATGCGGGAAAAAAAAAATCCTTCAGATAGAATCATTAAGCCAAACAAAATTAAAGTTTCATCTCTATGTTATTGTTACACCTAAAGAGTACAACCTCACATCATCCTACGACAAGGAGTAATTGTGTAATTTTAGTGATTATTGTTTTGCTTGCCAAAAGGAGCTGTTAAGATTGACGGCCACCACAGACCAAACTGGTGTGAAGCAATCGTTACTGTTCAAAAATGCAAAAATGTGCCACTGTGGTCCCTAGAAATGTCACTTCTGTCCCGCTAATTACAACTTTGAGACATAAAATAAACGAGTGTGACCATTTTACAAGTATTGCAGTAAATGCTCTGAACCTTGTGTTGTGTACAAAGCAGTTGCCATGGTTTATAAGTGATTGACGTTGTCTGTCCCAAGAGATTAGATTTAGTTATGTTTTTGTGGTGTAATTAAATGTTTTTATGTGACATTTTGAACTGTCAATTCCGAATTTCCCGAGCTACATACAGTCTACATTCAGTCTCTGTAGGAGGCATGTAGTATTTGTACAGATGAATGCCATTCTCCTAAGAGATGGGAGATGCTTTTTAAATAGGCAAATCAACGCCTGATGAGGAATCAGGGAAGAGTCACAGGAGAGCAGGAAGCAGTGCGACACTGAAGGTCTTTGCAGGGACTTGAGCATGAACCCCCACTGGGACCTGCACTCTGCAGCCCTAACTCAACGTTTATTCCTCTGACTAAACTATTTCATTAAATGCACGCCCTGAGAAAAATTACAGCAAACCTTTGAGTTGCCTTTCATCTTGTCATCTTCTCTCATTTATGTTTTTTGTCAGAATTCAGTGCACTGTATATTTTTGCCCTTTATTCATCTGTCAACAAACTTATTTTAACATCTATAATTTTCTTCTTGTTTACTTCTTTCGGTCCTGTCAACCCCTCGTTCTCTCCACTCATTCATGTTATTTTGTTTTCTCCTGACCACTCATTATCTTCCCTCCACTGTTTCCTGTCTACTCTGCAGCCATCCAGTGGTGAGAAAGAGACCAGGGAGGGCTGGGTAAAGATTGACACCATTGCAGCCGATAAGAGTTTTTCCAAAGTGGAGCCGAGTTCACCTCACCAGTATCAACCCAACAGATACAGCCGAATTAACATCAAGACACGCAGCTTTGCTCCTCTCACACGCAATGGGTAATCATCACTGTACATGTTTTACTAACATCAATGCTCCCAGTGGTCTAACCACTCTCCATCTTAACATGTTGTTATAGATTTGTCCTGGCTATCGTCGACAGCGGAGCTTGTGTTTCCCTCATGGGTGTGTCTGTCTTCTACCGCCGCTGTCCGGCCACTAGCCTCTACTTGGCATCCTACCCTGCGACTCCCTGCGGGGCAGAACCAACTGCCTTAGTGCCTGTGACTGGGAGCTGCGTCCCCCACAGTAAAGCACAGGGAGGGACTCCCCCTCGCATGCACTGCAACGCTGAAGGAGAGTGGATGGTTCCTGTGGGAGGATGTGTCTGTGATGAAGGCTATGAGCCAAACCTTAATGGATCTGCCTGCTTAGGTGAGTCTGAGGAACCCTGTCAGTCCACTGATTAGGTCGATTTCCAAGTTAAACTATCTGTCATGTTCATTTAATTTGTCATATGTGCACTTTGTAGGGATGCTTAAATTACAAGTTGTACTTCCATTAAGCTGCAGGGACTTGGAAGGTGTGGCTAAAATCAACAAATTCTTAAAACCTTATCAATACTACGGCAGCATAGGTCGGGCTAGATGGACTTTCACTCCCTCATACTTGTTATTATTACTGCGAACACACAAATTCCAACCAAGGATACAAGAGACTCAATAAGAGAACTTTGGAGTGCCAGATTCCAGACAGTATATATATCATTATAATACAACAAAGGCTAAATAATTGTCAGTAAGGCTGTCACTTTTCCCAAAAACTTTAATTCAAATGAACATGTAAAAAATCCTTATATTTATTTTACATAATGTGGCCTAATCGAAAACTAAATTGCGAACATCCGTTTGTGTTGATTCTTGGTGCCTCTGCTGCCACACTTGGCAAGATAACAAGATGCATTTTAGGAGGTCTGTTTGACTAGACTTGACTTAAGTCAACTTTACCTTTTATTGAAGATTTATTCCATCAGTGGTGCAGAATTATAATGCTTTCTAGAGTGGTTTAGTGTCATGATCTGTGAACACAACTTGCTAGATTTATCCCGTGTTAGCAGAGAGCACAACAATAGTTGTACTGGCAGTGCAGTGCAGTGGATAAGACAAACAGTGCATTTTGGGAATGACTATGGTCTGTTTATTGTGTGTGGTTACAACAAGTAAAATGTTTAATCTTTGAACAGTAGTTTGAGCATCTAATTAAAAAGTGAAAGCCCTACTATTCCTTTTTACCTGAGAGAGTTCCCTCCTTTAATATACAATATGTGAGTGACTCTGTTCATGAGAACTGAAGACCTGAATTGAAGTGTCCAAAAAAAGACTGGGAATCAGTCAACTTTTGGAACCTGTCAGCTCTTTCTGGTGTGATACAGAATGGATCAATACTGAAATGAACTGCTGTCATACTAATATGCCGTTGTGTTTGATGTGGTGACGAGAGGCAATCGAGAGTAGGCAAGAAACAGACCGACTGTATCTTCACCCCTGCAGGGCATTTTTTGCAATGTAACTTTGCACATATTGTCAGTCATCAGAGTCTTACAGGGGCACAGTAATGAAATGAAGAGAGAGAATAGAGAAGGGAAGAGTGGGGGAGGAAAATGTAAAAAGAGCTCACAGCTGGCAGTCAGAGAGTACTGAGGTCAGCAGTTGCAAAACTGGTCAAAAGCGTTCACACTTTTTAAAGTGTGTGTAAGTGGGGGGAGAAATGAGAAATAAAAAAAATTGGGAGATGTCCAGACGGTGAGGAAAGGATGTGGGGAGAGAGCAGAGAGCCACAGTGAGAGGGATGAGACACATTTAGGTCATGGCGATGTAATGGCCACTCGTCTGTGAACGAGTGACAGAAACCGCGGGAGAAGGGAGGGATGATGGTGGAGGGAAAATAGGGATAAAAGGAGAGAGAAAGATAGGATGCAAGTTAATGACTTAAAGAACTGAGCAGTCAAAAAATCTGAGAGTGTGAGGGGAAAAGAGTGGAAAGTGATCTCTGGGTGGAGGTGTAAATATCCTGCTTTGATGCTGATTTGTGTTTTCCAGCCAGGGTTACAGTAGAAAAAACTACAGTCTGTTAGGTTAGGTTAGGATTTCAATGGTATAATTGGTCCACTATTCCAGTGCAATTAATCTTCTTATACTTGGCCAAGTCAGCTTTGAAATGTGTTGCATGCTCTTTTGCTTTACATCTGAATTTCAGCCCGGCACTTGTTTGTCTAGTGTGATTGATATTTACTGACAAATCACCCCTTTAAACTGCTCAGCTGCCCGAGCAAAGGTTTGCACTGACTGCCCACGAGTGATCTGATACATCGCTGCCCCTGCTCCACTAGCTTTTTGTTCCAAGTCTCATTGGATTATATTTTGTTGATCACATCATTGAGTAGTGATGTGAATTGACATTACATTGTTGTCCTCCTTGGCTCCCTGGGAAAGCTGAGAAAAGAGGCAGATGTTAACTGGTGATGCAGTTGTCAGGGATTAGTTACAGTAGCCGATCCTTGTTTTTTTTGCTTTTTGAACTTGTACACTTTGTTCTTGGTTGAATTAAGCACAAAAGACATTTAATAACACAGAAAGTGAGCAAATGATAGACCTTACTTTGCTGAACGTATGTACGTGTTGGAAGCTGTAATTAAATACGCTTTAATCGGCAATCGTTTCCTTTTTTCCGGCGCCAGCACCTCTGAAAAGGAAAAGTTAACTGACATTTATTCTCACTTCTTGGATGTGTGTCATCTTAACCTACATGCACATCTTTTAACACATTAAAACACACACACATTTATACCCTTTGTAGATGGTCTGCAATGTGTTTGTTTAATTTAATTGTCTGGTAAATCCAAATTTTCCACTATTTTACTATTTAAGTGAATCCCTGCAGTGTAAATGTATTGTGTCTGATATCCATGTGAGATCATTACACCCAGTAAAGCTTTGTCCCCTTGATCAAGACACCATTTTAGGGACAAATAAGGGACTCCCAATCCCACCTTCTCTTAGCCTTGTGTGAAAATGAATATCAGGGTTAAATGATTGCCTTTAACTACACACAGTGCTAATAGCTTTCTATTTTTAGATTCAAGGCGCACTCTATAATGCATTTCTTTATTTATGAGGGGGATTATTGCGCCAAGGATGTTAGAAGAGAAATTACTTTTTGTGTATAATATGACAGCTCCATCAGTCTGTCAGTCAGAACAGAGTACATAATTTGTTGTTGTAATTATGTGCTCAATTCAACAAACCCCCAGAAGCATTTTTTTCTCCCATAAATAGATTGTAAGGAATTAAGTTTTTTGCTCAAGGACATTTTTAAATTTACACAGGAGCCAAGGATAAGGTTATGTGCTGTTTTTTCTAAGGTAACTCTGAACTATGTGAAAAACAAGAATTTAACACTCAAAATGTTTGCTCAAAAGCAAAACTGTAACTTTCGCAGATAATTGTGTGTTCATTGGAGCTCATTCCACGCAATAAGAACTCATTTTAAAGAATAGGGGTTTTAAAGTGTGTAAGAACAACTTTATACTCTGTTTGTACTTTTACAATTCACTGCAAAACAAAAAAAAAGTACCATATGAAGTGGAAATACTTATGATAATAGTTATAATGACACTGGAGCTGCTGACAGAAACTACTGTTACTATGATTTTTCTTATAATTCAGACTCACCAAACCAATGCTGCACCATTTGGACTGAATATATATTTAAACCGCTAACTGAAACCTCGAACACTTTCAAAAACACAGCTGGTATTTCGGAACGACAGACATTAAAAGATCACCCATCTATTATTCATCAAGCTGTTTTTTCGAGGCGTGTCTAAAAGATCGCTTCTGTAAGATCGCTGTGACATTCAAAACTGATTTTTTTTTTTTGTGTTAAACCTGTCTACAGTCTTTTGTCAAACGATAAAGACAGAGGTGACGGGTGACGAGTAGCAGCTGTTTGTTGTTTTCCAGCCTAACAACATTAAGGTTGCTTTTCTCCTCTGACATTTGCATCCCACAAGAGAGACACAGAGGTGAGGAGCTCAGGCGGAAACATGACCGAGCATGAGACACAATTTCACCTGTTCAGCCAAACATAAAACTGTTTTAGTGTTGACCTTTTTTGAGCTGCTTTATGTTGGCTCGATGTAACCCTCTGACAAGACTCTTCCTGCTGTTTGATTCCTCTAATTCCTCCACTGTCAAGGATTTGGGACAAGGATTTGCACTGAATGCTCAGATGGACGTGACTTAATTTGAGCTCATGTTGGTATATTCTATGGTGTGCAACTTCGTCCTGACGGTGAAATATTCAGCGTGTCAGATTGTCCCAATGTGCCACCCAGAGCACTCCCTCTTAGCACAGACACGTTCTCTAAGTATCCTGAGGCTCATTATAGTGGAAAACAAGAACATTTGGCCAGGGGACACAGTAAAAGTGTAAGTGTGATAATGTTTTGAGTGTGATGGGTGACTCTACTCTGGTCCTCAGAAGATATATACCAAACAACACAGACTTTTTTCAGCAGAAAGCACGACAGAATTAGCTTCATGAAACAATTGCAGTTCTGCTTTCATCCATCACTTGTCACTCCTTTTATATGTCAAATGGACACCCATACCAGTCCTGCCCTTCAATCACTTTTCTAGTCTATTAATAAAGTCCAGCTTGAGCAAAACACAGTGGGGTGAAATGAACAATCAATCAGTTGGACGTCACTGTGAGTGGGCGTAGCCAGGCACCACATCAGTCGTCTGGAGGAAATTAATTTAGCATCCTGGATTATCAGTGGAAGAGACCTGAAGGGTTAACTCATTTTTTAATCAAGCTCTGATTTAGCCACCAGGCGCTGGAATCCAGGCCAGTAGCGACAATTTTAGATGGACTAAGTTCACAAGTCCAAATTCCCTAAATGCTGTGGGCTTGGCTAGTCTTCTTTAAATGTTTTCACATTTAACGCTGTTCACACTTAGTGCTGTGTGTATTTAAAGGCAATCATTCATTTAACCCTGATATTCATTTTCACAAAAGGCTGAGGGAATTCTACTTTATTCTATAAAGTTTCTATAAAGGTTTTACCCCAAAACAGTCTCATTTAAAGATATATTGATGGTCCAATTTCATACTCAACCTTGGGTGATTTGTCTGTAATTGCTGAATTAAAAAAAACTCCCCCTCATGTCTTTCCAATGCCCGAATTCACAGAAACAATACTGAGGACATAATCTCATAATCTTCAATGGCAGCTACAGTCAATTTTGGCTTTATTGTCAGTATCACGATGATGAGGCCCACTATGCAGGTGCAGAACAAAAGCAACACACAAAGGAAAAAGAAAAGAAGTCTGTGCCCTGAAAATTGCAAACTCTCAAAAGTTTAATGAGGCAAGGTCTGAGTCAGCCACACATTCAGCTATAAACAGATAAAATTACCCCTCTACCTACAATTAAGGAAATTTGCATTATGCAGTTTTTCAATTGTAGGTGAAGGTGTATTTATTTATTTATGTTTTTGACACAGTTTTTCTTGTTTGCCAAATGACAACATAAGATTTTGGGAAGTTGCATCAATCACTGTGTGGGCTACAGTATGTATGTTTTTCCTTAGGATTTTGCAAACACGCTTTAAAATGTAATTATTGTGCTTTAAAAAAGAAAATAATCTTACTACTACTATCTTATTACTTTTTACTGTTTAAAAAAGCCCATCTTCTGTTTTCGTTGCAGTAGCTGTGAAAAGCAAAACCAGATATGTGGGAATCCAACACGCTCAGTAGAAGCTTTTGCATATGTGGCATTGGAGCTTATCTGAAAATGAACATTGTTAGAGAACATGTGAGTCAGTGTCTGGTGGTTTCCAGGCTGCGTTGAACAACAGAATGTAGACAAAATGAAGGGTGGAGGGACGCAGCAAAGGCCATTTACAGTTGGAACCACGTATACCTTGCTGTGTGGTCACATCTGTGACTGAGCGGATGTGTGTTTGTGTGTCTGAGTTAGTGAGAGAGATTTTGCTGGGAGCCAAAAGAGGGAATGAGCACATGAAAAAGGGAGAGGAGGAAAGAAAGACAGAGAAATGGGGTCAGTGATCCACATACCAAAGTATTACGTTGACATCAAATTACTCACCTCATTGTTTTTTATTCCTTCTTTTGAGCTCTTCTGAAAATACTTTTAGTTTTCAGTTGTACTTTTATCTGTATTTGTGCATCACCAAGAGAATCCCTCTATTATCTATTTGTATCTATGTATTGCAAAAATGGATGGGATGTGGATTCAAAAGACTTCCAGAATGAACTAAAATCCCATGAGGTATTTATAGTACAGCACTGATTATTAGCAACTCTTTCTATTTACAATTAAGTTTATAGATACAATCTGTTTGCATATACACTACAAAAATGTAACGATAACAGTGTATCTTTCACTTTTTTCCTTTCTATTTCCTAAACCTATAAGGTAATATATTCAAAAAATATATATATATAATATATATTTATTTTGTAATATCATAAAACAGAGAGAAGAGCAGAATCATTAGATATGAGAAGCTGGAACGATTTTTTTTTCTGAGTTTTTGTTTGAGAAAAGAATAGTAACAATTAATAACAGAACATCTGTTTAATCAATTGTTAGAGAATTGAATCATTGTTTAATCTAATTGTTTCTGCTTTTGAACTTTAATTTCCATGTTTGTTATTTTGTTGTGACTCCTCTTTTTCCTCATCTGCTTCTTCTTTTCTTCTTACATCCCTGGGTGCACTGCTGTGTAGCTTTGTGTGTCACAATGTCCATGATGACTTTACTTTAAAGCTGGGAGATGGAGTGAACGGGGGGATGGATGGATGGATGGGGCCAGGGTGGAGGAGGGGGCTGCAGAGCAAGCGAGAGGCCAGAGGACATGCACTGCCATTGGCTGCTGTAATCAGGTGGACGATGTGGAGAAGGAAGAGAGGAGGATGAGTTGATGCTCAAGCAGCCTGACAACAAATTCATGTTTTATGTCAGAGCCGTAACAGGACACATCCTGTAATGTGCAGCCATGGCATAAAAGATGGAGGCAGCTCCTGTATCCTCATATCCCTTGCTCTGTTTTCAATCTCCTCTTTCCTTCTGCCTTTCTTCATTTTTTACCCGTCATCTAGCGCTCATAAATATAATCCTACTGTTCATCCTAAAGCTGCCCTGGACAATCAATCTCTATGTTCGCTTCCTCTGTTTCCCTAGGTGATTCTCCTGTAATCTTTCAACATCCTTTTTACTCTCTTTTTGTCCTTTTCCTTCTTCACACCTGTTTAAAAGCAAAGCCAACTCTCTAAGACAAGTGAGAACACAGAAAACCTTTTATCTTTTTATTTTTTATTTTTTTTATCCTTTCCCTCTTACATTCTTATTTTCTCCTCCCACGCTGCCCCAAAACCATCTTGTATTCACACATGCATCAGAATTTAAGGCATGTTCCTAACAAGGTCATATGAAAAGGTGGCTTTACTCATACTGGTCATAAATAACAGACATGTTTTCCTATTGTTTGCCTCAGAAAGCACTTTACCACTGTTTGAAAACATATGATATAGTTTGTACTTTAAAATGATGAGTGATCAAGTGTCCTGTTTACACACTCAAATAGACAAAACGCCACTCAGTGTGAGAACATACTGTGTATATAGACTGTACATTTAGCTTAGAGATAAATGGACTTTGTTTTAAATGATTCAACCTTAATTTGACACTGCGTTAAAGATTCCCATACTTATACACAAAGTATGTGAAAATGGCTGCAGACTAACCTTAAGGCAGTACACTCATTACTCTCACAGTCCTGTTCAGGACGAACACTCATGGCTCAGACACAGTATGACGTGAAGCGTGTATCACTTTGACCTCTGTGAGCAACTGTCCTGCTGCTGACAATAAAAACTGGTTCTATGGTAGCTCATCATAATTTACTGTATAGCTTTTATAGTTATTTGGGACCCACTTAATAATTACTGTTATTTATTATCCTAATTATAAAGTCAGTCCTTATTCACTCCTCATTTATTCCTTCTCATATAAAACATAATTATGTGCACCATATAGTAAAGTGTTGCAGATTTAAAAAGCCTGTACTAGTTGATTCTGTCAAAATGCAAGTATCACAGTGTTGGCAAACCTCACACTTTTATTTTGAAAACTGTGGCTTTCAAAGTGCTCTCATTTAGACCTAACAAATGTAAAATGCTGTTTCTTTTGTTTCATTAAATTACTGTGGCCATCATAAAGCAGCTGGATTGTCTCCAAATTGAGGAGCTACACAGATTTCACAAACTGTGGCACAGTAGTGGTATCGTCATTTATTATTTATATATTCTGCTGTGACATTGTGCTCTTAGTGTAGCCTTATTAACTTAAGTGCTCTTCTGCATACCAAACACATCAGCTTCTGTAGAGATTCACAGTTTCTAGCAGGAGGGTTCAGGCAGCAGCCACATTTTTATTGTCAGGAAAATGTCCAAATATTATTTCCTTAGCAGATTCACATAATTTCTTCTGGTTGAGTGGTTTAGTGGTAAGAAATGTTAGTTTTAGTCCCTGAAATGCAATATTCAGTATTAATCCACACATGAAACATATCAACATTATTAACATACACAGCAACAAATAGCAGGCCAGTTAATGAAAACTCAAGCTATTATGCTCAGTACATCGGTGACTGTGACTATTTTTATTCATGGAGAAGAATTTCATGTTCCCTTGAACCATAAACAAATAGTTTACCAGGGGCTGTGTATGTTTTTGAATAGCAGGGTCGTGTTATTGTGTTTCAGATTTTCAAATATTTTAATCCATTATCTATGTCACTTATCCTGTGAAGAGTCTGTAACTGGGCTGAGACAGAGATGCAGACAATCATTCACACACCTATGGACCATTTAGTGTCCCCAATTAACCTTTTTGTTGTTCATTTGTTGAAAGAAACTGCAGTACCTAGAGGAAACCCATAAAGGCTCCAGGAGAACATTCAAACTCCATACACAAACACAACTGTGCTGCCTTCCCCCAAATTCAGTTAAATATTGGGTTACATTGCCAATAAATAGTTAGATAAACCATTGTAAACTTTATTAGTCCATTTAATATATCTATTAAATGAATGTTGGGGTGTGGAATATTGTTTCCAACGAATCAATGCTCATTAAATTATCTGTTAAAATAGGCCATTTCTACTTAAAGCACAACTACATCTCAGGCTGTAGTGTTTCAAATGAACGTTGACTCAAAGAAAACCACAAACCAAGCTGGAATTGAACCTTTAAAAATAGCTTCTGCTCTTTGACTTTGTCCAGAACAGAGTACACAAGTATATATAGATAAAGACAAGTATGATGTGGGCTGAGGTGCTATAATAAATTAAATCAAGGATGTGGAAAATATTTTGATAATTTAACTTATTTTCACTCGTCCTAATCAATCTGTCTAATAGTTAACTTTAGAGTTTTATCTCTAAATGTTCTCAGGTTTTGAACTTAGATGTCACTTTAAAAATGCAAAAGCATAACATCACCTGCACTGTGTCCACAGAGACGACACACAGAATTATCTATTTTATGATGTAGACAGTTGGTTTGATTAAAATCCGAGCGCTATCTGTACAGCTTGACGTGTTTGAGACACACAACTAAAAAACATGATTGAAAGGTGTTTTTTTTTTTTTTTTATCTTTATCTGACAAATGAATCTTTTAGCTGTGAATTATAAAAAACAAAAAGAGAAACGGTAGAAAGATCCAGAAACAACCGACTTAACAATCAAGTTTTGTCAACTTATTTTTCCAACATGAAAACTAAACTCCAGAAACAACCTCAAATCAGTCTGAGATTAGAGTTAACAGTAATGATGAAGTAAAATAACATAAATACCATAACATATTAAATAAGCTAGAAAAATATATCATGTTCATATTACAAAATCCTGCAAATCCTCCTTGAATTAAACTTGTAACTAATTTCTTTTGCATGTTATGGCACAGTGCATGTTTGCTTATTGCCAAAATTTAAATGTGTTCATGCGTGTGCATGTGTTCATGCAGTCTGGAAGTATATGAATATGTTTTGCACTAAGCAGAAAGAGCTTTACATCTTTAAAACCCTGCAGAGTTGCAAAGTAATGGACACCACGGTCTCAAAGGGAACATTAGAGCGCTATTTGATTATAAACTGTGAACAAAGCTCAACTCTTCCTGTCTCTCTGCAGCCTGTCCTGTGGGCTACTTCAAGTCGGTTTCAGGCTCTGTTCCCTGCTTGGTGTGTCCCCCAAACAGCAGAACCAGCCAGGAGGGATCGAGTGTCTGTGAATGTCGTAGTGGCTTTTACCGAGCGGCCAATGATGCCAACTCCTCTGCCTGCACAAGTGAGCTTATTCAGTTTATTTGTTTATTTCTGGCTCCCTGGGAGGTGTTCAAGGGCCCCAGTGGAGTCATTTGTCACTTACCCAGATATCAAAATATAATGGAAATTTATTTGGTTTATTTATATTATATATTTTTATAAGTTATATTTTAATGTTCAGTTTCTATTTAATTGGAAGGTGCCTCACTGCTAATCGTTGTTTTATAATTTTTACTCGGTTAAATACCTTTGCCAGCATGCTGCTTCTATCATATCCTGAACTTTTTAACAGATGCTTTCATCACTTACATTCTGTGTGTCGTACCCCTCCTATTCTGTCTGTACCTCTTTCTTCTTAATAGCTCCTCCATCTGCTCCAGTCTCTCTGACCTGGGAGTATGAAAGTGGCGATGGTGGGGTGTCCTTACGGTGGCGTCCTCCAATGGACATGGGAGGTCGCACTGAAGTGTGGTATGGGGTAGTCTGTCGCATCTGTCCCTCACCCACCTTCACCAACCCAGCGTCATGCTCTTGGTGTGGCGAGGGCGTCACCTTCAGCCCCTCCCAGACAAATCTAAAACAAACCAAGGTCACCCTCAACAACCTGCTGACCAGAGTCACTTATCTCATACAGGTACTGTGGAAAGTCTTTCACAACAATAATATTGTTATATCATTTATTATATAAAATAAGATTTCTGTGAATCTGTTAGTCAGTTGGAGATGAAATGAATACATTCTCTGTATGAAATGAAAAATCTTTTGCTCACCGCCTAGTTTGAACTGCAATATTTATTCATTTACACCTTTTCAGTTTCTTGGTGTGTTTTTTAATCATATGCATGTAGGGTATTGAGACATCATGTGTCCTAGTGCCCAACAAGACAGGTCAAGGTGATCTTGTTAAGTGATTTCATTGCTGTCTTTGTGGCTGCATCGTGGTGGGTGCTTCTAGAGTATTTACTGTAGGTGTAATGATGTTTTTTCATACACTGGATGAAGGACCAAAAGACTGAATTGTTGTGAATTATTAAATATTGTAGTCCAAGTAAGACTGTGTGCAGAAATTGTTTCATTTCATAAAGTGGTATTTTTCGCCAATGCACCTGTTGCACATTCAGGTGTGCAGAGACATGACTCATGCTCTAAAATAAATAAATAAATTCTTTGAATGCTGAAACGCTTCTTGGAGCCAGAGATGAGGTAGGTCCTCTATGGGGCCTGTATACTCTATTATTACATAAACTCATTTACTTAGCAACATTTATTATTTAGTTTGGCTTGGCGTGACTAAATCAAAGCTTTCCCATTTATTGGCGTTTGTTGACCGACCAACACTGGGGCACGTCAGACTGTTTCTCAAACACAGAAGCATGTTAGATAAGTAAACAGAAAAAAGGCTTTTATGTCACGTCTCTGTGTTCTTATTGACAGGTGCAAGCCATGAATGAAGTGTCGGCTTTGAGTCCCTTTGCAGCTCGATACACAAGCATCAATTTCACTACGAGCCAGTCAGGTGAGCACAGGACAAAGAGGATGAAAAAAGATGAGATGAAAGAGGAAGAGATGGTCTGATGATAGATACTCGGTGTGTGTGTGTGTGTGTTTGTGTTTGTGTGAGATCAGCCTGTGTTTTCTCTATTCCTCTGTCTCTCCCCTGCTCCATCTTTTCTGGCCCTGCTCTTTGGACAGGAGGTTGCTCCAGGTTACAATATCCTGTCAGATCCCATTATAGTCGCTGTGGAGGAAGAAAGGGGCAAATGAGAGATGGGAAGACAAAAAGACAGACAGAAAGAGAGATGAAAGTAGACTTGGAAGAGAAGAGAACAAGGCATTGTGCAGACAAAGTACATCATTATGCAATTTTTCAAGAAACGGATCAAGATTGATTAGAACTTTTAATGAACCTAAATTATCTAAAATCTTTTTTGTGTGCTCCTAGTGAGTTTATTGATTAAATGAATGGAATGCCAGAGAGTTTCCTTTAAATGGTCTAGCCGGCTGTAACTACATCCTGCTTGGTTTCCTATAAAAAAACCCACTTCACTTCAGTGCGTTGCTAAATATCCTCCACAGCCTCTGTAATGCTGCCCTCATGTGGCCACAAGGTCACAGTCAAGTCAACACAAATTTACTCATTCACAGCACAGTAATTTAGTTATTGATCATCAACAGTTTTAATGGAATGATCAGTTTGGCTCAACTGTTAGTCATCTGTTGTCTCCCAGTTCCCAGCACAGTTCCCATGATGCACCAGCTGAGCCGTGCCCCAGACTCCATCACTCTCTCGTGGCCTCAGCCTGACAGGCCCAATGGAGACATCCTGGAGTACCAGCTCAGATACTATGACAAGGTGAAGCCTTTGCACCCACACACATCCCAAATTAATAAATGAGAAAAGAGTCACTAAAGTGTCCCTTGTTTGTGCCCCTCAGGGTTCGGATGTGGACAGTGCAGGGACCGTGTACAGTGAGACCAACACAGTCACTGTCAACTCTCTCATTCCTGGCTCCATCTATGCATTCCAGATACGAGCTCGCAACGAACGAGGCTACGGCCCCTACAGCAACACTATCTACTTCACCACACTGCCTCTGGGTACAAGGTTTATTTGATACCAGTCATCTAGTCATAAACATAAAAGAATTAGGACAATGTGATCTGCTAGTTGCCAATAATAGGTTGTACACTTAAATTCTAAAAGTAATGATATTAAGAACGAGATACAGAATTGGACCCAAGCTGACATGAGATTGTTGTTTTGAATGCATCTCAAAAGTACATCAGTAGCTCCTTAAAAGGCAGTTGTGTTTGGTTTCAAATGGTCACCGGTTATGTTGCCCATCTTGGTATAAACACACAACCCAACATAACTTTCTTCACTACCAATGCCCAGAGGAGCTGTATGACTTCAGTTTAGTTCAATTTTATCATCTGTGTTTCAACACAATACTTCAGTGTTATCAATGTAACGACGCACGGCTTTCTCATTTCCTCTCCTGCAGAGGAACACTCCCAGCATGCCCAGAATCGACTTCCTCTTCTGGTCGGTTCAGTGATGGGTGGGGCAGCATTTCTCCTTGTTGTGGCAGCGATTGTGGTTGTTGTGGTTTTTCGCAGGTAAACAGTGGCCCTGTTCACAAGGTCAGACATGTGATGTGCTGTACAGTTTGTGTATGTTCACACTTTTTTTATTTGTGCTTTCGCGTGACAGTAAGAGGAGGGAGAGTCCATACAGCGACAGACTCCAGAGGTACATCAGTAATCGAGGTAAGTGTGGGTTTTCCAACTTTTCCAACCAATTACAGTGAATTAACAAGTATTCCTTACACATTCGTACAGTACAGTGCTTTTGTTATGGTTTATGGTGTGCAATGAAAGAACATCCCAACACTTTGTCATGACAATAAACCTGTGCTTAAAGGTCAAATAAAGGGGTAAAACAGACAGAATTAGTTCTAAAAATATATTTTTTTAATTTCCAGGTGGAATTAAGTATTATGTGGACCCATCCACTTATGAGGACCCCAGTGAGGCAGTCAAAGAGTTCGCCAGAGAGATCGATCCCACGCACCTTAAGATTGAGGAGGTGATTGGTGCAGGTAGATCCTGATACTGTCCCTCATTTTAAAACTCATCATAATTAATAGCTGTTAACCCGATTTAATTAATTCCACCTTCTCTTCGATCCAGCCCAGTTTGGCGAAGTGTCACGGGGGCGTTACCGTCCGCTGGGTCGGAGGGAGGTACTGGTAGCAGTGAAGACTCTGCGATGGGGTGCATCTGAGCGCGAGAGAGGGATGTTCCTCAGTGAAGCAGGGGTGTTGGGACAGTTTGACCACCCCAATGTGCTGAAACTAGAGGGTGTGATCACTCGCAGCCCACCAGAGAGAATCATCACTGAGTTTATGGAGAACGGGCCCCTGGACGGATTCCTCAGAGTGAGAAAATTAAAAATACACCTATGAACTGTACCAGCATCTACTGACATTTTTCTAATTGCCCCATCCCCTACCTCTATCCTGCTGTCTGTAACTGTCATTTCAGGAGAACGAGGGCCAGTTCAGCATCCTCCAGCTTGTTGGAATGCTCAGGGGCATAGGCTCTGGGATGCGTTACCTCGCTGAGAGAAACTTTGTCCACCGGGACCTGGCAGCTAGGAATGTACTTGTCAACTCTAACCTGGTCTGCAAGGTGTCGGACTTTGGCCTGTCCCGACTAATGAGGGGCCTGGACCACAACATACCTACATATACTGCCTCTCTGGTAAAAACTGGGAAGCTGAGCTTCTGAAGATTTTAAAATGCTGATTGATTTTTTTGCTTTCAGTGTAGTGTACGTCACTGTGTGTGTTGGTCCCCTAACAGGGCAGTAAGATTCCTGTGAGATGGAGCGCACCAGAAGCTTTTCAGCATCGCAAGTTCAGCTCAGCTAGCGATGTGTGGAGCTTTGGGATACTAATGTGGGAAGTGATGTCATATGGAGAGCGTCCATACTGGGACATGAGCAATCAGGAAGTGAGTATAAAGAATTTAGCCTTAACAGGAGATGTTATAGGTAATGGAAATGCACTCAAACCCTTAAGTACATATTTAACCGCTGCAGTGGAATAATATACAATTAAAAGTACAGTTCCTTCCTAAAAGCTTTGGAAAACTACGTGGCTAAATTATCAATCTCCCCTCCATCTTTATTTAGCAGACACATTTAAATGTGACAAAATGCCAGGCAGCTGGAATTTGCATAATCTTTTCTTAGTCACTTTTAAAAGTCCTCAGTGATCAATGACCTTTTATGTAAGGCAATTACACAAGACTGCTCCCGTCATGTGCCCTACTTATGTCTCACGTGTCTGTTTCTTTCTGCAGGTGATGAAGGCAGTAGCAGACCAGTATCGGCTGCCTGCCCCCCACAACTGCCCTCCTGCCCTCCACACTTTGATGCTTCAGTGTTGGCAGGCAGATCGAGGAGACCGGCCAGGCTTCGACTCTCTCCTGTCCTCTTTGGATCGACTCATCAGGCACCCTGCCTCCCTCAAGGCGGAGCCAACTCGGTGAGACGACAGCTTCTGGCACACACTTGTACAAAACATATTACAGGCAGCAATCTGCTGTTTTTATAGTTGCTCTGATTTTTCTCATTTACAGAAGCTGCTCTCAGCCGCTCCTCAGTCCGACCCCTACAGACTTATCGTCAGTGACAACAGTCAGCGATTGGCTGAAGGCGCTGCACATGGAGAGATATCAGGAAGACTTTGATCGGGCACACTTGGACACACTAGACAGAGTCAGCAGGCTCTCCATGGAGTGAGTAGACAGGGTGTCACAAAAAGAAAATAGGTGGTTTTGTGTATTTACCTTTTAGCGGAAAATATTTTGTATTTAATGTGTCTGCCAACCATTTTCAAAATGAAATATTTTAAGATAAATTTTAAGACCTTTCAGATAGCTACTAATAAACATCCCACACATCCCATCATCATCTCTGCTGACGATATTACCTACTGTAAGCATATATCTGAAATACGGCTTAACCAAATGGTAAAAAAATTATTGACTAAAACACCAAAAAAACACCATGTTCTGCAACATACTGTATCAGTCAAGTGCTGAATTAAACTTCCTGGTTCATCTGCTCTCTCCTTCAGTGATGTCCAGAATCTCGGGGTGAACCTGCTGGGACACCAGAGGAAGATCGTCAACGCGGCTCAGCAGCTCAGGGCCCATCTGACGCAGGGACAGGTGGAGGTGTGAAGTCTGTCTACAGTATGAGCTTTGCAATGGATGTCTATGGTTTTCTCATTCCGCTGCTTGTTGTTTGGTTTCTGCAACACTTTTATGTTCATGGGGCACATTTTAACCGAAACAAACAAGGATCCGTTTAGGGTGCCACTGTGTATTCTGATAAACCTGACACAACAACCAGAGGGAATAAAACTAAAGGATCTGCTTTGTCCTGCCAGTTGCCCAAGATAAGAAACCAAGTGGAAATGCACTATGAGGGCTGCAGTCCAGGACAAAGTGAGGTTGGGGTGTTGCTGAGGAGAAGAAGGACTTCCTCAGTGATTTTCAGTAGATTTCATTTTAATGTTGTCTGCCTTCTTCTCTCCTTACCCATCTGCATTCCTACCTTTCACCTTCTCTTCCACTACGGTTCCTCCCTTAAACTTTCTCAATTCCCATCTCCCACTGAGTACAATAAATTATACAAACTTAAGATCACTCCTCACTAAGAGTTGCGTGAAGACAATCAAAACTCCTTTCTAATGTCTTTGAGTTATTTGTAAAGTTTTATTACTTCCTCTATACTTAAATCACCAAACGCTGAAACAATTTACTACCTAGGAGCCTGTGGTTTGCCTTGTAAAGTCTTACCATTAGCTTTCAGATAAATGTCCAAACAAAATGCCAACAGTTCAAAATCACTACGACAAACTGTGAAGTCAGATATACATCACTGCCATGTACAGTAAATGCAGAAACAAAAGCTTAGGAAATAAGGTGATAAAAACTTCTTTTAAAGCCATGTCTGTCCCTGTTTGAAAGACAGTCCGGGTCTGAGTTCAGCACTGTTTGTATGACTCACTCCTACTGCTCGGCCTCGCAGCAACACAAGAGCTCACAAACTGGAAAACACTAGAAACTTCGCCTGCAAACACAAACCTCCATCTGTTATGATGACAGAACTGAACAGCACCCACCTTTATGTGTACATTTCACACTTTGCCTGTTTTTGTTGTTTGCTAGAGTAAGGACACTCATTGAAGCATTGTGAATGTGTGAAATGGGAAAGAAGGACAAAATCTGATCTGATTTACACTTGAAAGGAAGAGATAAAATGTTCTGTAATTGTGTGTGTGTGTGTGATTGGGACAAGTGTGTCAGGCTACACACATTACTCGTGTTTACTCGTATGAGTGTTCACCACTATTCCCTATCTGTGCAAATTTGTAAAATAAATATCATTTTATTTAAAAAACAAAAATGCAGTTGCTTCTTATTCAATGTATCTTCTTGTCTATATATTTGTGTTTTACCTGCTGATCAATTTCAAAATATTGGAAAAATCCTGATATAAAAATGTATGTCTTGCAAAGAGAAAAATCATGAAACAGGCCACGGTGTAAAAGTTTGAGCTACTTAAGTTAACAATGTCCCATCACATGGTCTATGAAGCAGGATTTTTATGCTAATCCCAGGGTCATTAAATTCTCACCTTCATAGTTTAGTGTATAACAATCCAGTCATTTGCAAATTAGCACTAAACACAAAGTACAGCAGTGGAGGATGGGAATGACATTAGTGTTGTCATTTGGTCAGTGTACTGTAGACTTGGAAGTTACAGCAATCATCATACGCTAAGTGACATGGATGTATGTGCCAAATTGTATTTCAATTTATCCAATAGTTGTTTGAGATGTTTCTGTCAAAAACCTCGTCAGGGTACTTGTTAAAAGATATTCCATTCAGTGGTGGACCAACCAACTACTGTAAGTGTGAAAACTATAAAAGAAATGTGAATGTTTTGATGTTTTCATCACAGATTCAGAAACAAGGTAATGAGCTGAAAGCATTTCCATATTTGTCAGATAGCTGATTTATGTGTAGCTTAATAGGCAGATGCTCTTATACTACTATCACTTTCACATTAAAGAGAAACCTCCATGTTTTCCAGGTTATGCAGATCAGCAGAATGAATCAAATCAGAGTTTGAGATCTGCTGGGATCAGCACATGGTTTCCCACATGTCCTGCTGATTGCAGAGCAGATCTGGGCCGATAGTGAGACCATGTACACAACCACCCACATTTGCACATTTACTGTACTGTAGCTGATAAAAGTAGGCTTCATGTCTTAAGGACCTCTTTCATAGGATGAATATTCCACTTTGTGGGATAATAATACATTTGAGCTATTTGGTTCTCTTCAAGGAACCCAATGACACAAAATAAGTAGAAAAAAAATTAATTTAGATCGAAAAGAGCAAAATAAGGAAATAAAATGCAGAAACTAAGAAGAGTGGGTAGAAGATGATACAGTGCAAGAGCAACTTTGCAGTGAAAGTAAAGATGGGGCTGATGTGTTCATGCTGTATGTAAGCATGCGGGTAGCAGAGTTCTTAATCTGCAAAACAAAGTGTGTTAAAAAGACATTCCTGTCTTTGACTGACCCCTAAAAACCTTTTTTTTTGATTTGTATTAAAATCTTCCAACCTGTTTTTCATTTAAATGATTTCAGTTTTAACAGCTCATTGTTGTCTTCTGAAGGATTTGCAACATAAGCACTACGAATACTATATATTGGACAACTTATGATACAGAGGTCCAGTGATACTTGTGTTTTAATACTAATTATTGATAACTACTAAATTAAGTCACACTGAATAAGAGTCTGTCATAAAAGTATCAATCATGCCTGTAATAACTGTTGTGGTGTACTAACACATATTAACACAGTGTTGTGAAAGAATTGCTAGTACTTATGTCCAGAAACAGTGGACACGCAAACCACAAAATCATGTTTTCATGGTGTTATTGTTTCCTTATAAAGACATTAACGGAGTGGAAACCACTGGTCTTTATGACACTGCTTAAAAATGGTGCTCTCCTTCTGGTAAACAACTATTATCTCCACGTTACAAAACGACTTCCCGCATCTGAAGCCATTAGCAGGGCCTCCTACAGACTGTACCTAAGCCCCGTTTATCCTGTAGTCAACCAACACGTTAGTCATGATCTATAATGGTGCAGAAAAATACCTCTATACTACAACTAGGGTAACCAGAAATGTTATAAAGGTTTTCTTATTAAACCATTTGCAGATAATTCACGTGCAGAAATGAAATCTGTGACTCAGTGTCAGTTTCTGTATCTCCCTTGTATGAAAAGTGACAGCTTCACAAAACAAGATGTATCATTAGCTTTGTTTTCCACCCTAAGAGGAAAGTGACATGCCCTCATGCCTCCAAATGGTCATTATGGTATTTGTAATGTGGTAGTTACCATGTTTTTGATCATTCCTGTTGACACATCAATGGTGCTCAACATGTTACATCACTGTGAATGAAGCTAGTTTAACATGGGCATGACTCTGTGTTTTTGTGTGTGTGTGTGTGTGTGTGTGTGTGTGTATACAAGATGCAACATGCTGGGACATCATGCAACATGCTGGGACATCATACATCATCTCCACATTTACTCTAACGAAAAATCCCACTTTCACCTGGACTTAGTTGCCCATAAATGGGGAAGCTATTGCATCACATAGACAATTGTACCTCACTATCAGGCTTAAATTCCAATCCAGGACTCAGAATGATATGCTTGCAGGTTCCAAACAGGTTTCCTTAAGGGTTCATTCAACACAATAATCGTAACAATTGTCATGATGTTGCAGAATTTTCATAGTGGCCATGCAGGTTCTTGTGGTAGGTGGAGGAACATATTCTGTGGGATTCCTAAACCTGCAGTGAAAGTGTACCTGCTCATTACCACCTCGCTGTTTGTCTTACTTGTCCGCTCTTCCCTCCTCCTCCCTCTCCACCCATTCATTCTCAATCCCCTCTATGTCTCCTCCCTAATGGTTGGGACATATAAATAATGGTGAAGTCACAGGGATTTCATTTCAGGAACATGTTTTAGGTGTTTCCAATTGATAGTGTTATGACCGAGTACTGAGGAATTGTGCGACTGTTTTTTTAAAGGTAAGACTGAGCAGAACCTTCCAATTTTTTTTAATGTGTTTGTGTTTTGTCTTGAATTTAAATCCTAAGTCATAGTAATTTCTGCCTGCTGATATGGACTAGTTGGTTTTAATCTTCTGCTTCTCTTTGTGTTCTTTAACATGAACCTCACTGTTTCATTTATGTTGTCTTTTCATTTACCTTTTCATTGATACTTCAGGCAAACATCAGGTGTCAATGTCTCCATCTCTGACTAGATCTGCTCCAGGTGAGCTTAATCACTGGTGGAGCCAGCTGAGGTTTCGCCTTCAAAACAAGAAAGGATGGGATGAGATGTTGAATGAGACATTTCTACTCCACGCCAAAATGTAAGAAATCTACATCAGAGATTGGGATGGGTTCTAATTGCAGGTTCAGTTTAGAATCTGGTTCCAAATGGGCAAATGCTTTGGTCTATCTGCTTTGCAGACATGAAAAAGTCTTTCATCCACCTTCCCTGTTTAGCTAAAACATTTCAGTGACATTAGTGACACCAGCACAGGAAATGAAACTGGTGACATAAACAAACACCTGAGAAACCTATTACCTGTAAACAAACATGGAAGAGACGCTTAAATGTTCTAAAGTCAATGAATCAGCTGAAAAAGGCAACCGACAAGCAATGTCACTTGTTGAACTATCTATCTAGTGCACAATATGTTAAAGAAAAAATTTACCTTCTTTACGATAACTTGAGAAGGACAAGTGCTTGTCCTCTGACTGTGTCACATCACACCGTATTCTGTGACTCGTCACATTCTGTGACCTGTAGCAGCTCAACAAGTTCACCTTCAGTTAATGCGACATGCACTGTGTATATATCAGTGATGTATATCTCCTATAGTTTATTCACCAAAACATAATGCAAAATGAGTATTCAAGAGTTTATTGAACGAAGAAAGAGATTATATGATTTACAGAGCAGCGATAAAAGAACTATTGGTAATACTTCATCAACAACCCTTTACACAGCAGAATCTCTGTGGTTTACTTTCATAGTTAATTAGCATAGTTTCTATTAGTGCCAATGTCAAACAACTTTTTTTTTGCAAAATGATTCAGAAAACCTTATATAGTTCTCTTATTCAATAAGGGATTCTAAGGGATTCAGGTCTGATAAGAGGATTTTAACATAATTTGATAAAATGCTGTCAAGCTAATTATTTCTTTGAAGTGAATGACAGATGTGAAGCCCAACCCATTTAAAAACTGTTTAATGGGATGTTTTTCTTCTTTCCACAGCATAAATGACATTCCTCTCTTCTACGCGGCTAAGAAGAACAGTGCTGGTTGTATCAAGAAACTGCTAAGCTTTGCATCCACTAATATCTTTGAGAGAGGTAGCATTGAACTCTGAAATTACTCTTTACTGTGTTGTTATGTCTGTACAGTATCAGTTATACATTCTGAAGTCGTGATGCTCTCACACAGGTGCTCTTGGGGAGACAGCGCTTCATGTTGCTGTGATGAACGATAACCTGGAGGCATCTATGGCTTTGATGGATGGAGCTCCTGAACTCATCAACGAGCCCATGACCTCTGAGCTTTTCCAAGGTTGGCACATGTAAACTCATTGACACAGATCAAATACACCATCATAGAGTGAAACCTGTTCAAGTTATCAGCTTTATGGACATCAACTAAGAAAACTAAGGAACTGAAAAACCTAATAAAATAAGAAATGTGGATTGAGGCAAAATTAACAACTAATCCCTTTACATTAATCTTTCTGTTATAATTGTTTAATATCTCTTACTTATATCTCCAACTGACAAAACAAGTAAACTGACAAAACTGACAAAACCACTGACAAAACAAGTAAAGTACAACACCATAGCCAATAAACAATACAGTCAAAAACTGCAACAAAAAACGCCCCACAAAGTTGTTTTTTAGGACACTTTACAATAGCTGCATTTTTAGTTCAAAACTTTAAAAGGCATGAACAGCAATTCAAATGTTGAGAAATTTGAATATTATACTCTCAAAGGGATACAAAGCGGTGAGCACAATTTTGACTGTCTACAGCAAGGAAGGACAATTTATATTATGACAATAATATTATATATTATTAATAATGATTTATACTATTATATATGGCTGTACAAGGAGTACTCTTCTGATACTTGAGGTGCATTTTGTCTGTGCAGTAGATCTAGTTAAACTTTGAATGCAGAACCTTTACTTGTAATTTGGTGTATTATGTTGTAGTATTACTGCATTATAAGTAAATCACTGAACAATTCTCTAGAGAAGAAAACTTATTTGCTTATATGCAATAGACAAACAAAAATAGTTTATTTACTGTAAAGTGATGCACCCTATCTTTTGCTTCTCTGCCTCAGGTGTTACTCCTCTCCATATCGCTGTGGTTAATCAGAACATCAGTCTGGTCCAACATCTCATTAAACGTGGTGGTGATGTGGTTACACCTCGAGTCACTGGCTTGTACTTCAGGAAGAGGATAGGAGGACTAGTATACTTTGGTAAGTTGGGCCTAAAATGTACAGGCAGTGGAAATGTAGCTCAGGTGGTGTAGTGACAGCTCTACCAATGTGTAAAAGTAAAAAACATAAGTAAAAAAAACATAAAATCTGTTTTGGTTCCAAATCATTTTCCAAATAAATAGATGTATTTTTGCAAAATGTCATTTTATTCAACAGGTGAGCACATCCTATCTTTTGCTGCATGTGCTGGGAATGAGGAAATTATCTCCATGGTGATCAATGCAGGGGCCAGCACCCGAGTCCAGGATTACCGAGGTATTAAATACTGCCTTTTAACTATGAATGGCTTTCTAGTTTCTACTCTTGTACCACGTGTCATCTCATCCTCTTTCTAGGAAACACGGTGCTTCATGTTTTGGTTTTGCAGCCAAACAAGATGACTGCATGCAATGTCATGGACCTCATAATGGCACATGATGCAGATATGGACCAGTCAGTGCCACTCGACATGGTGCCCAACTTCCGAGGCATTACACCTTTTAAACTGGCTGCCAAAGAGGGAAACACTGTGGTTAGTTAAACATGGGAGGGTTCAGTGAGTTAAAACCAACATCAAATCAGTTATTTCACTATTTCTGTCCTCACCACTGTGATTTGCTTTATACTTCTCAGGTATTTCAGCACCTGGTTAATAAAAGACGTGTATTTCAGTGGAACTTGGGTCCTTTGACCTCTCACCTGTATGACCTAACTGAGATTGACTCCTGGGCTGATGAAATATCAGTGCTGGAGCTGATTGTGGGCAGCCAGAAGAGAGAGGTACAATACAAGTTATAAAATTTAAAGACCTATTTAATCAGGTAAAGTAATGTCGACATGATATGTAGAAGAAAACACAAATTTTGTTTGTTTTACAGGCGAGGAGGATACTGGAGCTGACTCCAGTGAGGCAGTTGGTCAGTCTGAAGTGGAACCTGTATGGAAAACATTACTTCAGGTATTTTGTGTTTGTTGAAAAGAAAAATATTCGGATACTGTGTGTCCACTCTTGTGTTACATTGTTTTTTTTCTCCTTTTGTCATGTTAGGCTGCTGCTGTTGCTGTATCTGCTGTACATCTGGAACTTCACAATGTGTTGTGTATTTCGCCCTCTGAAGGACATTCCAGAGAATTACACACGGTCAGACAGAGACAAAACCATCCGGATCCAGAAAAGACTCAACGTATGTTGGAGATAAAATTTCTGTGTGAATATATACCTTTACAATGTTATTATATACATTACAATACAGGACATATATATACAGGACAATATCTAAACTGTAGAGTGATGAATTCAAATTAAGTAGTCAATATATGCTTCAATGGCATCGAGTTATTGCTGCATTACTTTACCAGTTTATCCTACTTTTTACAGCACTGAATTTTTCTGGCAGCTATAGTTGATTGTAACTATAGAATTAGATTTTACAATTCAATATGAGTTTGTAACATATGCTATTCTACATAACTTATAGATATATGTGAAACATTTAAACTTAGCTCTATCTCTGCAGCATACATTTCATGTTAAAGCTGAATGTATTTATTTCAACCTTTATGTAAAAATCTCTGTACTTCTTCTACCGTGTGGACCCCACCAAGCAAGGTTTCAATTCAATTACTAACTCCTTGAATTCTGAAATTAAATTCTAAAAATTTGAATGGCCTTGATATGAGACTAAACTCTAATCACACAAATACCCCCACATTCAAAACTAGGAACTGTACCCTGTATAACCCTTACTGTTTGTACTGAGAGTAAATAACAAACTGTGAAACTGCATGTTACAGAGAATAAGTTCTACTAATACTAATACTTCTTCCATTGACTCAGGAAAGTTATGTGACATGTGGAGACAACCTGCGGCTGGCAGGTGAAACCATCAGTGTCCTGGGAGCTTTTGCCATTCTGTTGCTGGAGGTAATTTCATGAAACATCCTCATACTTACCGTGTGCAGCATTCAAGTGTTTTGCATACAAATATCCTGCCATGTTCTTCTTTGCAAAAGATCCCTGACATGTTGAGAGTGGGAGCTAAGCGCTATTTTGGCCAGACAGCACTAGGAGGTCCCTTTCATATCATCCTGTAAGTCTAAACGCTTCCAAACAGTAAAATTAAGCCTACTGTTTCAAAGATACCTTCTGACCTTTCTGTTTTTCTTTTGACCAGTATCAGCTACGCATGCTTGGTGGTGTTACTGTGTGTATTCAGAGTCTGCGAGGTAGAGGGAGAGGCTGTGGTGATGGCTGTGTGTTTGGTTCTCGGCTGGTGTAATGTAATGTTCTTCGCCCGAGGTTTCGAAATGCTCGGCCCTTATGTCATCATGATACAGAAGGTAAGAAACAGCTCAGCCTTGACTTTAGCACAGTGAGAAATGCTACAGGAACTGTAGAAATAATGGTTTATTCATTCGCACCGGTGCTGAAATGTTTTTCAAGCAGATGAATTTATGTATGCTTACTGAAGTTCATTTATTTGAACAACCATGTCTCTTATTTTCCCCTAGATTTTATTTGGAGACCTTGCAAGGTTTATGTGGCTGATTGTCATTGTTCTCATTGCTTTCTCCACCTGTAAGTATATTCTGGGGTGAACAAGAAAAAACCTTCAACTCACACAAAGCTTCTAAATCTATGTAAGAAATATTTGTTTTCAGCTATTTAGATCTTGACCTTTTCCTTTTCCTCAGCCCTGTGGATTGTGTATATGACGCAGGAACCTGGATCCCTCCCTGCATATACCTCTTTTCCCATCACTCTCTTTTCTGAGTTTGAGCTCACTGTTGGCCTCATAGATCTGCCTGTGGATCAGACCATCTTTACACCCCCAATCGTTCACGTGATGCACACTGCCTTCTCTGTGGTCTCCTACATCCTTCTACTTAATCTACTGATAGCCATGATGAGTGACACACACTGGAGGGTGGCCCAAGAGAGACATGAGCTTTGGAGAACTCAGGTAACAAATACCTATACATACACTATGTACTAAAATAATAATACAAAATAAAAATAAAACCAACAGAAGCACATTGTACTTGTTATGTCATAGTAAGAGCTTTAATGTTGTCATGCAGGTGGTGGCCACAACTTTGATGCTGGAGAGGAGGCTCCCACGCTGGATGTGGCCTCGACTCGGGGTATGTGGGCTAAACTATGGCCTGAAGGAGCGCTGGTACCTAAGGTAAGAGAGTACTGCAGTGTCAGAAATAGAGACAGTTTCTTAAAATGGAAACAATCCACAAATAAAAACTTTAAATAGCAGAAAATGTACAGAACAAAGCTGAGACTACATCTGGAGTACAGTGACATCAGTTGTAAAAAATAATCACAGGGGGGAACACACATTTGTTCGCTCACCACAACCTCAGTCGCTTATATTGCAGTGCAGCCACAAATCATGTTGTGCTGTGAGTCAGAAGCACAACTTCCTCTCTCTAATACTGTTGTACTATTATCATCATTACTAATATATAAATAGAAACAACATAAAAAGTTCTGCATTTAAAAATAGTATGTCCACTTCCACCTATAGGGAAACCACATGAATTGTCTTAGCATTTAACACTAACAGACCTAGTCAGCCTTGCTCTATCTAAAGGTGTAAAAATCTGTTCACTAGCAAATCATAATTCTCAACTGTTCCCTCAGTAACTTCCATGTGGCATTTTTTTACACTCTGCTTTTCACATCCCAGTATATAATATTCATTAAGCATGCTAATCTGCTGGTAGTCTCATGGTTGTGTTTAAGAGTGGTATCAATCTTCACACCTAAGTTTGTCACATCTGACATCTAAATGATAGAAAACAAATAGGTTTGTTTCCTTAAATATGGAAAAGTTCTTTTACATTTGTTGTAGGCTGTGTGTGTAGGTGGGGAAAGGGCTATTAAAATATGACAATATCTGTAGAGGAGTGAAACCTGAGTCATTTTTTTCATAATTTATATAACAGCAAATGTGTACAATGTATTGGTATTTATCTTTAAAAACATATGTTGGTTTACATTGTCATCTTTGCAGGATTGAGGACAGAAACAAACCAATGTTGCACAAGATGAGAAAATATGTCAAGGCCTTTTCCAAAGAGGATGAAAAGGAAAAGGAGGAATTTGAGAAGGCTGACAGAACAATAGCATCAACCTCAGGAACCCCCTCGATCAGATCTCAAAACAACAGCAGGTGTAGCAGCAGGGGGAATCAATCAATGTGGGAATTAGTTCGCCACAGCGCTTTAGGTTTTGAGATGGAGCAAAAATGGCTGGAGGAGGACGAGGACATCAGATATGTCTAGATTGCCTTTGAGCCTGAAGTGCATTTACTGAGGCATTCCATGTGCTCAAAGCACACACACTAAGGAGTGTACGTAAAAAGTTCATACGTTTAAATGGACAAAGTTGCAAGACGAGGATTCAGTGCTTTCAGTTGTCTATATTGTGCAACGGTGCAATTATCCCTGCAGTATTATGCAACAGAAAATTGTGTGTGTTTTTTCTTTTTTACAATTGAACATGTAGCAGTAATATAACTAAGCTAATTGGTTTCGTCATTATTCTGTTAGCAAATATTGACAATGAATTTGGGATCACAGGATATTGTGGTTATCCATTTTAGTAAAGTGGAGATAATAATATAAATCGTTGGTTATTTTTTACTCATTTTGCAATATACACTCACAGAGCTCTTTACTGGGAACAGATTCACTCCTCAGAACATCAGAAACATCAGACCTTTATGAATATGCTGCCCACATCAGGTTCAAAGATATGACTGTTGCCTACAAAAAGGTCAACTCAACTGCATCTGCTTACGTGAACTCCCATCATCATCATTGTAAAGGTAAACATCAATGTCCATAATCCCTCCTGCCCACTGAGCTCTGCCAGTAAACAGTGTCTGGTGGTTCTTTCACCACACAGCAAAACATCCCAAGCAAAGCTCTTTAGCTCAATGGTCCCACAATTATGGACCAACCAGCTACCAAACTGTGCACACTCAGCAGCCTTACACCAATTATTCAACAATTACAATTTTGGATGAATCTCTTCTGCAACTTCCTATGCATTTAAAGCATTCATTTAAACTCGTTTTAAAAATGTCCTCTTTATCTTATCCTGCACTTGCATCTTATGAAATGGAAACAGTACTTTACTTTAATGTTTTCTCCTTGACTAACACTTTTTGCTTGCCTCACTTGTAAAATGCATTGGATAGAAGTAGAAGAAGAACAGAAATATCTGCCAAATGACCAAATGCAAACATAAATGCACTTGTGCAATCAAATGCAATCCACCACAATAGCTTTGCCATAACCACTTTCAACAATTACCCCAATAATTAATGTATAACTGCATTGAGCCTTTTAAAATAAAAATGAAAAAAGTTAAGACATAACCATAAAAACGATAAAAGAAAATCTTTTTTTGTTTGAATAGTTAAATAATTAGTTGTTCGTCTAAATATTTCAAAAGTTTTACATTTAACCTTTGTTTTTCCTTGTGGGTTTGTTTTTATTTGTATTTGTGCTCATATTTGTGTATATATGGATATATTTTTATATGCTTGTCTATATACAATGTACTGAATGTCCAAGTGTAACCAGTATATATAGGTCTAAGAGGAAAAAATAAACTTGGTAAAACTCAGCTGAATCTTGATTTCATTTTGATGTAATCTTCCCACATCTCAGTCTAAAAACAAGCTACTAATTTCCTGTAGTTTTGATATAACTGACAACAACAACAACAAAAAAACCCAACAACTTAGTACCAAAATATTTATTTATAGTTTTAACAGTGGTAAAAAAATTTTGTTAATTTCCTATGTTAAAATGTGTTTTTAACACCTCTCAGCCCCTATCACGTGAACCCCGACCTCTTCCTCCTAGTCCAACATGATCATATTGATCATCTCTATCAATATTAATTAATATATCATAGGGGGCCTGAAAGGTAATAACAATACCACAGTGTGTATTTTTGGAAGCATTTTGGTTAGCATTTATTTTCACTGTAATTGGCTTAACTTTATATGCTCTATGTAGAATGTCATGCATCAAGCTAATATTGACCAAGTTATAAAATGCATCTTGCCACTGCTGGGGGATGGTGGACTTTTAATGATTTAATGTCCATTATGTTTACATAAGGGAGCTTTTTAGTCTGTGTTGATATATGAACTCTGTTGCAGAAATTAATTAATTTTCACTTCTTTGTGGTATTCTGTCACATTTCTTTTTAGGTAGGCTTACAGTTAAAGGTAAGTTTAATGATCTTCAAATCTTTATGAAGGTGATCAATTGTGGTTTGGAAATGTTTTAGATGAGTAAAGTGGTAAAATAAGAAACTTGTGTTAAAGGGACAAGTTAGAACCCAATGACTTCAAACGATACAGCCTCCAAAATAATCATATAGATGAATAATATGAAAACGTAAAAAACCTGAATATTTTAACCTTAATGAAGTGGGAATTTATCAGAGTTGATTAGTTTCAGCTATGTGTGTTTTTTATGATTTAAAAATACAAATTAGTGTCACTTGGTGGTTCTTGTTGCTTCTCTACAAATAATATTTTCAACTTAGAAATACATTTTAGTCTTGCTCAGAGTTTATTTATTTTGCTCAACACTAATTGTTTACTTTAATTTACTTGAATTAATTCAGATCAATATTCATGAAATTGTTTTTTAAATTGAGTATATTTTCTTTCATTTATTATTAAATTGCATTTAATGTGACACAAATGAAAAAGATTAAAACCAACATGTCTGCCTCCCTACTCTCCCAAGATCATGATGATTACTACTGTACTCCCCAAACCTCTCAAATTGAGAGAGACCTCTTCTCTCTAGTTTAAATGTTCATTTAATATTGTAGTAGTGAATCAGGACATTTAGTAGATAAACAATGAAACAATAAGATGTGCTAAATTTCGAAGACTGTTATTATGTAAATACAAAGCATAAAATATCTGTACTGTTTACATACAGAGTGTGTACATACAGAGGCAGACTCAGACATCATCAATTTCCTTATAGTTTAAGCTCTAAAATGTGTTTTTAAAAAATGAGGTGATGAGTTGAAAAAGTTTTGTTCACTAGATGTGTGAAACTGTTTAGGAACTGTACACAGGTCAGTTGTGTTCCACTCTTCAAATGCTTCACATAGCTCACTGAAAATAGGTTTCTATATTTGGATGTCTGAGAGATCAAGGTGAACAAGTTCTTTTTTTAAGGGTGGGATTGTGAACTACGTACAAAATTCCAGATTGTGACCTATGAATGTGAACTCTTTCATTTCAACGTGTGAACTGAACTTTGAGCTCATTGTCATTCAACTTGCACGATACAGATTATAGTTTGTAGTTCTTACTGTTTAAATGCAGTAAAATCAGCAGCATTACTGCAAGCAAGAAACTTATCTAATCACTGGAGTCAATAAAATAAGGCATCAGATAAGTGGCCTAATAATAAAAAGATAATTTATAGTTACTGTAGATACTGGTCATACATGTGTCCACTTTTAGACATGGACAGGATTATTGGGTTTCATGAACCAAATATCTGTGTTGCATTATTGTCTTGTGGGGGCTTTGGAGTGTTTTATACAAATTAGAGATGTCCTGATAATCATAACAGTATTGGGTATTTGGTTGGATACTGCCATAGTATGCTCATACTTGTAAAACTTCTCTGATAACACAGCTGATACCACTTTAACTTCACGTTAGTTGAGCAGATAAGCAGAGGTGGAAACATCTCTGATTTGTGGATGTTTAAGATAGGGTCAAATCAAAAATAAAGCCAACTATAAGTCACTCTGCTAAAGTCTTAAGAACTAGTTACTTACGCACATTCTCTTATTTCTCAAAATTAAACATATTCAAAATTTGTATTCAAAATATTCAAAACACTATCTATCACTTTACCCAAAGTTATTTTACCTCTACATTACTCTGTGTACTGTATACTGTATACTTATAAAAGGATTTACAAACCTGGTTTCCCCAGGTAGATTTCAGTTGGAGATCCTGATTTTGCTGCCATATATACACGTAACCAGGTTTTTAGTCGGCTTTCTCCAACGCGTGAGCATAACAAAAGGTAGTAGCAGATTACTACTTCAGATAGTAAGCTGCATTCAGCAGAGTGAAAGAATGAATGACAGTACAGATTATTAACAGGGCGAATGAGGTCCAAAAGAAAATGTAACACAAATTGCCTTGTAGACATCTAAATACGTCCCTTTCCCCCACAGATCCAAATAAATAAATGGCCAGAATTTTTTGTCAAGCCCAAAATTTTTATTCAAGCCCTGATTATGCTGATATGCCTTTCTCTCGATAAAATTCAATAAACTTTATGGAGTTCAAGATATGATATATTCATGACATGATCATAAATAACAGAACAATATACATGCTGTACTTCTCTCAGAATAGTGTTGTGCAAATTGACTTAATATTTCCTTGAACAAATCTTTAAAAATAAGAAATTAATAAGAGCGAAAGAAAAACAAAATCTCACTCTCTCTTAGGTTGTTTAACATATTTAATGTATTTAAAATCCAAACTTGTCAGGGGGCCTGGTTACTCAGTGGTAGAGCATTGGGCTGGAATCCAGAAGGTCTTGGGTTTGAATCACACCCCAGCAGGTGTGGCCCCACCCAGCCACCAAGGATCTCAGAAAAAATAGGAGAGTTGCAGCAGGAAGGGGATCCAGCATAAATACACATCCCAAATCAACATTTAGCTCCCTTGTGCTGTTGAAACAATCAGTCCCTCCAGGATTTTGTGGCCCTTGAAGTGATTGTTGCGACCTAAAATGACTACGTTCATTACAGCTTTTCTACAAAAATTGTGAGGCATTTTTATATTGTGTGTGATGTTTTAAGTTGCAAGGTCGGGCAGGAACCACAGAGAATTGGTTGAATAATTGTTGTTGTCACAAAATTACAAATTCTTGAATTCTACTCCAGGTCTTTTTTAATTTTTTCCTTGTTTTTCTCTTAATGCAACTGCAAGTTTAATCAATACTGCAGTCCCTCTAGGATTTTACTGACTTATTTTGCTGATAATTACCAATAAAGTTGTAGGAACAAGCATAACTTGCAAAAATAGTTGCTGTTATTGTATAATTCATTAAAAATCAAAAGCAACCAGTGTTCAAGTGAAAACAAAACTCGCTGTGTGTTCAGCAACACACATGGAAACAGGCAAGCATGCATCTGTCACGTTGTAATTTAGACCACAAACCAAAACTTTGTGAATAATACTATGCTACCACCAACCCAACATATGTAATGTAACTCACCTTGATTCTATCTGCACTTGAATTCGATTTGGATGCAGCACCCTCTGTCAAAGTGTCAGACTGTCTTATCTATTACTGTGATTCAGCCATACTCCTCACGTTTAGTGGTGCAAAACTGTTGCAATTGATGATTTTGTCTGTATTTCACCACAATGCAAAACAATTTATCCCAACATTTGTAACAACATCATGGAATTGCCTTACACACTCTTAAGCAGCAATATTGAAGTATCTAGTTGCAGATCTCTTCTGAAATTTCTAGCAGTCTCCTGCATATAAATAGCAGCTGCCTGATATTCACAATTATATACAGTGTCACAGAAATCAGATGTTTTTTTCTCTTTTCTCAAATGGTCTTTGTTTCTTTTAGTGCAACTTTGGGGTTCAGTGTCTTGCCCAGGGACACTTCAACATGTAGCCAGAAGGACCGAAAATCGCACCAGTTACCCTATGGATAAGTGCTCCACCAAATGAGCTACAGTCGCCCATTAATTAATGAATTGCTGAGATTGTTTGTGCTTTGTGAAGTCTGTCTGTCCTCCGTCGTTGCCCTGCATAAACCTTCTAGGTCAACCTATTTAACCCATAGCTGCTTGACTCACTTTCTCGCTCCACTTCTCTTTACAGCCTTTAAAAAGCATATCTTCCCCAGTGTCTGCCAATCACTATTACTACAGGGGTGTGTCTATAAAGTGCAAGTTAACATAAACTCATAAACACATAAAACATGCCATAAAACCAATAAAATGACATAAAACGTGTAATAAACACACTGCTAGTGATTAGCTCACTGTGATTTTAAAGCTGTTATTTATAGCAGTCAACTGATTAATTGGTTGACCAATTGATCAGATTGATATTTGATATTTTTAATCAGTATTGGCCGGCGTCTCTGCTCATATGGATGAAAAATGTGTTTCACAAACTGCTGATCTACAAAGTTTTACAGTCAAACCATCTCTAGGGTTTACAGAAAATGGTCTGAAAAATAGAAAATTATAGTGAACGGAAGATTTGCCTCATGAATGTGCAACTGACCAGTCCGCAGGAACTGTGCAATGCCCTCATGTCAATATGGTTTAAAAGCTGTAAGGAATATTTCATATATATATATTTAAATATATATATAAAAATATTCATTAGTTGTAGCTGAATATAGTACCTCAAGCTCTCCACCTTAACTACAAATGTAGGACTACATTTTACTGTATGTCACATGTCATATATTATAATAGTCACAGTTTTACTGCATAGAGTACTTTGAATAGTTAAATTAAGCCTACTTATTTGTGATAAAAATACTTGTACTTAACAGTTTCAATGCAGGACTTTGCAGTGTATTACTAGTATTTATGTGAGGAATGAGTGCATTCACGTGGAGTTAACAATTATTAATGGATTATTAATGTCTAAGGTCTAACAGAACATTTAACTAACACAAGTTACCAAAATAAGTCCAGGGTGGAGGAGAAATCAGTTTACTTTGCTGCTGCATGTTTACGCTGATTTCAAGTAACCAAGTTCTTCAGGTAAGTGCATGTAAACGCCCTTCCCCTATTATCAGAGAAAACATCTTTGAGTACCCCAGTTTATTAAGTGTATATAAAAGCAATCAGTGAGCACACTTTCTGTATCACTGGGAAATAAACCCATCTGTCATTCTTTTAAGGGTGGTTGAGGCTTCTGCTGATGATATTAATAAAAAAGTAATTAACCAATTGATTGGTTTGCTAATTAATCATGCAAATCTTTAAATCTTTATTTCCAGACACGCCTGCAGCCTACACTGTGAGCATTTCACTTGTACATGTGACTACAAAATTCGAGCATGCAAATGTGTGACAGTGACTTAACCAGATGCATTTTATTGGCACATGGGAGCAGTGAGTGAGATTGGTGGACCCGCAAATAAAAATTGTTTCGCATTTAGCCAAATTTGAGCAAGTTATGGTGGTCTGAGACGGCAGCACCCACCCTCCCAAACCCTCCCCTCCCTCTGCCACGAGTAGACTGCATGACAGAGAAAGAGGGGGAGCTAATGCAGCTGTATTATCATTGTAATACGATCCTGTTCACTATGCCCCATAGTGGTGGGGCGTGGTGAACTACATGTAATTATGCCACTAGTTATACCAACTAGTTTTTTACTAGGTTGCTGTTAGTAACTACATTTACGTTTGTATAGTTATTCAAGTAGTTAATTTGTTTGCCATTTTTAAACAATTAAGAGTCATTGAGTTAATTGTTAGCCCGGTATGTCTAGGTGCATAATTGGCTCAAAGCTTTGTCGGTTTTAACGTAGCTTCCCCAACACTGATTAGGAATGTCTGTAATAACTTTGAGGTTCCAACACATATAAATAATTACTGCTGCATACATCCAGAAACATTAGATACACAAACAAGAAATCATGTTTTTATGGTGTTATTGTTTCCTTAAACAGGTGGAAACCCCAGATCTTCATGACACAACTTAAATATTGTGCTTTCCATCTGGTAAACAGCTATTATCTTCACTTTGCTCAATGACTCCTTCATCTGAAACCATTAACAGGGCCCCCAACAGACTCTACCTAAGTCCTGTTCATCCTGTAGCCGACCAGCCTGTTAGTCATCATCTATAATGGTGCAGAAATTACTTGTATACTGTGAATAGAAACATTGTAAAAGGTGAGTGATTCAACAGTTTACAGATAATTCACTTGTAGAAATTAATCTGTGATTCAGTATGTCAGTTTCTTTAAGTCACTTGTACAAACAGGACAGTTTCTGAAAAGAACATTAGATTATATTTCCACCTCAGAGAAAAGTGGTAGGCCCTCTTCTAATAGGATTTTGTAATTTTACAGCAAGATTTTTGGGAACACAAGAACTAGTGAGCTGTTTATTTGGACATTTAACTTTTCATTAACACACAAGTAATATTTTTATACTTTGCAAGCTATTTCTTAGCTAACATTAGTTAGTATTATAGATCTGTAAAGCTGCTACTATACATTTTGTTCAGTGATGTATAATTATTTGAGAGACACTAACCAAATCCTTCTAAATATCCAGGACAACAGGTCAGAGGACAAATATCATCATCACCGCCCCCACAATCTGAGATTGGGTTTCAAGCCCCAATAACAAGCCCAGACGAGCTTAAAAGCTTAAAGCAGGAGCAGTTGACCTAAGATTGGCCACCTGGAAAGTGAAGTGAAGTGCCTTCTGAAAGTGTACTATAAAGATTTGAATGAAGCACTACTATCAATCCCTGCTGCAATGATCAGTGAGACCAACAAGGTGAAATACATAACAGCAACCATGATCTTTGAGAGGTGTTGCTGTAAGTTCAACATAAGTCAAGGGATTGAAGGCCAAGATCAAGGCAGCACAGAAATACGTTAACCTGCTTTCAGAATGCAGAACAGCATTGGAGACTGCCAAGCAAAGACTCACAGCCCAGCCTACCCGGCCCAAGAGGTACACCAGAAAAGTTCAAGCCAGGAGAATAAAGCAGACGTTTTCTACTGAGCCATCCAAAGTGTACTTTCAGTGGCAGGGTAATACCATGGGAGCAGACTCACCAAGGCTGGAGACTGAACAATACTGGAAATGCCTATGGCTTGTAAGAGCAGATCAGAGAATCTTTCCTGAGCAATATCCAGTAATCATCACAATGGCAGACATCCAAAAGAGGGTCTCAAGTATGAAGAGCTGGACAGCACTAGGTCCTGACATGATCCACGCCTACTGGCTGAAGTATCTATCTTTACTCTATGAGCCCCTGGCAGGACAAATGAACCAGCTAATAAAGGATGGAACCCATACTGAATGCTTAATTAAAGGCCGAACAGTCCTGATCCTGAAGGACCCCCAGAAGGGAGTTCCATCCACATGAGTGGAGCCCAGAAAGGAATTAGTAGTCACACCAGAGGAGCAAAGCACCAGCTAATTGTAGATAACGTAGTCACTCGAGACTGCAAGAACAGACATACCAATCTGTGTGTTGCCTAGATTGACTACAAGAAAGCCTAGGACTCAGTGCCTCACAAAAGGATCTGGGAATGCTTGGAACTATCCTCTTAAGACCCAAGCTCCAATTTGGCATGATTATAATTTTTCAGTTATTAAGTTGAATTTGCCTTTGGTTGGCTCATACAGTGTTCAGTCATGTGTTTATTATTGAGGTCATAGTAGGTTGTGGAGTTGTACTTGAGTGCTTCTGATGTTTCGGCCAACCTAAATACATTTTATGAGGGTGGTCTAATGTACCAACCTCTGCTCTTTCAGGCTCTGGAAAAGGAACTGTGATTTGGACTGGCAGCAAAAAGCAGCCTGGGAATTTACTGTCAAGTAGCCCAAATATGACACATCAAATTGAGCTGTCACAGCAATTTAAATGATCAATTAATCATTAAATTAAAAAAAAGAATCTACTAAGCTGTGTTTGTGTTAGGCTAATATTTAAAATTATTAAGCTCTTTTTCTTAGTTTTTAACATTTGTATAAGAAAAAAATGTAAAGCTTGATTAATGATCACCTGACACCTAATTTAACTGCTTAGTTTACATTATTATCAGAAATATTTAAAATATTACAAACTTTCAACAGAATGTCCACAGGATTGGGATGCTGCAGAGAAGAAGCCTAAAACTACCTTGCAATGATTATACACAGCGTAGATTTACCAGGAGCTTTTGACACCTAAAGACCTTAGATAACTGTACAAATAAATGTCATAAAATGAAACAGCTCAAACCAGGAACAGCAGTTTGACCCATGTGATAACTGGCACATGAACACATCACAGTACAGTTCCAGTACAATACAAGCAAAGTAATATCTCAAATTTACTAACACAAATTATGTCAATTTAATGGTATGTTTCATTTGAAAATGATTCATGTTAAATACCTCTAATCTGATACTATGAGTCTAATCACTTCTCCTGCCACACCAGGACTGTACCATTTATTCACTGCAGCCCTAATGTAATTCTTAACCTTGAATTTTAAATGGTGCATAATTGTTTGTAATAACATTGTCGAAAGAGGACCTAGGGAGGGCTTCCAAGTCTCAAGCTAGCACTTAGACCTAAAGTGGAACATAATGAGATGTGTTTAGAAAGAATCTAATCAGCCAGTGAACAGTAACAAAGAAATCTCCTCAAGCCACTGTTCATATTGTCTGCATATATTCAACTACAAGCCACTGAAGCTCCCTCACATACACGGATTTTACTGATAATAGGAAGTCAGTTCCAACTTGCTTCTTTGCATCTTCCTGCTGCAGGGAGACATGAATGTTTCTGTCATTGTAGTCTGACCTGATGAGTGTAAAGTAACATGCAAGTCAGACAGACAGGAGCTTCTGAGATTCATTTTGTCCCAAATACATTAGTAATGTTAAAAGAAATGTCACAGTATGGTTTCTGAATATAACACATTATTGCATAAATTACCTAGTAATACCATTACTAAACTGATGAGATAATGTTATATTACTTTCCGACTATGAAAAGCATTATTATATGTAACACACTTTGGTAACTACCTACCCCAACACTTTGTACATCCAAGATTAGGTTTTCCTGATGTGACTTAATGTGACCAAACTTGTAAATGGTTTGATCAATAACAAATGTTAATAAAATCTATGGTCATTACCAAGATAGAAACTTTGCGGCTGCAGCAGTGTTAAGAGAAACATAATTGAAATGTTGTTTCCAAGCTGCTTAATGTCAGCACACCTCAATCAGCTGAAACATCAGTAACATACCGCCACTTTACATGCTTATGCAGACAGCCTTAGTTCAACCATCAGAGGCTTATGCTCCTGCAGCACTTGTTAATGTTACTTATTAACTACCTCAGGTCTGCACCATTGCAGCCCGGCTCCTGGATAAGAGCTAATGTTACTGCTTTAAGCACAAATGCTTTTAGATTGTCAGGACAAGAAAGGAGGAAAACTGGTCTCACTTTTACACTGTGAAAAAGCTAAATACAGCTGATATGTATTAGTCTGTGAGTACTGGTAACAGCATGCACAAACCGACAAGAATGTTCATGTTAGCAAGGTAACATCTGAGCAGGGTCAGATAGATACCTTGTAAACTTCACCACAATGCTTACTGATAAATTACAAAAAAATGTCCTAGTGACATATTAAAATTTAAAATTAAGACTTCAAAACATGACCAACAGTGTCAACTAGTCAGGGGTTGTACACCCCAGTCACTGTTGTCAGTGAGTTACTGTATAAGGTTCAAAAGTGCAAATATTATTTGCCTTCCAATACATGAGGTGGGCAGGGCAGGATAGACAGCTTGCCGTCTGACATTTCTAACAGTGTATTGTGATTGCAAGCAGTAAAGCTATGTGTAGATACTGTATAAACAGTGTTATAGATCCCAATGTTTATAGTGCATGGTTTTACCTAGGATCATTCAGAAAAGGAGACCACTCATTTGGATCTCATGTCATGAGGAGATATTTTAATCACTACTCAAAAACAAGGGAGCAAGGGGTATAAAATAAGAATTGAAATTAGGCCCAAATATGACTAGAGCAAAATGTTGTATGGATGGGATGAGCTTGAGTGGATAAGATGATTTGACATAGAACAAGGTCATTAAGTTAGATAAAGAGGTAGACCAAAGGCAGACCATGACACATTATCTCCCTGGCACATATTGTAAACAGACCTTCACCTTCACAATTGTAAATATGACACCGGTTATATAAGATACTGGTATGTTATTTTGTATTGAAAATAAATCATATTGCATGTGAGGACTTAAAACATTTGCACATAGTTGTTTTGGTAAATTGATGAAATGCAGCAATAGGCTTTTTTGTTTAACTTGGTGTCATAACTTTGTATAATGTAATGTGACATCAGTGCTGCACTTTTGTGTCAATTACTTGGTTGTACCATAGTACTGTATGTATACAAATATTTATCTACCAGGACAGTTAAGCCGTCAGTAGTAAGACCCCAGATGTTTAGTAAATGTTGAAAGGGGCTCCAGCTGTGGGATTCTTGACCTGCAGTGCCTCCCTGGTCATTAACACCTCCACATTTATGTCTTACCTGCTGTTCCCTCCTCCTACGTCCCCTCCTATCTGTTCTCAGTTATGTCACCTCCCTAATAGCTCGAAGATACTGTAGCTATAAAAAAATTATCACAGCTCAGGAATTTCACTTCTCTTCAGGGACTCTTTATTGGTGTTGCTTTTTGACATTGAGGAGTGGCATTTGTTTAATGGTAAGACTGAAACTTTTTGTTATTGCATTTTATTTTGAATGTTTAAGTGCTGGTATTGCTTCTCTCCCTGTATATTAAACTGAACCTATTTATTTGTTTGTTTGTTTGTTGGTTGGTTGGTGGGTTTCAGTCACACGTCAGGTCAATGTTTCAGAATCAGACCAGATTTGCTCCAAGTGACCTTAAATATTGGTTGAGCCAGCTGAGGTTTGGCATTGGAAACAAGAAAGAATGGGATAGGATGTTGGATGAAACCTTTCTGCTCCACAGCAAACTGTAAGAAACTCATATCACATACTGTAGCACTTCCTGCTTCTTGCAATGTGAAAATTAATGGTACAGGTGTAAAGCCTAATATTTATCTAGTCGTGATGGCAGTAGCAGAGTAAGCTATTGGTTTTGGCTTGACTCCATAAATTCAGCACATTAACATTTTAATAGGTTTTCGTTGTTATGTAGCAGTGCACTGCTGTCTTGTTATCATTTGCTGTGTAATTATGTAATGAAGCTAATGAAGCTATCCTGCCATAACAAATCATTCACTGTAACACTATAATGATTTCTATTGCAAAATACAGTTCAAACATGTTTAGTCTTCTTTGTCTGTAATTTCATTGTATCAGTCAGTCACTTTTATTCACCGATCCTCTGTCTCTTTCTATCACGTGACTCTGCTTTGCAGGTAGTCTAGTCCTGGCAGAGGGAGGCATGGGTTTGGGAATGTGAACTGTTGTCAGAAATAAAGTTCACCAGAACTTGCTTAACTCAAAGTTCTGAAGTAAATTGGGCTAAATCAGTACAGTACAGTAACCTACATACAATCAGATTTCACTATGCCATGTTCATAGTAATTAACAATTAGCCTACAAGCTTGCTGCGAGTAACATGATGGGGAACAGGAGATTGCAGGCAGAGCTGATCTTACTATTATTCTGAGAATTTTACTTGTTCAACATGCAATGATAAATTAATTACTTGCCAGTTAATTAGTTACCAGTCCACTTACAGCGACATACAATCATAAACTCAATTTAGGGAAGCCTCACCTCACCTTGGCTCCCTCTGTCTTTCGTCCTGTCCACTCTGTGCATCAGGAGCAGCTCAGCTCAGCCCATAGTCACAGAGAGGGGAGCATGAAAACCACAACTCTTTTTTCAGTCATTTCACTCACTGCTCTGTTATGCCAGTAAAATCCATCCAGTTAAGAACATCAAAAAATGTTCAGTCACATATGCAATTGAAGTGGTGCCTGTTTAAGCTGCAGATATGACAGCAGAATTTTTTGTAATGAATCGGCCACTGTGAACTCAGGCATCGAACAATGCTGATTAATTAACAGTGTCAAAGATCAAAATGGAACACTACATTTGCCCAATACTATAAGCCCACCTATGAGGTACCCCAAAGATCAATTTTAACAACCATTACTTTAAAATCTGTATGCTGTATTTTATTCAGGTGGCTGTGGTATCTATTTCTATAGCTATGCGGAAGATACACAGCTGTATCTCCTGTAGGTTACTGCCTTGGACTGAGAAATCTATTAGTAATGCTAATAATAAACTATTAGTAAACAGGCTCAACAAAAAACAGGCTAAAAATGTATCTGCTAAGCCTGGCTTATATGTATATATGTATATTACAGTATGTTTGTTATGATTGTTATACTTTTCTTAAACTTTTTATGATTTGTACTAATATTTTTCAACAAATCTTAAAGCCCACCTCTTATATTTGATTTTGGATGAAAATATTTTGTGGCTTAAAGATAATTTTTATTTTGGTTTACTGTGAGCAGGTTTTATCTGTCACTAGCTTTTATCCGTGTTCAACTTTTTGCGTATTTTGTGTTCATTCATCTGTAAACCACTTTGAATTACATGAACCTCTATGAAAGATCCTCTACAAATAGTTTTATGAATATATTTGTTGTGTCACTGATTGAGAAGCCTGTTTGTTTCATTTTGTGTTTTTCTTCTGTCCTTCAGCATAAATGACATTCCTCTCTTCTACGAGGCTAAAAAGAACAGGGTTGGTTGTATCAAGAAACTGCTCGACTGTGCATCCACTAATATCTTTGAGAGAGGTGACGCTAAGCTGCAAATTTAAACATTTCAGTTTTTTCTGTGTATTATAGTATTAAATGTGTAGTTGTAATTTTCTGATTTAGGTGCTCTCGGGGAGACTGCACTTCATATTGCTGTGATGAATAATAACCTGGAGGCAGCTATGGTGTTGATGGACGGAGCACCTGAACTCATCAATGAGCCAATGACTTCTGAACTTTTCCAAGGTTGACATAACTGTATTTGAACTCAGAATCAAGGACAGAGGAATAATCATGTAATCACACAGTTAAAATATCCTGCACATGGGCGTGTACACGCCTAAAGTTATGATCAGCAACAAAGAAAAATAAAGAATTTGAGAGACATATGGAGATAAGAAACATGGATTAAGGGGGGTCTTTCCGTATTACTTTATTTAATCATCCTTATTTTTTAAACTTTGAATATGGTTGTACTCGCACTAAAAGAATCATGCCACAAAATCCCAAATAGATGAAAACTCCACATTTGATCCCCGTCTGCTTTGGTTAAACCATGCCACTAGCCTTTATGATCTTGACTATATGACTATATGACTGCAATATTCTGATTGTTTAACTTGGCTACTTGGCATAAGGCCATTCTGTATATTACTACTTAGGCTTTTGATACTTAAAGTACATTGTGTCACCAGTGCTTGTAAAAGTTGTAGTGCAAGAGTTTAATCTTTAATTCGGTGTTATTCAGTGTTTTTATAGTGTGTTATTGCTAATTTTAGTAAGTAAATAATTTTAATATTTCATTCCCTGCTGATTCCCAGGATAACCCGTTTCACTCATAAGCAAATAAGTATGAGCTAAGTACGAAAAGTTGCAGTGATGTTATGTGCACTGACCTGACTCCTTTGTCTCAGGTGTTACTCCTCTCCACATCGCTGTGGTCAATCAGAACGTCGGTTTAGTCCAACGTCTCATTAAACGTGGTGGTGATGTGGCTGCACCTCGAGTCACTGGCAAGTACTTAGGGAAAAAAAAGGGGGGACTCATTTACTTTGGTGAGTAAGCATGAACCTAAAATGTACATGGAAGCTGTAGCTCAGGTGGTAAACTAACTACAAACGTGGGGTCTTGAAAACATGCGTTTGTTCAACAGGGGAGCACATCCTGTCCTTTGCTGCAAGTGCAGGGAATGAAGAAATTATCTCCATGATAATTGAGGCAGGGGCCAGCACCAGACTCCAGGATTACCAAGGTATAAAATGCTATCTCGTGTAGAAGTGGCTGTCTCCTGACTAAACATTTGTTGAGTACCTTTTCACTTAAAACAGTAGTAGTTGGTGATGAATAAATAAGGAACAATCTTAATTTCAGATTTTTTAAATCACATGATGTTGCACTTACAACACACTCAATGGAAGGTCTTTTAGACCTACTGTACCTTTATAGAAACTGTTTGTAAAATGCAAAGAAAGCTAATGAAATAATTTGCAAGATTTTTTCTTGACAGTATACACTGGCAGTAGAACACTTTATCAAAGGTTGAGTCTCAGAAATATGATCTTCAAAAAAGCTGTTTTTTTTTTTATATCTATCAAATACTAATCATTTATGACTGGATCATTATTGAGATGGAAACCACTGTGCTGTTAAATACAGCTCTTGTTTATACCAGCAGCAGCAAACCATGGGCTGGGTATACAAAGCAGATGAGTCTGGAGATCGAGTTCAGAATAAAACAATTGTCAGGGCTTTTACTGGATCACTCCAAGCACATTATGTGTGTCTGAAGCCATTCTCTAATAGATTTACAGCATTGTCCTGCTGCATCACTCAGCTTCTTCTGATAGTCAGCTTGTGGGCAGACACCCTGACATTATCCTGTCGGAGATCCTGATAAAATTTGGAATTAATTTTCTTTTTTCATTTCCACCATGGAAAGTGGTCCAGGTCCAAAGGCAGTAGCCTACAATCACGATGCTCCCTCCACCGTACTTCACTGTTAGGATGATGTTGGTACGTGTTGGTACACCAAATGTAGTGTGTTCTTCTGTCCACAAGACATATTATCCAAGTAGTGTTGTGAGTGTCAATGTGTTATTTGGCAAACTTCAGGCATGCTGCAGTATATTTTAGAAGTGTAAAGGCTTATTCCATGGTGTGTCCCACAACGGATTCAATGTATCATGAACAGAGATGTTAACCTACTCCAATGAATAATATAAGTTTTCTTCTTTACCTCATTGTGCATTTTGCTTTATGCATAAGGAGTGATCTTGGCTGGATGTCTTCTTCTAAGGAGAGTAGCCAAAGTACCAAATCCCCTCCAATTATAGACAATAGAACTAATTGTGGACTGATGAATATCTAAAGTCTTTGAGATTACTCTATAACCCAGCAACATGCAATTCAACAACTCTTTGGTTCTTTGGTGTCCTGAGATCTCTCTTTGGCAAGACATGGCTCACATAGGCTGATACTGCTTGTGAATGGCACACTGTCACTGTTTGAGTGTTTTTATAAGTCAGGGTAGCTCTAAACCACATCTCATTTGTCTTTTTATTTATTAGACCCCAAGTTTGCTAACACCTGACTCAATTTGAAATGTAATAACATCAGAAGCTTAGTGTTGTCATTACTTCTTCCACCATCACTTTTAATGTTTAATGGGTGTGTTCAATAAAGACATGAAAAACCATGTTTTTTGTGATTAGAAATGGTTGGAAATATTTTTGGTTTAGATGTACATTTTTTTAGCAATTCATGCAGAAAACCAGCAAATTGTAAACAGTCCCATTAGTTTGTCTTGGGAAGATATATGGGTGTTTAGCTTGAAGAACATGCTCGAATGCATGCATCGAATTAATTTAAAATCACCATCACATAACTAAAGTTAATAGCGGCATCAAGTTAGCTTAACATGTTCAAAATAAATAAATAACATTTTAATTATCCTTAAAAAAATCGCAACATCTTAACCATCTATTTCTGGCAATCACCACCTAATGATAAGCAGAATGTTAAACTGTGTCTGTGCCAAAACTGTGTGCTTTTACAGATATTTAAATTTGATATAAAAGATGGACAAGCGAAAGCTGAGAGAATGCATCTGTCCCCCATTTTGTTTTGTACCGATCACTGAAACGTGATTAGAAATACAATAGACACTCATTATAAAAAAAGATTTACTATATATATATAAACCTATACTGTGATGTTTGTCTTATTACTAAAACAAAGTTTGAAAAAGGGGCAAAGACGATAAAGCAGACAGGGAGACACATCAGACAGCCAGTAGAAAACATATGTCAGAGAAAAAGAGGGAGAGTGGCATGGGCTCAGTAGGTAGATCTGTGATTTGAAGTGTTCTTTAGAAAAACAATGAACCCCAATTTGTGCCCACTGGTTCAGGCAAGCACCTTGCATGTCAGCCGAAGTCATTGGTGTGTGTGAGTGTGTGAGTGGGTAATAGAGAAGGAAAATTGTCAAAATAATTTAATAAAAGCACAAATAAAACCACCCATTTACCATTTACAGGTAAATATAAGCCTAAAAAATACAAGAGAAAGATAACATCAATTAACGATTTGGATTACCAATGCATGTCAGGCCAATATTCGAGACATTTAGTCAACCTGGATACTCCTGACAGAAAAGTAATCTTTCATGTGCCTTGAATATAATAATTAAGAAATCTGAGAATTCTTCTGTATCTAGTTTATTAGGGAACTAGTTATGAAATCCTATGTTAGATTTTCATTAATTAACAAGGACCTTAATTACTCAAGATCATGTGTCAATTCACTTGAAAGGTACGTTAAAAAGTAATTAATTATGAAATAAATAGTTATACATTAATTATGTAAAAAAAGACTAAATTGATTTTTGCAGAAATGCATTAATAACAATTAAGTACTGATTCATAATAAAGTATCCCCCTATTTGTTCTTTAGAAACACATCAGCATCTACTATATAGTCCTTAATTCAGAGTTAATCAGTACTTCTTATTAAATTTTTCATATTTTTCGAGTCACTCCTGTGTCTTTTGTCAGTAACTACTCGCGTTTATTGTAAAGTATTATTCTTTTTTTCTTATACTCTCTGTAGGCAACACAGAGCTTCACATTTTGGCTCTGCAGCCCAATAAGATGATAGCGTGCCAGGCCATTGACCTGATTATGGCACGCGATGCAGAGACGTACCGATCAGTGCCACTCGACATGGTGCCCAACTTCCGAGGCCTTACACCTCTTAAACTGGCTGCCAAAAAGGGAAACAATGTGGTGAGTAAAGCATAAAGGAACTGAAAGGTAGAATCAGGTGTTCACTATTTCTGTCCTCACTGTAGTGATTTGCTTTGTCTTTTTAAGGTATTTCAGCACCTGGTTAATAAAAGACGTGTTTTTCAGTGGAGACTGGGTCCTTTGACCTCTCACTTGTATGACCTGACAGAGATCGATTCGTGGGCTGACAACATGTCGGTGCTGGAACTTACAGTGGGCAGCCCGAGAAGAGAGGTACAATGCAAATCACTGTATTTAGTGGCAGAGGTGGATCCACATGCGAGTGAGGGTAACTTAATACTTAGACAACACTGAAAGCCAAGTTTGTTTTGTTTTTAGACGAGGAGGATACTCGAGCTGACCCCTGTGAGGCAGCTTGTCAGTCTAAAGTGGAACCTGTATGGAAAACATTATTTCAGGTAAAATGTGATGCCAAAGTGTCAAGTCAAATATCTGAGTTGCACACATGTCCAGCCCTGTGTTACAGTGTTTTTTTCTCTCCTTTTGTCACGTCAGGCTGCTGCTGTTGCTTTATCTGTTGTACATTGGGAACTTCACACTCTGTTGTCTATTTCGCCCTCTGAAGGACATTCCAGAGAATTACACACAGTCAGACATGGACAAAACCATCCGCATCCAGAAAAGACTCAATGTGTGTTGGAGTAATGGTATAAATATGATATTTCAGTGTAATTACATAATTCTATAATGTTATAATACATAAGGGACCATAAAAGATATCAAAAGGGTAGAATGATACTAAATATTCAAGTTGTTGTACTGGTGATTTATTTCATTTTTTCTACTTTTTACTTTGCTATGTTTATCTGATAGGTATAGACACTAGTAACGTGATTAAAATTTACAAGTTTTAAAAGTTTGTTAATTATGATATATGCCAAATAACTGGATCACTACTGTTACAGATTAAAAGCATATAGAGCATTTCAAATAAATGTATTCTCTGCAATGTTTCAACATGAAATCTTTGCTTTTTATTTTTATTTTTCCTTTCATATCTCAGGAGAATTATGTTACAAGCAAGGACCGCCTGCGGCTGGTCGGTGAAATCATCAGTTGTTCTGGGAGCTTTTGCCATCCTGTTGCTGGAGGTAAATTTAATAAACTTCTTAATTCTGTATGCAGCAGTACAGGAATTTTCACATGCACATCCTGCCGTATGTTTCTTTGCAAAAGATCCCTGACATGTTGAGAGTGGGAGCTAAGCGCTATTTTGGCCAGACAGCACTAGGAGGTCCCTTTCATATCATCCTTTAAGTCTAAACGCTTCCAAGCAGTAAAATGAAGCCTACTGTTTCAGATACCTTCTGACCTTTCTGTTTTTCTTTTGACCAGTATCAGCTACGCATGCTTGGTGGTGTTGCTGTGTGTATTCAGAGTCTGCGAGGTACAGGGAGAGGCTGTGGTGATGGCTGTGTGTTTGGTTCTCGGCTGGTGTAATGTAATGTTCTTCGCCCGAGGTTTCGAAATGCTCGGCCCTTATGTCATCATGATACAGAAGGTAAGAAACAGCTCAGCCTTGACTTTAGCACAGTGAGAAATGCTACAGGAACTGTAGAAATAATGGTTTATTCATTCGCACCGGTGCTGAAATGTTTTTCAAGCAGATGAATTTATGTATGCTTACTGAAGTTCATTTATTTGAACAACCATGTCTCTTATTTTCCCCTAGATTTTATTTGGAGACCTTGCAAGGTTTATGTGGCTGATTGTCATTGTTCTCATTGCTTTCTCCACCTGTAAGTATATTCTGGGCTGAACAAGAAAAAACCTTCAACTCACACAAAGCTTCTAAATCTATGTAAGAAATATTTGTTTTCAGCTATTTAGATCTTGACCTTTTCCTTTTCCTCAGCCCTGTGGATTGTGTATATGACGCAGGAACCTGGATCCCTCCCTGCATATACCTCTTTTCCCATCACTCTCTTTTCTGAGTTTGAGCTCACTGTTGGCCTCATAGATCTGCCTGTGGATCAGACCATCTTTACACCCCCAATCGTTCACGTGATGCACACTGCCTTCTCTGTGGTCTCCTACATCCTTCTACTTAATCTACTGATAGCCATGATGAGTGACACACAGTGGAGGGTGGCCCAAGAGAGACATGAGCTTTGGAAAACTTAGGTAACACATACATATCGACTTACAAATAATGCATCTAAAGATAGAAATATAAAAGCACAGAAGCACCTTGTACTTGTTATGTCATAATAAGAGCTTTAAGTTGTCATGCAGGTGGTGGCCACAACTTTAATGCTGGAGAGGAGGCTCCCACGCTGGATGTGGCCTCGACTCGGGGTATGTGGGCTAGACTGTGGCTTAAAGGAGCGCTGGTATCTAAGGTAAGAGAGTACTGCAGTGTCAGAATCATAATCATTGTCTTAAAATGAAATAATAAGCACTTTATAGCAGCAAATGAATAAAGTTGAGACTATAGCTGAAATTAAGTGAGATAAGTAATTAAGTAGTAATAAGTAATAAGTCTTTTTTATACTTAAAAATACTCACATTTTTTCACTCATAGTACCTTTTAATGCAGCGCAGCCACACTCATGTTGCACTGTGAATCACAACTCTCACTCTCTAAAACTGTGTTATTATCATAACCCTCACCATTGACCAGATTTAAATGAGAAGATCAATGTCACTCATGCTTATAGAGTCAACATGTAAGATAAAGTTTGAAAATAGTGTGAAACAGCTTGCCTTGCCCTACCCAGAGGTTATGGCATTGGTATTGGGCTAATACTTTATTCTACCAATAAAATTTTATATTCATAATTGAGATTTAGAGGTATTGGTCCTAATGTTAAGCTACAGTAACAGCTGCTGGGAGTCTCTTGTTTGTGTTTATTGCAAGGACATGAGAGTAGTATCAACCTTCACATCTAACTTTTTGCAATAAATCTAATGCATTTATTTTTTTTGCCTTAGTGTTAAAAAAAATAGAATTGTTTGAAGTGTCACATTTGCAGGGTTGAGGACAGAAACGACCCAATGTTGCACAAGATAAGACAACATATCAAGGAAAAGGAGGACTATGAGAAGACTGACAAAAGGAAGGCATCAACCTCCAAAATCCGATCTAAAAATGGCCAATTTAACAACAATGAGAATTTGTTACGATGGCAAATGATTCACCACAGTGATTTGGGTTTTGAGATGGAGCAGCAACGGCTGGATCAGGATGAGGACGTCAGATATGTCTAGAGTCTGTCTTTGAGACTAAAGTGTATTTTCTAACACCTTCCATCAAATAAGTTGATGAGTTTCAATGAAGAACATTGCAAAAAACTAAGGATTTAACTGTTTCAGTTTATATAGTCAACCGTTGAATTATTGCTGTTGTGTTACAGGACAGAAAATAATTTTTTCTTATCCTTAGCAATATATACAGTATATAGCGATTATAGCAGTGTCAATAGTTGGATGGATAAAAAAATGTAGCAGAATCATATACTGAGCTAAAATAAAGAGTAATATAGACATCGAGTGTATGAAGTTGCATGAAATTTTATATGAGGAAAAAACTTGAAATATACTCACTGGCCTTTATTTGTTTTTTGCAGTTGTACAGCAGTACATTGAATCATAAAGAGGAACTCCGATCCATTCTTATAAGAACTTATCAGCATGATATTAGAATACAAATTGTGCTACACAACAACTAATAAAAATCAGACTGAACATCTCTAAGTGGTAAATACAAAACTAACTATATTAAAACTATTATTATTATAACATCTGTTATCTGAAAATGTGTTTTACTGATTTAGGTGGAAAGTGGAAAGATCAACTGTTTGAAGTGTTATTGAGAAGAAGCTTGTTTATAGAGCACTGGTTTGCTCGTTGTTCTGTGAATGAGGGAGGTGCTGTCAGTACTGCAACTGACAGATGAAGTAGGAGTAGAACTGGCAGGACGCCTTAGACCAGTTCTTTTCAGGTGGGTCGCCACTGCTCAAGATCCCACAGTCCCCTGCTGTTTCATGTTCTGCCCAGTAACTGCAAACAATAGAAACAAATACTGACTATTAACAAGTGATCGCAAGATATTGTGGTCATTCACTTTTATCCTAGATTATTTACTTATTTTGAAATATACACTCAGAGAGCACTTTATTAACAGCATACAAAACCTAAAGATGACTAATATAAAGTTTGCTATCTACAGCTGAGACCATTACACATTTCAACATTTAATCAGTTATCTATTACTGTGTTGATTTGTTGATTGTTTAGGTGATTAGGTGAATAACCTCCGTTGCAGCACAGTCTGATTGACCCAGGCCCATCTGTCTCTATTGTATCTCAGTCCGATCCAGTAACTGAGCCTCCCAACCTTGGTCAGAAAAGTCTAGAAGACAGAGCAACAGTTTACACAAAACATCTCAACCATTTTTATTACCACAAATATTTACTACAAGGTCAGGGAAGGACCTGAACACTCTGACTGTTGATGATAGCCAAAGACCCTCCTCTACTGGTGCAGTTCCTCTGGCTCTCCTCCCAGCTCAGCCTGAAAGTGGACAGGTAAAAACAGGATCGTCCAAAAGTCAGCCAGCCTTTTGCACATTGCTGGCAGCCAAGATCTGGAAAGAGAGAGAGAAACCTTGAAAATGTTAAAAAAGGTTTGAAAAAAGGTCAATTTGCAAATACATACTAAATTACAGTTTATTTGAATAATTCCATGTTAAAATCCAGGCTTTGTTTTTCCTTGTAGTTTTTTTTTTTTTTTTTGTTAGTTTTTCTCAGATTTATGTATATGTGAAAATTATGTATGCCTGTATATCCTTGTTTAACCAGGAAATAAGTCTAAAAGAAAATAATAAAGTTTATAAAAGTCAGCTGAATCTTGATTTAATTTACACAAAATCTTCTCAGTTCTCCAAAAATAACCATATGAACTAACTTCCTCTGTCTGGCAAACCCTGTTGGCAACCAGGAAAGCAGAACTATTACCATAAACATGGTGCTTTCGTTTTCTTTCATTCAGTGATCTGGCTGCTTGGTCTAGACTTTCTATCATCTTTTTTTTTTTTTTTGTTCATGTGAAATTACCCTCACGTTTGGGCTGAATGAAGTGGTGAGCCTGGCATTGCTCGTAGCTGCAGTCTGGAGTAAGAGAGCGAGTTCCACTGTCTGCTTTGGCTTTTTCCTGTTTCTCTGGGCAGCCTGTGGATCCATTTTGCACTAGAAGTCAAAGCACAGTGGGAGGAGATGTGAACAAAAGATTAGTGCCCTCTATTAGGCTGCAGCAGTGCTATGAGACGCACTTTGTATTCGCATATCGTCTGTTGTTAGGAGCTAAAACATTGTGATGGTGACTGCTGACATTGATTCTTCATTTTGTTTTGTTTCTGCATTGCCAGTGAAATCAGCTTTGTTGTTGCTAACACAACGCAGCCAATTGCAGGTTTGTTACAGCACTGACATGAATAGAGATCCATGGCTGCAGATACTCACGTTTCACACTGAGGATGATAACGACCAGTACCAGGACCAGGCAGATTACTGTGAGGAAAAAACAACCTGCACGGTACAGACGTCCAATTCCCGGGGTCTGATTCCCTGAGGACCAAAACATCAACCAGCTGTTAGAAAGGCATTTCAGCAACCACAACAACAATCATCGCAAAGGTTTAAAAAGCACCTCCAGGCCTACCTTTCTCTCCCTCCAGTTCAACGGATAGCTTGGATGACAAGTTTTCCTTAGCCTCATCTTTTTTATCCTCACCAAAACTGCGACAGAATTTGATATACATGTAGAAACGCTTGCTAGGATTTGTGAGGAAGCTTGTTTACCCTATCCCTGCTCTGTCTTCCTGTACTGCTGACGCACTTCTGCCCACAAGAGTGCAGATTTAAACCCCCCCCCCCCCCCCCCCCTTCCACCCCCAGCCAACCCCATGTTGCATCGCCATAGCAATATGGCCTTCAGAGTTTATTGAATTATTCATGAAAAGCAGTGTTCCACTTGTCCTTAATCTCCCAAAAAGTCTTCACTGTATCTCTCTTTGTCTGTCTCTCTCTCTCTCTCTCTCTCTCTCTCTCTCTCTTTCTCTCTCTCTCTATCTCTCTCTCTCTCTCTCTCTCTCTCTCTCTCTCTTCAGGAATGTGTTTGAAACAAACACAGGCAGATAGTATCAGACTGGAGGCACTGTACTCCAAAACAACAGATAGGAATTACTTTTTGACGCCAATTAAAATCAGTGTGTGTGCTGTACACAGTTCAGAGACTAAACATAGTTGTCTGTGATGCAATTTAAAACATTACTTTCTAAATTACTTTACTTTCTAAATTTAAAACATTACTTGTTCACTAAAATGAAGAATCTTGTGTTACAAAGGAATGATCCCAGCAGGCTTTGCTTGATACTCTAGTGTTTCCCTTTCTGGTGTGTTTTTTTTTTGTCCTTTTATCCCGTGAGTTCAGGTTCGCCACAGCGGATCATTATCCGCATGTTGATTTGGCACAGTTTTTTTATTACACCGGATGCCCTTCCTGACGCAACCCTCCCCAATTTCTACCGGGCGCTGCACAGCTAGGGATGGGCAGTTAGGGGTTCAGTGACTTGCCCAGAGACATTTCGACATATAGCCAGGACCGGGAAAGGATCCACTGGGCCTGTGGTCCGTTGACGACTGCCTTACCAACTGAGATACAGCCGCCCCTTCTCTGTTGTTTAAAACTCAAAAATAAACCAAATGTGTGTCATTCTTCTAATAAAACCCTTTGCAGGCAAAGGGCTGATAACTTACTCTAACAAGTTAAAGAAAAGAAAATACTTTCAAATTCTGTAGCTTTACTGCACTTACTGTATTATGCTTTGCTTAGCATGTTGAATAACACACTCTGTGCTATTTTTGCAATAAATCTAATGCATTTATCTGCCTTAATGTTAAAAAAATAGAATTTTTTTAAAGTGTTGGTTTAGTCTGTCACATTTGCAGGGTTGAGGACAGAAACGACCCAATGTTGCACAAGATAAGACGACATATCAAGGCCTTCTGCAAAAAGGAGGAAAAGGAAAAGGAGGACTATGAGAAGACTGACACAAACAGTCATTTGTGCTATTTCTTTCTATTTTTCTTCCTCTAATATTAAACATGGGTGCCACATTACAAAATAAAAGCAATAAAGCACTTAAGACTTAAAGACTGGTAAACATTCAGACATTAAGAGAACAAAGTGCTAGTCTGTACACAGACGTGCCTGAGAATGAAACTGTTTTTTAAAAAAAAACCTATTGTAGGTGAGCAGTGAACATTAACTGTGGTTAATGTCACACTTTTGTGACATTAAGTCTTGGCTTCAACGACATCTTAAGTCTTTCATTTGAAATTCAATATGATGGTGCACAGAGGCCAAATGCCAAAAAAACAATAATTGCCCCAATATCTATAAAGCTGATTGTACATGAACTTTTGACTTAAAGCACTGGAAAACATAATAACATAATAAATCATATTTAGTTCTCTTCCTTATTAGACCACTGTCAATAATGATTTAGAACATGTTCCAATACTTTGTTTCCTTATTACTAGGAAGGACACAAGCTTTATTACATACAATACAGATATTACTTATGTCTGTAATTTAACTGGTTAGCAGAAAAATGTCTGTTTTTCTGTTGTAAAACAGTTGTTAGTTGTTGCCCTACTTTTAACTTTGTTTTCGTGGTTTATTCATGCAAAGAAAAATTGTTAAAATGTGCCTTTGTGCATTTATATTCTGTTAATATGTAAACTATTTCCTGTGTTTTTTTTTGTTTTTTTGTCTTCTTTTTCTGTTCAGGGTTTTTTGTTCCTGCTTTTTCCTTCTCGTAACAGATCCCTTTTTTTTGCCCTCAGTTCCTGGTTTACACACGCACACACACACGACCTCAGTCTTGATTACCCAGTGTCTCCAGCCCCCTTATGCACCTGCCCTGATTTACCAGTGAATCACTTCAGCCTTAAAAATCATCCTGTTTCCTGCCAAACTGTTTTCTCAGTTACATGTCTCTATATGTTCTTTCCATTCCCTGCTTTTCCTGTTTGTTTTATTTTAATTGGACTTCATCTCTGCTTGCTCCTGCTTATTATTGTTCTATATCCATGGACTTTTCTTTTATTGTCTCGACTCTGCTCTGTTCTCATCCGATATTAAATAAATAATTATCTTCTCTGGACATTGACTGTTCTTTGTTGAGATTTGTTTACTCCTTTGAACTAAACTTTTATTGTGTACTTACCTACTAAACTGTACACTACCTTTTAATTGAAGTAACTTATCTACAAAGCCTGCTTCCTATAAACAGTTTAATTTTTAACCATTCCTACCTGATAATTCTGCTCTTTGTGGAGCTAGACTCGAGAGTTGACATGCAGTTTAAAAACTTCTGTGTCATTATCTGAACTCACCTGAGTGTCTTCCATCATCACTGTTGCTATTGACATGACGTTGAATATAAAATCTGCCCGATTATTGATTTTGATATTGTTTGTCTGTCTTGTCCCTTAATTATCACATGATTGTATAATAGAAAAGTGACAGAAATATAATTTGAGGGTTTAAACTTTAATATTTGATTCTTAATAGTAAATATCCTTTAGTTTATCATCTCTAACATTATTTGAGTCAAACCTTTGGCTTTCTCCAAATATGCTTACATAGCTTTAACATTTCGTAAGTTTGTTTCTTCTTTTCATGTTTTCTTTTAGACCTTGCATTCTGAGAAATATGCGTCACAAAATTCACATTTATTGCAATAATTTCAATATTGGAAGCCAGAATGATGAATAATAACTGTGGTCTTTTTGCAAAACTAAGCAAAAAAAGCTTCTTCTTTCTTTATCTTTGAACCGAAATTTAGTTTTTAAGAAATACTTTAATGCAATTAAACAATGTTTGCAATGTTATGTTGATTATTACTTTGGTAATATTTTTGGCAGAAACACAGGTGCGCTTAGAAGCAAGCCAAAACACATTGCCTCTAGGGGTGTCAGTTGTTAATTAAACACAGTGCAAACATTAATTAATAAAACAAAATGTACCTTCTTTTTTTATAAGTGGACCACCACTATAAAGAGATTCACTATAGATGTTTTCAGATGGAGCTCGTAGTTTAGTGTAGTGCTCTGGTTCTGCTTCCTCTAAAGCAGGATAAAAATACAGACACTGTTTAAAAAGACACATCTGCAAATTGATCCAAACACTCAATGTATTCTAAATTAAAATAAAATAAATTCAAATCTTGTATTAATATGAATGCATTCTACTTTTTCATGAAGCAATGTGGAAATATTTGTCAAAAAATATTCCTGCAAGGTATATACATAATTTTCTTTTCCACAATAAAGCGTTGTATTTGTAAGTAAGACCTGATTTAGTGAGACCTTTTACCTTCAGTTTTGACTTTCAGGGCTGACTCACTTGCTCCTTCATCTTCTTTCTTCTCTTCCTTCTCTGGGGGGATCTCTTGCATCTCCATGTCTACTCTATTCTGTTTGACTAACTTTCGATTTACCAGGGAAGTCTTTCAGTCCTGGCTGGTCAACTGACTATGACGTTATGTAACCTCCTTTGTCACAAATAAGATGAACGCCTGATTAAAAACTGTGTCAGGATGGTTTTAAAAAAGTAAAACCCACAATTTGAAGTATCCAGTGACTCATATTGTCAGTAAAGTGAGAAAACTTCCCCATAATGATTTATCCTGTCTTTTCCCTTCTCCATAGCCTCACACAAAGAGCACATGTGTGACAACAACTTTACACTGTGTAAGAGCCTGATATATAAAGACATTATCACATCTTTCAATGGAATAAAAACTCTACAAATGTTGATAAATGCTGATAACATTTGTGATTTCTTTCATATAAAACCACAGCTTGCACATGGAGACCCACACAATAAAAAGAGAACCATTTTTTTTATTCTTGTCTTTATTTCCAGAAACATTTTGGATATTTACAAAAAAAAATACTATTTGCATTAAATACAGATGACAGAGAAAGACGAGAGCTCTCAACTTTTTTTAAATACCTTCCGTTCACGGTGCTTTCTCTTTTTTTTCACCCTTCCTCTTTCTTCTTTCAACAAATAAGGAATCAACATAAGTGTAATAAAAAGCATTATGCTCAACCCAGAAATACTGACACTTTATCCTTGTTCAAAGCCTTTCTTCTATCATGTACTGTAGGTACTTATCAAAACTAATATCATAAAGAATAATATGGTTGTGAAGACTATATCACTTTTTCTCCTCTTCTCCTCTCTGTCTTTATCTCCAGTCTTTCGTCCTTCCTCAGGCACCATACACGCTCTCATTACTGTAGGTCATGTAGAGAAACAGATCCTCTTCGTGGTGCTCCTAGTATAGAAATCAGAGAAAAATGCATAATTTACATAAACACTTAATTTACATTGAGTACTTAGGAGTATGTACATGGAGTGACCATTCAAAAACAATAAGCACTAAGTAAAACAGAACATCTTTGAAATTTTAACATCAGTCAAGAATTTACACAATTTAATGTTTTTTTACAACACTTCAACTTCTGGTCTTTAATATCACTTTCAGAATGACTACATGTTACTGCAAAATAGTCAGTAATTTATATATTTTTTAGAGAGACAGAGCGAGAGAGAGAGAGAGAGAGAGAGGTATACTTTATTCATCTGAAAAGGAAATTCACAAATTCCAACAGTATACACACTTAAGGCAGTAAGCCATGCAATTCATACAAAAGTGAGAGTGTGAGTGCTCCTTGTGTAAACATAAAATGGGTGCAGTTACCTCATATACAGCAGAGAGGGGGGAGCTGGATGGGGGGAGGGAGTTGTGAACGAAGAAGAAGAGTGCCTCTTCGGGTCTCAAGGACACACGCTGGCGAATCAGAAAGCACAACTGGCCCACTAACACAGGAAAGCAAAGAGCCAAAGAGTGAAAGTCATTCACAGTTGTATTATTTTATGTCAAGGAAAAAAAACAGTGAGAGACGACCAGGTCGCTGGGAGTAAACTGAGAGTAAACAATATGTGTATTGCTAGGACAACTACTGTTTCTACTATTTCTACCTCCAGGAGGGGTTGTAATTTGGTAAAGTTCAATAAAGTTTTAAGTAATAATAATAAAAAAACAACAACTACTGTCTAATTGAATTTGAACAGACACAGCAGACATCGACTTGTCAAAACAGGAAAAGCCAAGATGGACCTAAAACCATTAATGTTAGTATTAAGTGTTCCAATAAACTACGGAACCTAGGCGGAGGATGCATTTTAATGACTTTTAGTGCTGTCAAAAACTGTGTCACTCTGATTGGTCCATCAGTATTAGAAAACATTACTGTTGTTCTCATACAATTCAAAGATGGCTTATGTAACCTTGCCTGAACTTTATCAAGTTGATAAAGTTAAAGTGAAGAACTTTTCTAAAGACTGGCATGTGTTTGTGTATTACACCTGTTAAATCTGAGGGCACTAGGTATTTCTTCTTGTCCAGTTCAGGAGCTCTTGACCTTGGGGCCCTCTCTACAATAATCTGGTTTAAGAAAAAAAAAAAGCATAAATTAAATTTAATAACAGAAGAACAGCTCGTATTCATGAGCCAAATTCTACAGAAGAAATACATTCACAAGAGAGGGTAATGGCACGGTTTGCATTTTCCTAGTTTTTTGCATAAATTGATCCTGACATGTGATCTGACCTTCAACAAAGTCACAAAAAAATCAACAAACACAATATTTCTAAGCTGAATAAACACAGAATCGGTCGTGTCTTTGCAAAGAGCGCAATTACTTTACAGTTAAAATTAGTTGAAGACATTAGAAACTCAGAAAACTTGTCTGTTTAAAAGAACTAATTTTAAATACATGTCTAAATGTCTGTCATTATCACATACACACTGATCAGCCACAAATTCTAAGTTATCATTATGGGTTAACAGCCTATTAGCACATAAAGTGGTTAGACTCAGCTCCACCTTTATCAACAGTAACCTTTGACTCTTATTTTTTAATAATTACTGTACATGTTTGTCCATAGTTACCATAATGAGTTTTGCTTAAAATACACTGTTTGTTATTTGGGTACTTTTACTTTTGTACTTGGAATTTTTTTTAAATAATCTGCTTATTACTTTTACTTGAGTAAAAGATTTGAAGTAGTAATTGTACTAGAGAATTTGTTTAGGCCACTACTTGGACTTTTACTTGAGTATTGAGTTTGTGTACTTCTACCACTTACTGCACACAGTGTATAACACTTTGTTGTGTATGGGGCTATGTAGCAGCACCCTGTTTAGAGTGGCCATGCTGATCATTTTTCTCCATGACATCATAAAGACCACCACAGTATTACTATTGTGGCTGATCAGTGTAACTTAATGATCTGAGAAAGATCAGTTACAGTAAATGTAACATGTTATAATATTATAAACCAGCTCTCATATGTACCGGTATCTTGTCAGGATGCTTGGCCCGAACTCTCTCTCCCTCTGCTCTCCTTACTTCTAGTGGGACTGAGCGCTGGTAGTGACTACCCATCTGAAAACAACACAAAGAAACAATCATGAATTCACTCACAATAGCATTATTTACCAACTAGACAAAGGAGAAAGAGCATTCGCTGACTTCAACAACTAGCACATTCTGTCAAGTGATACTGTGCTTCAAGAGTACACCATTGTTGCTAGAGAAGAAGCATCTTTTAATCAAGTGTTTTATAGTGGTAAAGACTGTGGTATGCAAGTGTGGATGTAGGCTATAGCCTAAAATTATTACACAACCAAGTGTCTTGCATTGCGTACAGGAAAATGTTAGCAGAGTATGGGCTGGATCATTCCAAGTCCAGGTGGGAGGCTCCTCAGAATGACATAGAAAACAAAAGAGCAAAGATCCTATAGGACTAAGACAGGAAAATACTGGCTAACCAACTAGACATTGCAGTGTTAGACAGTAAACAGGAAGTGGTGACACACAAAGCGGTTCCAAGGGACAGCAACATCAAGAGAAATGGAGAAGAAATGGAGACTAAAAGAATTAGAGAGGATGCAGAAAGTAAAGGCCAAAGAAGCCCCAGTGGTGGTAGCATCATACAGGCATACAGGGCTATGACTCCTAAACTGGAAGAAAAGCTCCAACAGGTTCCAGGAACAACAACAGAACACTCGATCCAACAGAGCAGTGCTCAGATGCAGTGCCTATGAAGGAGGACCTAAGACTGAGGGTGACACCAGTCCATCATTTCATTTTCTGGATAAGACTAAAAATTGCTGCTCTTCAGAATTGATAGAAAACCGTTGCGTATAGTAAGTGCATACCATAAATTACATGGTAACAAATGTATATGTACAGTTCATGCTGTCAAATATGTCTTTGTAAAGTTACAGAAGAAACCCTAAAATATCTAAATTGGAAATATTTCTGAACCCCACTGTTTAAAACTAACAGAGCTTGAAGCGTTGTACACAGATAACAGTGGGTGGAGGAGAAAAGCTGTCGCTTAAAAAAAAGCATCCACATAATTTGCCTTTATTGACAGCGACCACTATCAGTCGAATGAAATTGACTGATGTTGTTGTTACACATTGTTTTGGTTTCGATTACACTTCTTTGTGGGTTCATGGTTTGTGGGTCCACGTCACTGTTTGAAACAATGCAGACGGTAAGCTACATTTCCTTCTGAAATGAATATGTCAAACCAATGACACAAATAGCTGGATGTAACCAACTGTCATACAGCCAACGTGTAATGGTAGTTTTCCTGCCGGTTTCCCAAAATCAGCTGTTTACGATGCTACCTTACAACAACAGCAGCAACTAGACTTACGGCTAACAGGGCTACGAGATATCAGAGTGAACGTACCTTCGAAAAGGACAAGAAAGTTACACTCAAAACAGGAAAGATCCAGATGTAATACAATGGACCCTTGGGCCGTAAGGAACCGCAAGAGTAAATAATTTTTACTTAAAATGTAATCCTAACGGAAGGGAATACGATCAAATTCAAAGATGTCTACTTGTGCGGCTGCTGAACGAAAACAACAAATACCGCAAACCCCGCCTACAAAAGCAGTGACCAATCAGAGACGAGCAAGTGGATTGACAGCTGAACGCGTCCCTTCAAGGAAAGTCAAGGGCGTGTTTACTGTGCGTTCATTGGACAAATGTTGGTGTCCATATCCAGTTGTTATGGCCCCATTTGTTTGAGTGACGCCACATATACTCAATCTTTTCAGATACTTGGCCAGCCCGACGCACGGTCACGCCTAAAGTTAGGCCTCGCCCAGGCTACGTGCCTAGCGTGCATTCCCCAGACCTAGCCACCTTTCAATTTGTTCTGTCCAAGTCCTGCTGGAACGTGCAAGGTCGTTGCTGATGTTCAAGGTGTCGGCAGGTATGTTTATGCATGAGCAAAACGTCACTTGACAAAAAACTCACTCGCAACGCCTGCATATGTGCAAATGTCTTTTAATTTCAACATATGGTATGAAGGGTTTGAAATGTCCTCACTATGTAACCAACAAAGTTATATACATATTTGAATTATCTCTGTACATTTTGAATTATATTTCTTACCTCTCCTGCATGGAGGGGCCCAATTTAAAAGACAATAAAATCATCTATTCAGTTCAGTATAAACAAATAAAAATAAAACAAAATTCCAAAAATAGTATTTCTTGTAGGAATGCAATTCCTTTTGAACATAATCCTCTAAGACAATAGTGAACCGATAACTGTAAACACATTTATGTTTATAAAGTACTGTAGATAACAGCAAATAGTCACAATGTCCTAAATAACTTTTGGGCAGGCCTCAGCTGTTCATACATTGCTGAAGAGCATTATTATTAAACAGCCGATGCTACATTGAGATGTATTCTCACACCATCCCAGTTACTGCACTCTTGTGAACAAATTAACGACAAAAATCTCCATTTGAAGTACCAAGTGTCCAATGCTCACTTGTGATCCAATCCAAATCCCTTTTTTTGTTTGTTTTTGCATAGACAGAGAAGAGTCTTATTGTTTGGTGGTCCTAGGATGTCCCTCTGTTCAGTCCCACTCCAAGTGTCTGGCTCAAACAGCAGCTGTGGCTGTTGTAAGTTTGAGAGCATCTGACAGGTTGCGTTGTCGGACTCTAGGGTTGCTTATGGTTTCCAAATGGGTCTCGGGTACCCATCCACGATGACAATCAAGCAGTCTGGTCCCCTCTACCCAATCTGTGAAAAGAAAAGAACCCATCACAAAAGAGATAAGGTAGAGTGTAGTTTTCCAGTAAAAACTACAGGTTAAGGAATCTTTAGGAAGACAGTGATGAAAAGGGTGATCTGATGAACTTACGGTCACTACTCTTTTGGTGCACTAATATGATATCAGCTTTATCTAATGACAGCTCATCTGGCTGCTGGGCAACAAAAGCCCGGATACACTGCATCTGTGGGAAATCTGTATGGAAAAAAAAGAGGTCAAACCGACAGTTAGAGGTCAAAATACAACACGCTCAGAGCGTGGAGCTGCTATAAACACCCATAGTCCTCTGACATATTTTCATTTATTTGGGCTATTTAGATCTTTTCACAGGAATGTGCTGAACTGCACAAACCACTCACACTCAGGATGTTAATGTGCATTCACTTTCATCATTTTACATACCATTTAGTGACATGTTTAGTGCAGCACAGTTCCAAACAAAATTCTCTTGATTAGATCACAACTCTTTATCGAGTATGCATAGGATATATCATTTATAATACTGCAAATGAGTAAATAAGTAAAATGAAAAAAAGATCACATTCACAATTATGGGTCATATAATTGCACACAAAATTCGAGCAAAAGCTAAAACTCCACAGTCACATTGCATACTAATCTATTTCATAACGGACATTAATGTCTAGTTGCACCATGGGGGCCTGGTGTCTCAGTGGAGGAGCATTGTGTTGGGATGCAGAAGGCTGTGGGTTCAAATTCCACCCCACCACATATGGCCCTGCCAGCCACAAAGCACAACCTTGGTGCCAGTCCCGAGCCCTGATAAAAATAGGAGGGTTGCAAAAGGAAGGGCATCTGGCATAAAAACAGATGCCAAATCAACTAACGGAAGACTTTCCGCTGTGGCGACCCCTGAAGGGACATAGACTTCTTCTACATGTTTAGCGTATGACAATCTGACTAAAGTGTTGCAGAGTTTCAGTATGTTAAAGGGCAGCTATTCATTTTACAAGCCACCAGATGTCGTAGTTGCTTTGTTTGAAGCCCTAACTCGTTGACACTTTTTTAAACACTGCCAAAGTTCCCAGCCTTATAAGGCGTCCATTACTAGAAATGTCAATGCAAATTCAAATAGCACAAAAAATTGCACTTCATCTATCACAAATAGTGCCTACCACATTGTATTGAAATTCCTAATGACTACTGGGCACTAGGAGCTAATGAACATTAATGGACTTATTTATTTATTTTTTACAGCTGACATTTTGATCTGAAAAGAAAAAGCATGCACAGCTGATGATGTTAATGACAGTTCTCTTCATTTACATTCCCCAGCTTCTTTTGCAGTTGGATCCCTGGGCTGAAATGATCCCTTCATTTACTATCCCTTGCATTAAAAAAATTCTAGCATTTACTCTCCAGAGGATACAACATTTAAATAGAGCAGCAAACGTGTTTTACACGTCTCTGTACAGGTGCAGTGTCATTTTAGTCTCTACTAAACGTGAAGTGTTCAACAGTGGGTCTTTTCTTTCTTAGACATCGTTTCAAACAGTGCCAGTTTGTCTGTTTGTGCCGCTTTCCGAAACCCCCCATAATTTCACACCAAATACACTGTGCATACTGTCTGCCATTTGGTTTTAAATGAAAAAAATGGAAGTGTAAAAATTATTAATAGAAAAAAATGTGACAGCTAAAACTAATATCACAGTAGAAAGCTTTGTTTTTGCAACGTGAATCACTTTGATGTCAAAAGAACGTATACGGACTGGAGCCATGTTACTCACACCTACATCACAGGCAAATACTTTGAGTGCCATATCAAAGGTCTTAGCTGTCACACAATTCCACTTACTATTTACCCTTTTCAGTTTTTAATAAATGGATATCTACACAAAACAAGAATCACGCAATCAATACACACTGCCCTCACTCACATGCTAAGCTGTGAACTAAAGCTGCATGGCCAGAAACAGCCATAACTTAGTTGTCATATGGTGAAGAAAAACCACTGGAGAGGATCTTTATGAGCTGCAAACTGCTCAGACAGTTGTACAGACATCCCAGACTATCAGTGCATGTATACTTTATTCCATCCAGGATCCTTACAACAATCAGTTTGTTAAATCATCAGAGACCCCAGCCATCCAACACATGGGACCATTTCAGCTGCTAATCTGCAGCCTCAGGCTCGGAGACAACTTATTCCACCAGGCCATCAGACTGGCAGACAATGAACAATGACAGCACAGCCTACTGACTCCTCATGCACAACACACAGTAATTTAGAACAAGAGACTGAACAGATTTCCTGTCTTATATGAAATGTAAACAGACACACAAAGGATCTGAATCTGCAATTGCTGTTGAATACAAAATGATGATTACCATTTTTGACTTGAGTAGGGAATAAGGTAAAAAAAAAAAAGTAGTGATTTCAGCCACAGCTCATGACCAACAAGAAGAAACACAGCATCTGGATAAATAGTTCACCTTGAGCTGCAGAAAAATCTACTTCAGGATGTGGCCGGGAAAGAGCTGATATCCAACGTAGCTTATCACTCCTAAAGAAAAAAGCAAAGATAGGTGTATCCTCTGTAACTTCTTTCACACTGTGATGTGACAGCCAATACAGACATCCCATGCGCTGTCTCAGTCTCTTACAGTGTGTCAGTCCTCAGCAGCAGGGATCTGTGTGCCATGTGCAGCCGAAACAGGTTCTTGTGGAGAGTGTGAAGTTTGACTCGACAGTTTTCTACACGCAGGTACGATACAGGAGAGTGGTCGACTACTATAAATCTTCCTCCTCTGGAAATGGCACACAGCGAATGCGCATAAGAGAAATTAGAGGGAGGAAGAGATAAATCTGACATGATTGAAAGGATAATAAAAGATTGCAAAAATGAGGAAAACAGGATGTAGGCAAATGTATAATGATAGAGAGGAATAGATTATTTTAAAATTATATATTTATTGACTTACTCTTTTTGAAGGGAAATTAGCAAGAAGTCATTGAACAGGTGCAAGTAAGCATTCCTCTCAGTGTCCTTTATGGAGAAATCTATCAGTTCAGTGACGGGTCCTTCTCGTAGCAACCTCCGAGACTGACTGACCAGAGGAAGAGTCTATAACAAAAACACATGTGGGAAAATGTTATCTCATGATCAGAGCTATGTTTTGACAGAAAGGCAAAGAAAACTCTGTTTGCTGATAAAGACTCTGCGAAAACCCTTGATAAATTCAGGAAAGGCTAATAACTTCACCAAATATAATTTTGTAAAAATGTAAAATATGTTGTAGATTTGAATAAACATTGCTACAAACACAGGAAACATATTGCAGTCAGCTTTGGGAAAAACTCTCAACCCTATAAGTTTCCCACAATTTATTGTAAATTACATTTTAAATGGAAAAACCCACTAAATCAACATGCAACAAGCCGGAACAAAATATAAATATTTATTTATTGCAAAAACAAAAAAAACAGAAACCCCACAATTTAAAGTATAGAAACTACAGCTTTGAGTCTTCCTGAGTAATCCTTTACTCTCACACCAGGATTGGGCAGTTTACCTCACTCTTCCTGGCAGATCATTTCAAACACTGTAATTTGATGCAAAGTGTCAGTAAACTGGCATCTTCAGATCTCTCCACACTCATCTCCACTGTGGGTTTGAAGTCTCGATTTTAGCTGGGCCAATTAAGGAAAGTCAGAATATGTTCCTTAAAGCCACTTAGCTGTTTGCTTTGGATCATTGCTGTGAACAATCACGTTAGTCTCACGTCTTATATGTTCTGGCTCAGCCTTTTTTCAATGACCTCCCTATTTGGCATTCTTACTCCAGTTCTGTCCGGTGTCCTTGTCCCAGCCGCTGTGAAGCATAACGTCAAGATGCCACCATCACACTTCACTGCAGGGACAGTATGAGCCAGGAGATGAGAAACTCTGTGTTCATCAGATGATCGGATAAGAGATCAGAGTTCTGCCCAATTGCCAAGTTTAATTTTGTCTCATTAGACCAGTAAATGTTGTTTCCTCATTCTCTCCGAGTCTTCAAATGCTTTTTGGCAGACTCATTGCAGGTTTTTATACACCTTTGACTTAAAGTGGCTTCAGTCTAGCCAATGATGATTGTGCTTTTGGCAAGTTCCAAGCACTGTTAGCATGACCATGGCTTTCTTGGTCACCTTACCAAGGCCCTTCTTGTCTGGTTACTCAGGTACTCAGGACCAACAACTCTAGGAAGAGTCCTTAGGGTTCCAAACTTCCATTTTACAATTGTTGCTGCTGTGCTCCTGGTTTTAGAAGTGCACCTAAACACAATTTGGAGCAACACTACTGGGTGTGAATGCTTTTCTATATTTCAGTTTTTGAAATAATTTTAATAAATTTGGAGAAAAAATAGCTTATAAATTTAGAACAAAATGCAAATATTTGTATTTTTTTTAAATTGTAATTAAACTTTAAACACAGTAAAGTGTGGAAAAAGTCAAAGGATCAAAATATTTCCCAAAGCGACTGTATGTACAGCACTATGTATATATGTGTGTAATGTATGTAAGTAAAATAAAATTTTGATTTCTTGCAGTTTATTTGAAATTAATCATTTGGACAATAAGATTTTATTAAATTCTAAAAAAGTAATTTTAAACATTTTACCTTGCACTCAAAGTCCACCTTAGCATTAAGAGAGACCAGAGACTCAATGTTTTTCATCTGAGAGATGCTGTCATTACTCTCTTGGATCAGCTATGGGAGAATAGAGATTTATTACCAATGAGATAAAGATATGAAGAATATAATTTTCATATTGTTAACATGAGGTCAAATGGGAATCACACTGTACCTTCTCCAGTAGTTTCAAAGTTTTGATTGCCTGTGTCGCCTGTATAGTACCTGGAGTTGTTCTCTTCACAATATTCTGGACAGAAACAGTGTGTGCGTCAAAGTCAGATGGAGGTGTACATGACCGAACATGCTATCAAGAGCAACACACACATGCACAAACACACACGCACACACCTGGACCAGCAGCTTTATTCTTGTGATTCTTTGAAAAGGAAGAACAAGGAAGGAACGAAATGGCAGTCTTTCACAAACAGGGTTCCTCTCTAATTTCTCCACCGTCCTCTTGAATCCTGGATTCTCATTCCTAAAAAAATAAATAAATAAAAAATTGTAAAGAAATAATGTTAAAAAAATACAGACAGCAGCTGCAGTTGGTATGAACCAGAAATCAAATCAAAGACCTGAAATCTGATATGAATTTGTTTTGTTATCCATCAACTGGAATGATGTTCTAACGGAGAAAACACAAAAGCTTGACTGGCTTGCTTACATGAGTCTCTGGTAAGTGGCATCCTGATAAGACTGGTTGGTGAGGTAGGGCACATAAACCTTCCTGAAGCGTGGACAGTGTTGAGCGATAATGTCACACACAGTAAAGGACATGATATCTGTTTCCACTCGTTCCTCCAGCTTTGACAAAAAACTGAAAGAAATAAAGTTTCATGAACTTATTTAGCCTGAGAAATATATTTAAATGCAGGGGGAATAATGTCTTGAATGCATAGAGAACTTGCTTGAGTAAATGTTATGCATCCCTAACCTGTGGCTGATGGCGCGAACGTCTGCTAGCCGTGAAAAAAGCCAGTTTCTATCTTGATTGGTCAATAGTGCCCCCAGCTGTTTGGACTTGACAAAGTGTTCAACAACAATATCCAAACTCTTGCAGTAGGCAGCTTCTGAGGTCACTACTTCAAACTGCACCTACAAAGCAAGACATTAAGTTAAATTTGTGAGAAATATTACAACATACAGCTACATGGTAAATATTGCTAATAAGGCAGAAGGTTTCAGTTATCCAGACGTTGGGACATGGATTGCACAAGGAGTGGAAGTGTTCCAGGAAAGACAGAGGTCTGATTTTAAGTTTACAGAAAAACACTACCAGTTAAAACAAGTTCATGCAATTACATCTTCCAGCAACAGACACTCTCCTGCCAATAAGAGCTGGATTCATGGGAGGGTTATTCTGTAATGTGGCAAGTCTGAATGTTTTGAGATCTGAGGTAATAACAGTTAAAAGCTGATTCATGCGACATTTCCCAAAAGTCACTATCATGTGAGAGTAAATAAGAATCCCAAAACAGCCTTGTCACTTAAAAGCAGTAAAATAAGCACAGGGAAGTAAATCATTAAAACTAGAATGAAATGTGGAATGCATTTTAAAAACCTTTAAAAAAATGCTTTCATATTTATTACAAAGGTAAAGTGTCCAGGTAGATGAAAGATAGAGTGACATGTTTTCATGCAATGCAATTCACTTTCTGACGAAGCAAGCAGGAACATTTTGAACGGAAACTGATTAGCATGTTTCATTCAGATACAATAAAAAAGATGCTAGGTGGAAATGACTTGGTGTGATGGTATGCTCTTCATTCGTGGGAAAGTTGCCCGGACAACCTTCACAGCTTATTATGATTCGAGGGAATCGGGGGCAAGCTCCTTCATGCTTTATAAGGAACTGAATGCTATCATATACATTTTTTTACGTGTTACCTCCTGCAGTCGTCTCTGGTCCTCTGTGAGCTCCTCCAGCTCACCACTGTCCCTGACCCCCGGCAAGTCCCGCCACAGTGTGGACACCTGTGAGAGTGAGACAGATAGACGTGGAGATGGAGGCCTGCCTTCACTCCTGGGTGGCTCAGGGACAGGCAAGCTTTTGACACTGGTGTAAGAGCCTGTGTGGATCAAGGAGTGGGGGTGCAGTATAGAAGGCAAAGGAGGAAGGGGTCTTCGGGCAGGAGGTGGTGAAGGTGCAGGAAAGTGTGTATCATCAGCTAGAGGGTGGGCATCAGAGCCTGACTGACTTAGGATCTCCAAGTTCTGTGCTGCCTCGTTGTACTGCTGGTAGAGCTGGGCACCCTCTGGGAAAAACAGAGGATATGAGAGACGGGGCAAGAAAGACAGATACACAGAGAAGAGGGAGAAAAGGAAAATGAGGGTTGAAAATACAGAAGGCAGAAGTAAGAAGATGAACAGTGTTAGCCAACTAGAGTTGTTTGCATTTGAAATTCCTTTTACACATACTTGTCTGTATGCAAAGTCGGAGTGGCAGCTGTTTTTTTCCCTGAAGCTGGGAAATATAAAAGCATGCAGAAACCTGTCTATGGCCTGTACAGACATACACGTACAACCAGAGTCCAGCCCCATTTCTTGCAAAATCCATGTGAATCATAGGTCAAGAGAACCGCTGCCACTTTTGGTTGTTTTAAAACATCATTTGAAATGGTGCACGCCAACAGTAAGCTGCACACAGATATTCTTTCATTTGTGTATTCAAACCAGCGTGTTGTGTGTACGGCAAAACATTCAGGCAGCATTCACACATGACTCACACTGAAGGGAAATGCTCAACTGTGTCATACTGTTCCTACAGACTAAGCCGATATTATCTGAAAGCATGTCACTCCTGCCTAAACAGCATTTTCTAATTACCAATCTAAAGATATATTAAAAACACAAGTAATTGATTTAACAAGGCAAATAGTTAAAAACAGCCACTAGTTGATGTGCTTGTCCTTTGAAATGTTCATAATCTAAAAGTAAAAGAAAAAGACATGGAACAGTCATACTCACTGAAAAACTTTGAATTTCTTTTCCTTCTTACAAGTGTGCTTAAAATATTCCTACTGTGCAGAGAGAGAGAGAGAGAGAGGAGAAAAACAATTAATTTATAACAAAAAAAACATCTAATGTAAAATGTATTCGGGAAGTTTATAATGTGCAGGAAAACTACATTACATACACAAGATTTGACAATGTTACATGAGCTTATTTCACTCACCTCAGCTCCGGTCCTGCCCAGCTTTTGGACATATCATCCTCATCATCTGGAATAAAAAAGAATCCATTTGTCTTGACGCTATAGAGCAACATACCTCTGAGTTCAAAACACCCAAACAAAATAACTACTATTGTCAGCGACAACAGAAATGAAACCTATGAAAACAAACATAAATAAATACGTAGCAGGGTTTTGGTTAGTTAACTTAACCCTGCTACAATAAGAGTTAAAGGAGAGACTGATGTGTTTGTAAAACTCATGCTTCACATTTTATGTCTCAAAGCAGGACCAAACCAAGCCCTTCAGGTTTTCCCTTGCTTTCTCCACCTCTACTTATCTCCACCCACTACCTGTAACCACAACACCATGACGCATGTTAAAAGTAAAATAGTTTCTTCAGACCAGGGAAATTGTCTAGTGTCTACAATCAGATATCAGCCTTTTAGATCTTCTATTCTGTAGTTGACGTAACAACACAGTAATGCAAAGACTCAATACAGAGGATGTGACTAGAAGGAAAAAAGAAAAACACACAAATTCATTTAGGGGCTGTTTGCTTGACCTGGTCTGAAAAAACGTCAACCTGATTAAATGATTAAAATGACAATTTTGAAATATGAATGGAGCAAATGAGCAGTGTTTCCGTCCTCCATCTTCTTTCTTTACCTGTTGTAGAGAATATTCTGGTTCTGCGATCCCGTCCAGCACCGTCCTCTTCTTCAGGCCTCCCAGCTTTGCTTTTACGGATTCCCCTTCTTTGTATTCGAGCCTCAGGACCCAAATCTTGGAAACTTCTGGTGCCTTTCAGAGTCCCTACTTCTATGTTGCTCTCTGCCACCATCTCTTCCTCATTGTTATCCCTGTCAATTGTCTCTCCTGCTCTTGTTTTTCCCACCTCCACTGTGGTACCCCACCTTTCAGCCTCCTCTCCCTGTACATCTTCTTCACTTTCATCCATTCTGTATTCCACCTCCTGGCTCTGTCCGTCTCTCGAAGGGATGAGGAGCTCCGAAGTCGTTTCATAATTAAGAATGGGACAGCTGTTGGGCTTGTATAATGTGTTGCCTACAGATAAATACATCTCAGTTTCTTTCTGTCTGAATTCTTTGTTTTCCACTTCTGATAATACAACCTCATTACTTGTCTCATGAGTTATTATCACTTCTAAATCTGCCTTTTCTAAGGAAATACGACGGCATGGCTCAGTCTCTTGGTCCATTCTGTGATCCTCCTTTCCTAACAGTGTGTCAGTATGAGTGTGTGTAGGTGTGTCGTCATGCATAGATGTGACTTTGTCAGTATGCATGTCACCCTGACTCTGCCTCATACCTCTCAATCCCTCCAATGGATCTTCCTCCTCCAGCTCTGGCTCTGAGTCCTGGTCAATCGTTGTCAATGTGACAAAAGGAATCTCTCTATTCCCTTGTGCAACCTCTTCCTGCTGTTTGTCAAGCTTGATAGCTGCCTCAGTCTCCTTCAGCTCTTCATCTTGGGACTGTTCATCCACACTATCTTCCTCTGAATGTCCCAAGATGTTGGAAACCACATTTTTGGCCCATTTAAGGTGGGGAGCTTGGGAATGCCGCTTAGGCTCCTCAGACATGGTCCATGCCTTGCTCATTCGTATCCGAATGGCATCCTCCTCCTCCTCTGGACTCCTCTGGACTCCAGTGTTTATCCTCTCCAATATTTGTTCAAAATTCCCCTCAGAACAAACATCAGCATAAGTTTTACTGGGCACTGGAGAACTTTGTTCTACTGCTTGTTCTTCATTTTTCTCCCTCCAATGTACCAGGAGTCTTTCAGTTTGTGAGTCTGTTTTAAGTTGTCTCCTTGCCGCACACAAAGGGTCCACTTTCCTCTTGGTTTTCTCTACAGGCTCTGTAATTTGAAGCACTGGCGAGGTCCTGTATCTTCTATCAGTTTCAGTTGTTTCTCCTGTGGTTTTACTCTCCTCCCCTGTTGTGTTGTGCTCACTCTCAGCTTCTTTGTCCTGGTTGTTGATAATCAAGTATTCATCATTTCCACTCAGTGTTGGACATAGGTCTTCCTTTGGTTGCTGTGTGTCGTCATCACTACAATGACGAGCCTTTTCTAATTCTGGGTCGTCTCTTTCAACACATCCAATCTGAATAACTGGTGAGGATGACATACCATCAGGTTGTGACAGAGGCAAAGTTTGCCCAATCACACAGAAGACATACTTTGGCTGCTTTTCCCTCCCCTTCTCTTCCTCATCAACTTTCCTCTCCTTCCACACTGTCCATTCCTCTTCCCTCTCCTCATCTCCCACAAACTCTTTGCATTCAAGAGGTGAGGTGCCATCACATGTAACTCCACCTTCCCAGGACTCCTGACAGTCCTGAAACTCCTCATCTTCTTCTTCGTCTCCACCGCTGGACACAGTTACAAAGTCTTCTCCTGAAAGCATTCTTTCTTCCTTCCACCCTGTCTCACTTCCTCTTTTCACCAAACAATTGCTCCCACCCTCTTCCTCTTTTTCTCCCTCCTCGGTATTATCTGTCATGTTCTCTCCCTCTGCATCTCTCTGCCAGCACCCTTCTGTCCCTCTGTTGCTGTCCGACAGATATTCCTTCCCATTGTCGTCTGTCTCTCTCCAGCCCTCCCCCAGGTCCTCCCCCAGGTCCTCCCCATCTACACTTACACCCCCTGTCTCACCCTCAATGTCGCCCCTGTACTCATTTCTCCCCCCATGTATTCCTCTATAGCTGCTTTGGTTCAAGTGCTTGTCATCTGGATCCTCTTTTACTCTCCACCCCTCTCTTACCCACTTCTCCTGTGACTCCATTTTCCTCTCCTCTCCTCTCATTCTTTCTCTGTGTCTAGTGTGCGTCTCCATGTCTAAAAATCCTTCTTTACTATTTTTACCCCACTGTGGCTCTAACCACATCCTCCTCTGCCCTGGCACGCTGCCTGTCATTTCTCCTGTCCTGCTCTCATGCCTGTCACTTCTTTTATGCTTCCTTTGACTTATAGGGGCTCTCTCTGGTTCCCTCTTTCCGTCTACATCTTTTTCATTGTCAGTACTGCCCTCCCTTCCTGGTTCCCTCTCTTCATTACTGTCTCTGTGTCTTCTGTATCTTGTCTCACTGTCCATGTCGCTGGTCCACTCTCCACTGCTCTTGGCTCGTGGTGGCACTCTAAAAGCTGTCTCGTTTTGGGAGCGACTGCTTCTCTCTGCTGTATCATCCCAACTAGGATCACTCTCTCTTTCCTTTCTTTCCCCGTATTTCCTTTGTTTGTATCTGTCATCGTATCCCCTATCTTTTGGCCATGCTCTGTCATCCCTTAAGTCTCCCCCACTTTCTCTCAATTTGTCTCCCTCACTGTCTACCTCATTTGCTGCTCCCTTCCCAACATCTCTATATCGCTCCCTATCATTTTCCACCCCCCTCCTCCTGGATCTGTCCCCTTCTCTTTCTCTGTATCTCATCCACTCATCTTCCTTGTATCTTTGTCTATCGCAATCTCTCTCCCGTACTCTTTTGCCCTTGTTGTCATCCTCACTTCTGCTGTATTCCCTCTCATGGTCTCTCTCTCTTTCCCTTCTTAATTCTCTCTCGTCATTGTCTCCTTCACTCCTCGTGTCCCTCCTTCCCCCTTTCTTCTGTGCCTTTACTCTCTCCCTCCCATCTGCATCCATCTCTCTGTCTCTTTGTCTATGTGGGGAGGGTGTCCTGCCCTGCCTCTCTCCCATGTTAGGCCTTGGATTTTTTCTGTTTCTAGCTGCATATCTATCTCTCTGGTCCCAACAATCCCCCACATCTCTAGCATCTCTAGCATCAGACTCCTGATATCTTTCCCTGTCTTCTACGGGTCTTCTTGCAGTCTTTTGTCCTTCTTCCTTTGCCCTGCGGTGTATTTCATCTCTTTCTCTATCTCTGTACCTCTCTTTCTGCAATTCTCTCTCTCTTTCTCTGTCACCTGTCTCAGTTCGTCTCTGCCATTCTCTCTTTCTCCTTTCCCCTAGTTCTTCATCTGTTGTGGCAGTGGACATCTTTCTTCTCCCATGATCAGGGTAATTTTTTGTCATTCTAGGAAATGTATCACCTTTTTTCATACCCCCTTCTGTTTCTCTCTCAATGTCCTTTAATTTCAACAGTGCCTTCAATTTTCTGCCATTTTCATTTTCTTGTCTTCTCTCTCTCTCCGTCCACGCTCCTTCTCCCTCTCTCCACCTAGGTGCAGCAGCTCTATCTCTTTCATAGTATCTCTCCTGTGAGTCCATATCATTGTATCTTGCTTTGTCTCTCATTTTCTCCATGTGTCTTTCCCTTCTCCAGTCATCCTCTCTGTTGCCGTCTCTTTCTCGTGCTGACTGGGCAGGCATTGCTGGTCTGGGACTTGGATCCCGGGAGATTTTTCCACCTGGCTGAAGTTTGCGGTCAGACATGTTTATGTTAGATACAGTGTCAAACAGGGTGCAGCTGGGTCTTTTGGTCCCCATAGTACCACAATTTGGACAACCTAAAACAGAGTAGCACAGATCAATTTTGTGTCAAGACACTTTCAGAGACAAATCGTTGATACACAGGTCAAATTTAGGCAGGATCTACAAACTTTTACTGGCACATATGAAAACTACTGTAAATCCATTCATGTAGCTGCTACATCTGAAACAATCTAGTTGTGTGTTCAATCTATTGTTCTGTTATTTTACCAGATATACTAAATATATGCACTTCTCCTTCTGAACTAGGAGCCATGCAGTGCTTTAAGTCTACATCTGGTTGCATAGAAATTTGCTGGAAAATAAAGATGCAGCCCTGAGATAAGGTATAACACTTCTACAGTTGCAGCACAGACCTGCAAGCCACAGCATACCACAAGACATCTCTTAGAAAGCATAGCCTGTGACACATACACATGGCATGTAACATGTAAACTACACCAGATCCAAAGTTGTGGTTAAACCACAATCAATCTGCGGGCATCTGAAGCCCACTAAAAAATAGTTGAGTCTTACCTGAATGTGGTATCCTGGGAAGATCCAGTTCCCCCCTCCAATCCAGCTCAGCTCAAAAGCATGGGATTGCACAACACATAAGAATTCATTCCATGCGTTCCCATAGTCGAGGTAAAATGACAAACATCCTACTTTTTAACAAAGAACTCTGAAATGTCTCTTTTCTTTTTAACTTCAACTCTTATGGAAAACTGTTTACGGTTGATCTCTGCCTGCTTTTCCCTCTTGCTGCCTCCTTTCAGTCCCTCCCCACCTTCCCCTCCTTCTTTAAATTCCCAAACAAGTTTCAACAGATTGACACTTATCTCTCCCCTCCTCCTACTTCTCTCTCTCTCTTGTCCTCTCGGTCGCTGTTGTTGAACATAGAGACCCTCTACAAATCAAACAAAACACAGTCTGTCCACTAGTCCAATTTCCCACTGAAGTACCTCTGACGTGATCCCTGTATGGACCCCCTGTGGCAAATAAGAAAGAAGACAAGTCCCTGTTCTTGCTCTCCTGCCCCATTCCACTCACACGAAACACAGGAAGTACACCTCCTTGGTGTGTCTTTCTTGGAGCAGTGATTGGCTGATATGAAGTAGCCGGGTGTGTCTGCACAATACACGGCCAGGTAAGGTAAGGGCTGCAAAGAAGAATGGGGGGAGGGGATGTAAAGAGGGACAATTGAGTGAATGTATAGGAGTACAGAAGAGATCACTGGCCTATTAAAACTTCCCCTCATTCTCAGACAAAAACACAAACAGATTCTTTTGATAAAACAATCACAGGGAAGAGAACAAAGTGAGGCGTGTGACAAGAGTGGTTAGTTAATTATTTCTTCAACAATGACTTCATTAATATGTTGATTGAGTACTAAGGTGGCATGAAATTTCTGACTTGAAGCACCACAACACTATATCATCTGCTAAATTAAATATATAATATATATATATATTAAATATATCATTACTAAGACCGAGCTATGCTGTCTTCAGACTGGTTTCCTTGTTTTGTTGCACATGATTAACATCACTCAGGCTTGACATTGCTTTCTCTAACTCAGTTACCTACATTTACCAAGAATCCTATGATAAAGTCCTTTTGATCAAGTTAATTGTTATTTTAAACACTATAGTTTGTCATGCTATTGAACTGTATTGTGTCATAGAAAGAGGTGTCTCCTAATCTTTGTCCACCTCTTTAGATTTAGTTGTAACATTACAACAAATACAAGTAAAAACCAGCAGAAAGCAGGGAGAGTTTAGTAAGAGTGTTCAGTGAATTTCAGAATGGGTTTGCCACAAAATATTTAAAGAATTAATCTAAATTCTGATTCTTTCAACTTTCAGAGAAATCAGACAATGTGTTTGTCAGTCCTAAATACTGCTGGGGAAATGGTTAGTGTTTCACACTGTATATGACACCCTTTTCTGGAAAATTATGGAGCTGCAGTTAATGCCGATACTATTATTTATTATAATTTATTTTATTTAACCCTAATTTACGCTTGAGTATACATCCGGTTTTAATCACAAACCAACTACCTGCCATCTTCTTACTTTTGTAGGGGGGGGAACTAAGGATGGCCAATTGAATTTCTGAGGGGGCCTCTTCCATGCCCGGCCCTCCCTCTGGCCTGACCTCTAGTTAAGAACCTAACAATGATAGCAAGTTAGGTTAGGATGTATATTTCAATCTCAACAGTTTCAACCAAACAGGATCAACAAACAAAAAGACACATAAGCTACTGTGTCAGAGTTGATCATCTTTAATCTTATCATTTTAAACTGTTCTTTTAGGAGTGTGCAAATTTTGTTACAAGCAGACGAATGGGGCATTGTTTGCGTTTGATCAAACACTAAACAGGTTAAAAGTTGACTTGTTCTCACATTCTTGGTGACAGCTGGAGTACTGACTATTGTATCGAGAAGGAACTTTGTGTGTGGCCATGTGTTTTAGCTTAAAAATGCTGAATTACTGAAATCACTTTAATGAAAAATGAAACAGTGAATAAACTGGTACTAATACATAGGCTATTTAAAATTACTATGGTTACCTCATTTCTAAGATGGGATCAAAATATTGTGTGACATGACATATTCAGTAAAACTTAACACAATTAAACAGCATCAAAAATGACTATAAAACAATAACTTATTTCACAAAATGTTTAGAGTTGTAGAATTTGCAATAGGTCACCAAAGAGTTTGATCAAAACATAACGAGAGCTTTAGAGTAATACAGAATTCTTTTTATATTTTGCAGTGCGTATTTTGCTGTGTGATTTTCCCTCTAGTGAATCATTGACATCATCAGTGGTGAAGTGTGACTTCTTACACTATTTATTCGTGTGCCACCATCTGATCAAAATATCCATGAAGGCAAATCCAAGGTCATTTGGTAGTTTCGTTTAATGTGCATTTATTACCAAGAGAAAAAATGCCATTTGGTGGGCAGTTAGATCCTGTGGCAAAAACAATTTCCCCCCTTCTCTTTAGTTTTCTACCACACTGTAGCTCCCAGGTCAGCTGATGAGGGTGCGAGGACTGCGGCGCCTCATTTGCACGGTCACATGTGAGCGTGAGTGTCTGTAGTTTCACTTCCGCACTCCACTACAGTCTGTAGCCTGTTAGCAACCTGGATATTATCCTCACACGTTGTGAAATAAAAATGGTTTAGTGTCCAGACCGGGGGAAATCGTGCAGAAGACAACGTTTAAAACCCCGACCACTTGCATATCTACTTTATTTAATCTATAAATCAAACCGACGCTACACTGCTGATAAAGTCAACCAGGAAGCAACGTTGGCTTGAGGAAGCTCACCATCAACTGGACACATTTTTAAACATATGTCATCTTGTATGTTAAACTACAACTAATAAATAAGAACAAGTCATAAAGGTAGGTACATGATATTTAGAATTATGTATATATATATATATATATATATATATATAAGCAAAATGTTTACTCGTTTACGCATTTTTGTGACTTTTTTTAGCAGTTTCTCCTGGAGAACTTAGTGCCTCATATAAAGAGCTAGAGACATTTTGCATGTACCTACTGTATTTTAAATGAAAACTATATTTTAAAAACCTTGACGTTATCATGACGTGATTAGTACGGTTCTGTTACTCTTGGTTTTACACAAAAAACTAGGCAGTTTCCCTCCAGGAAGCATTTGCATTATATAGGTTGTTTATAGTAAATAATTTACCAGTCTTTCAAATTAATCTATTTTTAGCATTTAAATAGCTTTTTAAATGTGAAGATTGTATGTTTTTGTTGTTAATAAGGATTGTTTAATATTTGATCACCCTGGGGTTTGGGATATAATAAAACATCTCATAGACAAAATGATTGTTCAGTTAAGAAAGAAAATCTACTTCAGATTTACTATGAAAACAGTCATTAGGTGCAGCCCTAACCGGTAGGAGACATCCAGTATAGCAAGAGCTGAAATATTATCTTTGATCAGCAGCTAATATGCATCCAGAAATAAATCTCAACTTTCACTGGTTCAAGCTGATCAAATGTTACGATTTGCTGCCTTTCTCTGTTTGTAAATTGAGTTTTATGATTGTCATAAGTTTGAATGAGCTAAAATAAAATCTAGGTTCTTCTTATGCTTCAAAAAGCTAATTGCATAATTTATTGATATGGACAATGTTTCAACCACCTGGTCATTGGGGTTAAAAAGGAGACTATTGGATTGTTGCAAAAATCTTACACTTGTACAAAGGTTAGTACCCCCTCTTTTAATTCTATTCATTTTGTGTGTAAAAATATAATCATCTGATAGTAACAACATTTTTTTTCACCAGGGCATTTATTTAACAAACATTAGGTCAAAAAAAAAAAAGGGCAATAGTAAGTACTCCCTTACTGCTTCCATGGGGTTTAAGAGAGTAAGTTGCAGCCAGGCGCTGCTAATCATCAGAACGTGATTAGTTGATGATCAGCAGGTCTACAAACATCTATAAAAGCAGAGGTATTGGCAGTTTGCTGGTCTGGAGCATTCAGGTGTGTGTTAACACAAAGCTAAGAGGGAAAGACAAGTTTAAATGTAGCTGCAAATCAATCTGAAAAGGGTTATACAAGCAATTCGAACATTTTGGAGTTCACGATTGTACGGTGAGAAAGCTTATTCACCAGTGGAAAGCAATCACAACATTGTCCTTCTTCCAAGGAGTTGATGTCACAGCACATTTATCTGAAGGTCAGACTATGCAGTGCTCAGAGAAAGGAAAAAAAATGCTATATCTCAGAGCCTACAGGAATCACTGAACATGTTAATTGTTAAAGTCGAAAAGCACAATTAGAAGAAGACTGAACAAGTACAGTTTGTTTGGAAGGGTTGCCAGGAACTGTCCTGTGGATAGATGAGGCCAAAGGGGGAGTCGTTTGGCCTTAATGCCAAGTTTGGCGAAAACACCGCATTTCAGCACAAACACCTCATCTGAACGGTTAAGACAATCAACTCCTCACGGTTTTGGAATGGCCTAGTCAAAATGGCAGGACCTTAATAGTGCTGTGCATATGCAAATGCCCCAAAACCTTCATGAACTGAAGCAAAGTTGTAAAGAAGAATGGGGCTGAAAATCCTCCAGTCATAAAGCAAATGATTACTTAATGGTATTGCTGGATGTGGATCTACAAGCTACTGAATCATGAGGGTATTGCCCATTAACAACAGATGAACAAGCCTCACACTTCAGTTACACACTGTTTATCTGAGGCTGTATTTGCCTAATACTTAGACCTGCTACAATTAAATTATTTTTATTATGTTTTTAACAAAAGACGTATTTTAAAGAGGGGGTACTTACTTTTGCATGTGACTGTATAAAAACACATTAGTCAAATTTTATTAAAGAGATCAGAGTTGCAGTGGAAATTTATTTTCACTAGAGTTGACAACAGTAACTTCACTCCAAGATGACATATTTACATTGATTGTTTGGTTCAGCATATGCGGTAGATTAATGGAAAACGGTAAATCATCAGTTTTAATGATGAAACTATTACAAAAACTTAATTTTAAAGGAATGCAAACTAATTATGTTTAAGAATAACTTTAAATGTTTAAAAATGGTAAATAAAAATTAAATCTTTAAAAATGCCCTTTTCATGGAGTAGCCTTTCTGTTCCAGATGTTCCTCAGTCTGAGTGGAGGGCCCTTCCTAGTGTGGACCCTGGCAGTTCAGCTGGTCCTCTGTGGAGTGTACGCCACTGACAACACCAGTAGATGTACTCTTCACCATAAGTCGGATTCACAGCAGAAAGCTCTTCATCGACTAGAACCCCTTACTAATAAGAAGTAAGAAATGACTGATTATTGTGAAATGTTCAGGCATGAAGAAGTATTTTACTTCCCTGTCCTTTTTACTTCACTGCTGTGCTTTTCACCACTTTCGTCATACATGTTGGTGATTGTTCACTGGCATTTTTTATTATCTTGACAGCTTTACAGTTGAGGAAAAGAATGGAGAAGAGAGTTACACTTACGTGTTCCAGGTGTGTGGGGATGCAGGGGGAGTCCCAGGAGCTGGAGTAATTCAAACTAACAACAAGGAAAGTGGAAAGAAACCAACCGTGATTGGCATGTATAATTCAACGCAGGCCTTTGGAGGAAGTAAGTCTGCAAAATATAAGATGTTCATCCTAATTTATGCTGACCTTTACAGAATGTCACATGAATAATTTGTAAATGTGATGAAAAGCTAAACATACTAAAACTGTAATCTTAGGTTGAAGAATAGTTGTTTTTAAGAAAATCAAAATAATGAACATTAAACTTAATAAGCACTAAACAGGTTATATACTGTCCATAAACATCAACCTTTAAACCAGGGCTTTAGATCAGTGTTGTATGTGTTTTGATCATTTCCTGCCCTTTCAGGTGACTGGGTGATGTTGATGTATGAAAATGGTGACTCATATGATGCCCACTGCTCCGGAGAAAAGAGGAAAGCCATTATCATGATCTCTTGCAACAGGAACACAGACGTGGTAAAAGAAACATAGATAAAAACTGAAATTAAATTTCACTGGCCTTTTAGATTAAAAAAAAAAAAAAAATTCCACTATGTTGGTGGTGGCAGCGTGTCGCTTTAAATTTATCAAGCAAAGTCAATTTCCTCTTATTTTTAAAACCTATCAAAAGCCCGAATTCATGCACAGAGGTTGATAGTGCAGTGACCCAGTTCTCATACCTTCTGTTGTGTTGTTAGCGATGTCACCTCCTGTGAAGAAGGTTCTGTGGCGACCTTGCTTTTATGTGTGGGGTTTTCCACTTCCTCCCAAAGTTCACAGACATAAAAGTCAGAATAATAGGTTACTCTAAATTGCTCATGGATATAAATAATCTCCATGTATCAGTTCTGTGATCAACTTTTGACACGCCTTTATCAGCTGCTATTGTCCTGTATGTCATGTACTCTTGCATCTTTCTCATTTCGTAAGCATGCTGCCTTTTCATTTTTTGTTCGTCTGTCTCGCTCTTATCTCACTCTCAGGGCCAGCTGCAGGTGGTGCTGGAGGACAGAGACAAGGATAAAGAATGTTTCTACCTGATCGAGCTGGATTCCAGTGCTGTGTGTCCAGCTCTTGACTCCAAGATGAGCCCCGGCTCTATATTACTCATGATGTGAGTAAACAAAGTCTTATATGTCACGACCACCCTAAATATTAAAGCATATAAAATTATAAATGGTCATTCATCATCTTCTTGTAGTGGGTTCTGTCTTCTGGCTGTTTACCTCGTTGGAGGTTTCCTTTACCAGCGGCTCATTGTTGGAGCCAAAGGGATGGAGCAGTTTCCCAATTACGCCTTCTGGGTGGAGGTTGGCAACCTGACAGCGGTAAGCCTAAGCATTTGATGAATAATGTCAGAAAAGATCATGTTTTTTGTTGTTATTTTTTATTTCTAACAAATCCTATGTCTCGCTTACAGGATGGTTGTGACTTCGTCTGTCGGTCACAAAATCGCGAGGAGTCCCCAGCTTACAGGCCAATGGCCACAGAACCTGTAGAGGAGCAACCAGAAGAGCGGGATGACCACTTATTACCAATGTGACCTCAGTATGTCAGAAATAGGACAGAGATTTTTACTGTTTGGCACAGTTTACTCTTTCATAGTTTAGATGAAGTTGTTGGTAGACACAAGTCTGTTTTCCTTTGCTGGTTTAGGTCTGGACCTGTTCAGACTTCATGCCGTTTTAGACTTGTGCCTAGGGCAACTTATGTGTGAAAGGGCATGTTACTCATAGGGCTGACAGATCTGGCTCCTCTTACCCTCTCAACCATGCTTTTCACGTTTGTTCTTTTATGTAAAAAAAGACCTTTCATTCAAGATTACAAAGTGACATCAAAGAGCGACTCTTTTTCCATGAAGATCTGGCACAGATGGAGATGTCAAAAAATTGGATTTCTCTGTGAACTAAATTTATGAACATTCTTTCCTGTTTGACTAGTGATTGTACATAAGTTGAAGTTCATGCAGGTTACAGCAAGTTGTTCTACATGGGACCTTAGTTATGCACTGAACATTGCAGGATACAAACACACAAGTGCTTCAACTTGTGTAATTTGGCTTTAATTTGCTTATGTTTTGTTTTGAACGATAGAAAAGCAACACGATAATGTACATTTTGATTTTTAAGTGTGACTATTCAAAGTGTTGCTACACAAATGGAAACCACAGCTTGATTACATCAGAGTTTTAGTTCAGCATTTTCCTTTTTGCCACATTATAAATTAAAACTTTTACAGCAGTGCTGAGAATTTCATTAAATGGTTGTTCCTGCCTGAAATCTGACCTGAGCAACCATCCCTTTACACTTTTAATAGGTAGGTCATCAATGCATTAAATGAATGTGATAACCAATATGAATTCTGCTATCCTATAACTTTTGATTTCCCAATGTCTGATATATATGTACTTTTGGTAGAATAAATGACCATTGACTGCAAAAGACTAATGTTAATAATCACAAAACTGTTACTAATAATGAATATAATACTGTGTAGACTTTAAACAGTTTACCTGATAAATTGACAGAAAACATCAGAAGCACTGCTGAGCACGTACACCAACCGTAGAATGTGGCATTAGTAAAATGCACAGAGTGGGAATGAAAACACTTAATTTTCTGTCCGTTACTTTAAATATATTACAGCTGTAAAATGTCCTGAGGATGTCACTGAGGTTTATGTTTTTTACATACATCAAATTAATATTGCTGCTAAGGACTAAAGCAGGATTTTGAACCTGATTTAAAAAATATGTTTGAAGGTTTCAATTAATCCAGTTAGGGTGTTACCATCAGCATGGCCACTTTGCTTTGATTAGTTTCTGTTGTTTGCTTTTGTGTTTTCTTGGAATAATTTTTTGCTTAATACAGTGAATTGTGTTCTGGATTTCCATCTAATGGGCGTTGTTATGCCTAATAGTCTTAGTGAACTGAACAACCTCTAGATTTATATAAAAGCCTGTTTGGTTCTAGGATGATTTCAGGTCACCAACATTTGTCAGTACACACCAAAGTGCACTCACCTTTGGAGGTTTAATGGATTTAAAAATGTTTTAATAAAATGTTACATGCATAATATATTTCATTTTTTAATTTCAATTTATGATCTACATTCTTGCCCTGTTATTAACCATACACATTATCTTGGGAGCTGTTTCAGGATACAAAATCAGGTTTACCAGGTTCTTAAGGCCTAAAGGCTGAAAACACAAACCTACCAAGAATCCGAATTCTGAGAATAATTTGACTACAGAACTCAAGACCACTAGATGCATCTAATCAAGGACTTTATTAGTGTGCTCAAGATGGAACACATCACATATCTGAACTGGAATGGGGTTTGTTGAGTGATAGTTTGAACTTTTGAAATAAGCTTTCAGCTGACTATGACCATTGAGTGCCTTCACTATCTTTTTATGTACTTTTCCTTGTTTGGCAATGATCTCTTAACTTTTCTATACATTTTTTTAGACATGCAATCAAAGTTAGAGGAACAGTGGCTACAATACCTGGATGTGGCAAATGAAGGAAGCTATCAAGGGCTGCAACAGGATTTCTAAAGAGACAGGTGGAGAAAAACCCTCAAGTGACTGCCAAAGACCTGCAGCAAGGTATGGTGGCAACAGGCACTGAGGCTTCAGTTTGCACAGTAAGGTGCATACGAAACACTTAAGGTTTAGAAACCTGCAGGATTTGGAAGGCAAGTTGGATTCTTTTAGTATCAGAAGTATCAGGACGTCCTAGGAGAAAACGTCACGGCGTCTGGGAGAAAACTGAAGTCTGGATATCATTAAACCTTGTAACACAACAATGATGCTGAGGATACATCAAAGTCCACCATGGTTTATTTACACAGAATGATCTGGAACATTCTAGAGTAGCCGTCACAGTTATCTATCTTGGACCTGATGGAAAATCTCTGGTGGGATGTGAAGAAGGTGGTTGCAGCATGCAAACACAAGAGTACAGTCCTGTGCAAATTATAGTACCCCCTCTTATTTTGTTTTTACTGTAATGCTTTCGTGTTCTTTTTAGGTAGATGTTTTTTCCCGGCAACAGCTGCCACGAGGGCCAGGTGATTACAAGACATGATGAAATCAATGGCAGTCTTACTGTTTGGTGGTAAGTAGTTGCAGCCCCTTTAATCATACATATACACCGACCAGGGATAACATTATGACCACCTGGGCAATTTAATATTTTGGCCCCATCATTCATTTTAAATAGTGTAGCCAAAACATAAGAAGCACCAATTCTTATAATACACTTCAGTACAACTCCACCACCTACTTTGACCTCAATAATAAACAGATATATTTATAATTAGCACCTTTCTGACAGTTTTAACCTAAAAACTGAGAGGTTATAACATTTTAAAGTAGAGTTCATGGCAGAGCCACTGTATTGGATTGCTTTAAATTGCATAGGTGGTCATAATGTTATACCTGATCAGTGTGTATGTCTATCTGTAAGAGACTCTATTGGCAATTTACCCAAAGTAGTGTCCTTTGACACACGTTCAACAATGCATTACCTTTCTCAACGTAGTTTAATATATTTCAATACACTTTTGGTGTTACTAAAGATGTCGCATCTTTCCAAACTGTATGCTCACTGTCTGTATGCTCTCTGCTGCCACCTTTTGTGCCCAAATGTGCGCTGCTACACATATCTCCTGACAGGAAGAATCTTACAAGCTTCTTGACAAGCCTATTAGCTAGGAAATTTGGTATTGCTCAAGAGATGCATGCATGCTTGAAAACTGCTAAGTTAAAAACAATTATCTCCACATTTGTACAAGTGCAACAGTTTGATTTACTATGACATAGTCAAATATTACAAAAGCTTTGATATTACAGTATTCCAGCAGTGGAATAATTATTTGTATTACAAATTTACTGCAAACCTAATGGAATGCTTTGTTAATCTTAGCATTCAGTGAGAAACAGAGGAAATTTTACTCAATTACATGCGGAAAAAATAACTGATGATATCTATTTGTTTAGATATTTCTCAAGTACCCTGCTAAAATTGATTTCAGTAAAGTTACTATGCCATATTCACAAATGTAAATACTCCACTTTCCTCCCACAGTTTAAGGATATGCATGTTAGGTAAATGGCTACTCTAAATTGCCGGTAGGTGTGAGAGTCTTGGTGTATCTCTCTGTGTTGGCCCTGAACGCCCTTGTACTTCAACCTGGAATCCTTTCATAGACGTGAGCCTGGTTTATGATGGCACTGGATTAATAATGATCAGCGCGGTGCTGATCTAACAAAGTGGTCCACAAGGAGACAGTACTGTGACAATAGTGCCGCCTGCTGCCGTAAATCAGCGAAGAAGAAGAAGAAGAAGCAGCAGCAGCAGCAGCAGCAGCAGCAGCAGCAGCAGAAGAAGAAGAAGAGGACGACGAAGACGAAGACGCCGCCGCCTTCTGAGGGGCGGGGTTTGCTTGGAGGCAAAATCCCTAAAAGGGGGTAGTCGTTGTTTGCAGCTAAAACCAAGATCGCAGAGTAAATTTGCGTTTAGCTGTGAAAAGGACAGACATAAGAAGGAGAGGTAACCACACAAGCACATCGATAACCATTAAGTGTTGAGTTTTTGCAAAGGTTATAGCCAGAAAATAGTTAGCGCTCTGACTGCAGTAAGCAGCTAGCATCGCTAGTTAACTTAGCCTATATATGTAAACTAACACTGCACTTTTTATAGCAGGTCATCGTAGTATTAGCACCACAGCGAAGACTCGTGTACTTTCATTTAAGATTTCATCTCTGTCTTTTTTCATTGTAGTTTTAAACGTCAATGCCGTTTGGGTGTGATCTGCAATTCTTTTGTTCAAGGATCGCTTACAATCAAAGTGTATTGTAGTTAGCTTCAGCTGGCTAGCTTTTTTCATAGTGTGCTTAGAAGCTTTCCTGTTCTTTCTTAGATTTAGCTGTTATGTTGACAGCTAATCTCTTAATAAAAATACCACAATGCTACTCCTGCCTTGCACGATCTGCAAAGCTTCCAAGTCATCGTTAGTCAGTTACACCTTTTGTGCAGGGTTGTAGCTAGCAATGATGGTGTGCTATAATTTTGCAAAATTAATAAATAAATAAAGCTTTAATGAATAATTAAAAACCTATAGTACCAATACTAGAAACTGTCAGATTGCACCCAAACAGTGTGACCTTTAAAACCCATTTAAGTTATCATATTCTTATGTAATTAAGCTATGAAACCTGATCATTTGAGTTTTCATATAGAAATTAGTTTGAGCCTGTTTTAAGGATGTAAAATTTTATGTTCAACAAGTCTTCCTAATATCAGCACTCTAGAAGTTGAAAATATATAGTTGGATGATAGGATGGATTTATTACACAATATTTCTTTCACAACTACTTTTGATGAATGGCCTTTTGTTTTGAGCAGCAAACATGGATGCAGGTGAAGACCAAAACACAGGCACCACAGGTGGCAATCCTCAGACAGGTGGGAACTCCCGTGCACCTCAGATAGCACACATGTCTCTATACGAGAGACAGGCTGTTCAGGTGAGTTTGTGTATCACATCTATTACTTTTGCAAATATATCATAAGAGGACCAATGTTTTGTATTGCAAATTCATATTAATACATTTATATAAACAATTTCCAATTAGTCTCAAAACAGTATGTAGTAGTAGTATCTGTGTTGTTGTTGTTTTTTTAGGCTCTGCAAGCACTGCAGAGGCAGCCAAATGCAGCTCAGTACTTCCAGCAGCTTATGCTGCAGCAGCAGATCAGTAGTGCCCAACTGCACAGCAGCTTGGTAACTAGAATTATTTAATTATTCATTGTAAATACAGTCAGTGCAACAACATTGTAAGCCAAAGAATTACCCTTCATTCTATTAATTTTACTTTTTTACCAGGCCACGCTTGCAGCTAGTCGTCAGTCCAATAGCCCAAGTAACAGCATGTCCCAGGCACCAACCACTGTAAGACTTTATGTACATAGTTTTTGAATTATAACATATAGTGTTTATCAAAATATTTTTTAGCTTTAATCGAAATGTCTAATCTTCTGTTCCAGATGAACTTAAGCACCACATCTGCAGGAGGAACGATAACTAATCCCCGTCCTCATGGCCCAGCCACTGCAACAACTACGGCACTTAATCAGTCAGTTTTGCTGGGTAGTAATTCAGCTGGACAGGGACAAATGTATCTTAGGGTGAGTTAAAAATCATTGTGTACTGTGTCCATTTTTAGTTATACTCAGAAAGGTATAGCATATTGTGCTTGGCTGGGAAACAGATTCGTATGATATAATAACCGCTTTTTAAACAACACACTTATTTATTTGCTTCTTTCCAAACAAATTGGTGTTATAAAGAAGTGCTGTTAAAAATGACTTCTTAATACCTGAATTGTTGGAACATCATTAAGTATTCTATGTATTTACGGAGTCAAGTATTAGCCGTTTACATTGTGAATTGTCTTTTACCCTCATCGTGTAGGTCAATCGTTCTCTCAGAACTCCACTTGCTTCTCAGCTCATCTTTATGCCTGGTGGTACAGCAACAGCGACTGTAGCAACAGTTGCCCAGACACAGCCTCCTCAGCAGCAGCAGCAGCAACAGCATGAAGTTGCTCCTAACACTGCAACTGCCCAGTCTGACAGTGATCAGGTTTGATTACCATTCCCTTCCTGAAATTTTAAATCTGAAATACTTTAACTCATACAGGTAGAGCTTTTTTTTAGAGACATGATTGTTAATGGAGGACTATTTCACTACTACTCCTACTATTTTTTCTTCTGCCTTACAAGAAATAAATTTACCTGCTATTTTCTTTATCTCCCAGGTGCAGAACCTAGCCCTTCACTGCGCTTCCACTCCCAGAGCAGTAGCTGTCAAGTCTGAGCTTCCAGACAGGAAGGATGCTGCCAGCTTTCCTCTTAGTCAGCAACAGCAGTCTTTCCCCCAGACAGCTCAGCACCAACAAGTGCAGCCCCAACAGCAGCAACAAATGGCCAAACCCAACTTTCAGCAGTCCACTACCAACACTATGACTGTTAAAACTGGAAATCAGGCTGCTATGACTATTAGTCCTGCTGCTTCTGTAGCTCCTTCTTCCACATCTTCTGCAGCACTCCCTCTCCCCCAGCTTCTCTTGTCCTCCTCTGCTGCCCCTGTCATTCTTGTTCCCACATCAAATGTTCCTACCTCCACCCAGGCTTACCCCATTGGCTCAGTGAACCCAAAAGCCAATGTTAATACACAGACTCTAGTGGTACAGCCACTACAACAGGCCAGCACGACTGCAGACAAAGGTCCTGTGCCTATTCAGCCAAAGACGGCTCAGGGACATCGTTTACCTGTCCAGCTGCCACCTCGATACCCACCTCCCATTCTCCCAGCTCCACCTAGCAATAACCAGGCCAGCACAGTTGGACACAACCCACACCACATCCCCGTCCAGCTTGTGGGAGCCAGACAGGGCTTAGCAGGAAATACACAAGCTGTGGCCCTGGGACAAGCACGCAGCAGCACAACCCAGGAAAATACAGCTGGTGGGAATGTTACTACAGCCTCCTGCAACAATACAGGGGTAAGATCACTGAGTGGTAAGGGCTGAAACCATTTTGTTTAGCTGCAAAGCTGTATCTACGTTCTATCATTTTGTGGTTTTTATCCCCCCACATATAATTAGACAAAGCCTGCTATTGGGTCTCTGAAGAGAAAGTCTGACTGTGATGCACCAAATGAGCTGCCAACTGAATCCTCTGACTCTGCTTCCATAAAAGATTCAGCTCCTCCCTTATCCCCTGCTCCTACAAAGGACTCTGGTAAATGCTCAATTGATCATCTTTAAATGAACCCTAAAATATCAGTAGCAGTGCTTAAATATTGGAACTCTATAAATCTATTAACCCACCCCCCGCTTTTTCTTTCTATATCGAGCAGCTCCTCCCATGCCCACTACCTTTTCATCTCCCCCCACACTGTCCTTGCCCCTACCATTGTCAAGAGTTGGACACGGTGACAAAGACAGAGCACCTGTTCCCCAAGCTGTGGTCAAACCTCAAGTCCTCACTCACCTCATAGAGGGCTTTGTCATTCAGGAGGGAGCGGAACCTTTCCCTGTAAGTACATTCTGCCATGATGACACATTTCATTAAATCAAGGCATACTTTCAGTCACACTGGCTGCACATTTTATATGTGAAGACGTTTCTTACTGTCAGGTTTGTATTTGATGTGGCAGGTTGCTGGGCTTTTGAAAGACAGAGATTTCGCTCTGGTTGGCCGCTCTGAAAATGGACCTCCAAGTAAGTGTTGGTGTAAGATGTTTTTTTTTATATGCTGTTGTATGATATAACAAAGGTGTGTGTATGGATAGTCATTGCTAAATATATATGTATTGGGGTTTATGTTATTTTATTTATTTTTTCTTAAGTGTTGAAATGTGAGTACTGTGGAAGCCTCGCTCCAGCCAGCCAGTTCAGGGGATCAAAGAGGTTCTGTACAAATACTTGCGCCAAGAGGTAAGAGTTGCATGAGCATCCAAAAGTTTCTCTTTTCAGCATTATTCTTAGAGCTACACTTTTTTTGTTGTTGAAATATGATCCAAGACAAGTGAGGTTCCATCAAAGGAGACTCATTGTACATGCAAGCAATGCAGAGATATTCTCTTTTAAGGTTTTTTTTTTAACATGTCTAACCAATCGGCGAAAGCAAGAGTCAGGGGGAGGAGGTTCTGGCTGTCAGTCAGTACATGAACATGCTTCAGATCTATGACTTTCCTCATAATAAGTCTTCAAACTAGTATTAACTGCTGGAATATGCCAGTATGGCTGACTCAAAGGCAGGGGAAGTTATAGAACCTTTAATGTTGAAACTCCGATTGTCAGCAATGTTAGGCAGTGTGTTCTATAGACACAACTGTTGCATGTCTGTCCAGAGAGGGGGATACCTCTAACGCTTTCTGATAAATAATGTTTTCCTGTTAAAGTTTTTTTTAGGAGGGTGTTTTGAGCCTGATTCAGGTCTGGATAGTGATTAGTAAGAGACGGGGAAAGGAAGGGACAAGAGAAGCAGTCGTTTACTTTTGTGCTTGGTGTTACTTTTTGATTTCCAGATCTTTTATATTGTAGCTTTAACTACATTTTTTGTGCTTTCTTTTATAAAATAAGCTAAAAACTAGAAACTCCTGCATCCACAGGTATAATGTAAGCTGCAGTCAACACTTCAAGACAAGCAGAGGGAGAACTGGTGCAGGACTCACATCACCGCCTCCACCCACAGAAAGCACTGTTAAGCGTAGAGGCCCTGGTCGCAGGAGCAATTCTAATATTGCCTGTAATAAAATACCAAACAGGCATCTACCTGTAAAGGTAAGATCTGTAGTTTAAAGGGTATGGGTGGCACTATTCTGTATTTTCTTTCCTGCCAACAAATTCAATCAAAACATATTAAACAATCTGGCAATTAATTGATTTATATTAGATGTAATTAAATTGTATCAAAATTAAGCTGTGCAAGTTTTGTGTTACTTTTGTATTTTAATCTCTACTCTGTTGGGTAAAGTGCCACTCTGAGTCTAGTCGTTCAGAGGATATAACTAGCGATGGGGAAGAAGAGGAAGAGGAAGACGATTCTCCTTCACTTTCCTCAAGCTCCTCGAACTCCTGCTCCAGAGCTGAACACAGTGCTCCTCCATCAGACAGCTCAGCTCCTGCTAGCTTCCCACCAGAGGGGGCCAACTTCCTTTCATCAACTCCTGCTCAGTGGACTGTAGAGGAAGTCTGCAGGTTCATCTCTTCACTTCAAGGTTGGCGTTCGACTATTGGATAAGAGTTCAAGATTTGTAAGTGCAAGTGTTTCATGTCTCCTCAATTTGTACTGATTCTACCTTCTTGTCTTTCTGGTGTGTTTAGGTTGTGAGGAGCTGGCTGCCCAGTTTCTGTCACAGGAAATAGATGGGCAGGCTCTGCTTCTGCTGCGTGAAGACCACCTCATCTCCACAATGAATATCAAGCTAGGTCCTGCTCTCAAGATCTGTGCCTCCATCAACAGCCTGCGTGAGTGAGGGTTACCAAGATTAGAGGGTTACCAAGATTGTTTTCTCATTGATGATTTCTCACTGGAATCAAAACATGGACCTGCTCCTCTTTTAGTAAGAAGTTGAAAAGTCAAGACTGAGATCTACGGCGACAGGATTTTTTTTCCTCCACACAACATTTGCTTCGTCGCTTCATGTGGAGATGGAGGCAGTTTACTTTCTGGACAATGAATGTTCAAAACATGTTGTGTGAGTGGTGAGTATGGACAGACTGAAGTATCCATGGCAGTAGTGTTTGTCAGTTGTTTTCCATCAGTATGAGTAGAGTAGTGTGTGTACCCTTGTGAGACTGCAAATATGCCAACCTGCAGTAATCGGTGATAGGTCATCTAACTAGGACACTTCACTTGTTGGGTAAAAAGAGAAATGTTGCCTTCTTGCTGTATTCCAAATGGTGCTTTAACTTTAGTGATATGCTTTGGACAACTTCATTTACATGTTAATCTTTAGTAGTGTTTTATTATTATTATTTTTTAACCGTAGATGGTTATTTCAGGCTGCAATCAAATCGAGCAAAGAACACTTAAAAAGCCTGGTATTTTATTTAGTTTTATCAGTTATTAAAAATTTAGTTTTCTATCTTTTTCCATTTTGTACTACAATCAAAAATATTTTTTCATGGATATGATATAGTTTTAGTAGCTTTAATCAACCTAACTACCTGAAAATAGGTATTTCTGGTAGTAAAAGTGCTCTGTGGACATGTATGCAGTGCTACCAATAAACAATACCTGTTAATGGAAGGTCTATGTTTTTTTTTTCATTAGTTCCCATGACATCCCCTAAAAAGGAAAAGGTCATTTCCAGCCTTGTGATGATCATTTATTCACATGTAAAGAGATTTACCTATCCCTCATAGATGTGCACAGCTTATAGAGACATTATTGAGACACTGCATGTAATAATAACACAATTACACTGACGTGTCCTTCAATTCCATAACCCTGACAAATATTGAATCATACAGAATACATATCATATATTACATATTCAATTATACGTTGGCATCATGTCACTAATATTTGTCATTGACACTTTGAACAAATTCTTCCAAATGCAGCACATTGACCAAGTGTATGTGTCTTAAAAGTCTGCTACAAAATTATATATTACCCCAGTTGACTTTTAGGTTTTCACTACACAAACACTTGAATGATGACTTGGATGAAAATCAATGGTATCCTAAATAAAATAACTTGCATATAGACTATTCATACACTGAGTTTGGAAAACTTTTAACCCAATTTTAGCTAAAAGTGTTGTGTTGTAAACGTGCTACACTGGGGTATTTGAGAATAGTGCAATTTATTTGGGTGGCACAGTCGGTGGTCAGAAAACAGTGTAGCTGTGGGTTTCCCCATACCCTGCGTCCTGCAGGTACTGCTCAATGTTAATTGTCCCTGACACCTTAAGGACTTTGTCAGAGGCACTTTTCTCTCCTGAAATGAGCTTTCGCCTCACATCAGCCAATGAGAGTCGATCTTGAACCTTCCACTGGCAACAACCCTTAATAATTGAATACCTGAGGGCAAGAGGGAGAGAAAATAGTGTGAACTTAAAAGCACATTTGTTTAATAGCTGAGACTTGTAATTGATGAATTTGCTTCAGGTTTAGTGTTTTACTGTCAGAAACACACACTCACAGTGTGCCGGAGCAGTTGGAGGGTTTTTTCAAACTTTTCCCTCGTTGATGAAACTGCAGAAGCTCATTAACTGAGATTTCTGCAAATGGAGCATCACCTGGAGAAGAAAAATACCACATGTAGCAGATAGGACAAGTGATATAGGGTTGTGAGAATTATCTAGAAATGTGTGTGTAGTTACTTTGTGATATAAATGTAAATTGTGAGGATTTGACAATAAATTAATTGAGCAAATAATTGATAATAAAATAACCTATGGGACAATGGCAACTTTTGGCAACTATCTTTCCATAAGTTAAAATTCAACTTACCCAGTGTTACCATTTCATACAGTAAGATGCCAAATGACCAGCTGGAGGAAGACACACAGACAAATAATAGTTAGAACCTTTCATGAGGTTAATGTCATTAAACAAAAATTTCACATCTTATCCTATTCACCTACAAATAATTCAAGCTGACCACACTTTTTTGTTTCTGGATAAATTCAGGCATAAAAATAACTCACACATCACTGCTCTGAGTGGCAGGCCTTTTGGCTAAAATCTCTGGTGCCAGCCATTTCTTCATGCAGGAATCATCTATCTGAGTGGCTGCCTGGTTCTTCCTCGTGTAGACCCCATGCAGGCCCCAAAGCTTGGCTGTGAATTCTTTACTGACCAGTACGCTGTGGGCACGAATATTGCCATGGAGAAGATCTTTGCTGTGAAGGAACTCCTGAATAGGCAAGAGGACAACTGCGCATGTCATTCACGTCATGTGTTTTAATAATACTGTTAGAAATCAAAATCTTATTAATACCTTGCAGATATTTCTCATACTACTTTGTTAAGACATTCAAGATCCCTAGAGACTGAATCCTACTGACTCTGGTGATTCCCCTGACCTTACCTGTAGCTCCACTATGGAGCTAAAATTTAAGATTTTAAGTGTATCTCTACAACCACAGAGCATGGGAAATTTTCTACAGGCATACGTGTTTTCTAATTAAATTGTAAAGGTGGTAGCATTTTGGCTTATACAGGCTAAACTAAAGACGTTCCCAACAGCCTCAGCTGCAATGCAATTTCCATTCTCATGAGCAAATCCACTTACATCAGCATGTTATGTTAACATGCTGACATGCTGGTGTTGCATGCATAAATTAAATGCTACAGCTTCCAGAGCTGGTAGCTGCTGTAGACTACATGTGTTTATCCGTGGCCCACAAATTGAAACTAATGGGAAGTCAAAGAAAATTAGTGTCCTTGCCAGTTTAGGATTGCAGACAAAGACAAAGATGTTTTGGAAGACAAATCCTGTCAGTAAGACTTAGATGGGGTTAGGATTGATTTATTTCAGTGATTCCAAACCTAAAATATATTTATTACATATTTATTAGCATACTGACCAGTGCTGAGGCCACCTGTATGGCCATGGCAAATATTCGCTTCTCAGTCATCTCACATGGAGGATCCACATTTTCCTAAAAGAACAAACACACTTTGAAAACACACAGGCTTTGAAATGACAGTTTATTTTTTTAGTTTAGTAAAAACAATACCAACAACACTCCCTACCTGCCTGCATCTCCATAAGAAACTGAGCAGGTCTTTGTTCTCCAGCTCCTCCAAAACAGTCACCAGTGGAGCACGTAGGGAAATGACACCAAGAAGCTCTGGTAGGAAGGGATGGGGCCCAAGCTGGGCCAGGAAGGACGCAAAGCTGAGAAAGTTGTGCCTTTCTGTGGCATCAGCAGAGTCTGTAGATGGTAGAGTGGTGTTAATGAACAACAAACTTTGTAGCTGACAAAGCAGACAATTAGGAGCTCCGACCAGCAGCTGACAACAAATGTCCCTTTTAAGTGAAATTTTAACCTTCCTACCATTTAGCACCCGCAGCAACACGTTTCTGTTCTCCATGCGGGCCCTGTAGAGGGACACTGAGGAGTCGGAGCGCAGTGAGAATAAAACAGGCAGGGCAGTGACTAGGTTGAAGGACTCTGGCAGCCTCTGGCGGGGCAACTCCCTGGGCTGGACAATGGGAGTGAAACTGGGCTTGAAGGTCTGTGATGGGGGGGTAGGATGGAGAGATGGTGTGCTCACAAGCATCGAGAGGTTTTTAGAGGGGTAGGTGTTTGGGGGGTTGAAAGTGGAGTAGGAACTGGGCATGTCCAGAGCGATACTTTCATGCTCCAAAACATTGATACCTGGTGGAGCTATGCATTGGGAGAGACAGATAGAAAAGTAAGTGAATTCAAAGAAACCATTATGGAAAACTGAAAAATTTTAACATGACTGTAGTTAAATTTAACTATTAATCTTTTTATCTAAACATAGATATACACAGCACTTTCAGTAGTGATCCAAGGGGTTAAAATCAATTTACACCAGATACTAAAACTTGCCATTTCCTGCTAATTGCTGCTCTTCGATTTAATGTATAAAAAATAAGAATGGTCTGTTTCCCCAAAACAAGTTAGGCCCATTATCTGTAGCAAATAATCCAAAACATAAATTAAACCCCTTATTATATGTTTATATACTGTGAAATGCTACACAGCTTTAAAATGTATAAGGGATCGCTGCTTTCGCATTCAGCTAGAACTCCTAAACACTGAAAGATGTTCAGTATACAGGAAATGGGCACATTTTGATCCAGGCAAACTACCACCAACTTACCATCAATACCATGCAGTGGTCTTCTGGACTTTGGATTTGAGTGTTGTGGGCGGTTACGATTGACTTTCTCTGGACAAAAGCGCAGGAGTAAAATGAAGATCAGAGTGACCAAGAAGCTGGCCAACAAGAAGACAGGCACAACAATCACCTCCTGCTGGTTTACTCGGATCACTGCAATTAGGAGCAGACAAGAGGAAAGTCATTAAGTGTGTACAATGAATCAGCCAGTCTGTCTGCCAGTCTGTCACAGTGGCTGCAATGTTTGTCTGTAAAGTATGTGCTGCTATGTTTGTTCATCTTAACAAGGCCTGTAAGGGTGAGTCCACGTTGGAGGCCCACACGTTTCCTCTCCGCTCATTAAACTCACCACAGACGGTATCACCTTGTTGGCAGCCTGCTGATAATGAAGACATCCTGGTAAATGTGAAATAAAGGGTGATTCAACAAATTAGCTGACAATATTGTTTTTATGGACAAACAAATAGATGTACAGGATTAGAAACTACAGATGAACTGACAGTTGTAATCCTGAGCCCCATTTTGACTCTATGTAATAATAACAACATGACTTTTACAGGTAACAAGAACTAGGTGTCTGAGCAAACTCGTAGCTGAAATTCAGGACATTCAGATGTTCTATCACTTTCTCTGAGGTATGCCAAGCATTTCTTTTCTTGTCAGTCAGGAAAAACTCTTGACACTTCACCGAATTTCTTTTATTCATTTTATCTTGTAGCACAAAACTCCGATCCTTCAGAATATACAGTATATATCCGACTTCTGTTGTTTGTCATTTTTTTCTGATTAAAAAAGATATTCTATGGGACTATTTAAAGGCACAAAAACTACCAAAGAAGAAGAAGAAAACATGCATTATCACTAACTGAAGCATTTATTATGCATTATTTATAGCTACAGTACCAGAACAGCGATGTTAGGGACCAGAAATCACCCTGCAGTACTGGGAAAAAATTTTTTTTTTTGAAAGTCTATGTAGTTTGAGTTACATAGTAAAAGCTTGTATTAATCAACTTGTCAGTATGCTACTCTTCACAGCACCATTAACAATACCGACAGCCCGTGTGAAAGGAAACACCTGCAGTAAAGAAAACCCTTACCTCAGGTCCTTCAGTTGTCTCTCCCAAGAAAATACTAGATCCTGTTAGTGCAGGCTCATGTTTTGTTTGTTCACACTGTCAGGTCCTTTTACACAACCTCCCACCTCAGTGTTAACTCTGGGTTCAGCTGTGTTTGTTCAGATCTTCATTCCCTTCTTATTCTCAGGTGATTTGTCAGGCTCAGGGGATCTGTGCTGTCTGCTTGTCTATGTTACACCTTCAGCGTTTCCTAATCTCCACCCTCCTTACCACCTTATCCTTTTACTTCTGTTTACCTCTCACGTCTTCCTCCCTTTTGTCTCTTTCGCACTTTGAGCTGCAATGCATCAGGTGTATGGTTATCCACTTTCTTGCCAAGCCTTCCTTAGTTAGTTCTACCACATTCTGTTATTTGTGTTTCCTTTTAAAGCTGACGTATGCCAGCTACTTCTAGCCCTGCCTTTCTCTTCTTGTTTGGGGAAACTGGTCCTACTGCTTATTGTGTTGTATTATAAGTCCCTGACCTTTTGTTAAGCATGTTTGGCTTTCATTGCCGTGAAACTCGTGTGACAAGTTCTGCCATCTCTGGAGTAGTCATCTATAATCGGCAAAATGTTTTTCCAGGTACAGAGATCAAACACATACAATATTATGCACACTGAAAAATAAATGGTAAGCTGAAAAGTTATATATTTTATGACAGTTTAGACTTTTGTCTTAGAGAAAAATATAAAAATCTATTAAAAACAGAAGCATCTATGCTCTTATATTGGGAGATTGATTTCTTGGTTGGAAGTTTGTGATGTACAGTAAAAATTAATCTGATAAAATATTCCCGAAAAAAGGAAATTTATGTTAAGGATTTAATTGAAAGAAAACTGTTATATTTCCTAAAGTGCATACATGTTGTTTGAAGTAGTGCAGACACGATAGGAAAAGATGTGGAGGAAGAAGCAACACATGTTCAGACAAAGAGAACGTTATAATACAAGAAAAAGAAAAATGTAGCATGAATAAAGTTCTGCAACATTATTCACGTTATGTTCTAAAAATCAAAAAAATATAAACAAATGGAAGTTGGCAATTTAATAAACAAGGTACTGGACTAAGCAGAGTAACCAGTAACAAGGCACTGCACAGCCAAACATAACCATAATCTGACTCCTGTAGAGTCAGACTGTAGGCCCTAGATTCATATGGAGATAAGACATGCACCACGCTTAATCGTTTTATCCGTATACCACATTTGCTAACAAGTAGAAAAAAAAAAAAAAAAAAAAAAAAAAACTAACACACATCCCCACCTAAAATTAAAATGTATAAGCTCTGTGTAAAATTAGGAATAAACTGATTTTTTGCTATACTATGTTTAGATACATGGCATGACGTTTAATGTATTTCATCATTTAGATTTAATGCAAAATCCGTTATCTACTATGTACAGCGTCCTGTTCAGACCTCTGCTCGACTTCCTGCCCATGGTTTTAAACTCAGGAACTTAACGCTGTAACCACTGATGCAAACAGAGATTTACGATGTGTCAAAAATGTATTTTCGATTACTATGAGGTTAAAGAAATGAAAAAGTTCAACCTTCCTTTAATTGGAACACAATTAACACTGCAATAATATTAGTTTGTATGTAATTTATTTGTTATCCTGGTCTACTGAAAAAGTGGTGCTTCATGTCAGAAGGCACAGCAAAGAACATGCTTTGTAAGTATTAGATTCCAGAATGTGTGAGCACACTAAGAGTGTTTGAAGATGGCTTTCATCTCACAGCTTAGCAGCTGATTTTTCAGGCTGAGGTCCCAGCCACTTCTCTCCTGAAACAGAATAAAATGAGACTGAATTGACTAGCTAATTCTCAGATGAATGGCGACTCACAGCGAATGCAACAGTAGATAAGAGCTGTGTGAAGTGTGATTTTGAATGTTATATTATCACTTTACAATTACGTCTTTTTCTATTTATTAATGATAAATATTTTATTGCAACCCCAATTCCAAAGATGCTGGGACAATGTGTATAACAAAAATAAAAATAGAATGCAATGATTTGCAAACCTCATCAACCCACATTTTTTGCACAGTAGAACATAAACAACATATCAGATAGGGGTTGTAATTTCGAGGAGAAGTGGGAGTGATTATTAGTCTTACCAATGCAGTGGGCCATGAGCTCAAATCTGTCAGATCCAAAAAACATCTCTGGCTTTCCATTTATATGACACACCACCATGGGGAAGCCAAATGCCTGGGAAAACGCAGCAGGGGAGACTATTTTCATTATTTTGTAATGTCTTGTGTGTCCTATCTGAATCCTCACAGACAACTAAGGGACAACTGACCCCATATTTAAGTGCAGCTGCTGTTGTGCTTTTCAGTTTGTCTTTTATCTCCTTTGAATTAAACAGCTCCAGCACTTCCTTAATCTCACTGCCAGACAATCCCGCTTTCATTGCTGCCTGCAAACAAAGTGTGAATATTAAATAATGTTTAAGATTATTAATGCAACCAGGCTGAATATTTTGATACCTCACACAGGGATGCAGGTTCAGTGATGTCTTTGTCCTCACTCCAAATCCTCATCCACAGCTCCCTGGACACCTGCTCCACCTGCTTTTGTCCACCCTTCTCCCTCTCTTGCACTGCTACTAGAAAGCGCATTGCAGACAAAGAACCTGGGCCACGAAAATAGCACAAAGCAAAAACTGAAAGTTGTTATGTTGTTAGCTTTGCTTTTTAATTTGTGTTTTACTAGCAGTACCCCAGATCTTATTTAGGTAATGTGTGCCACTATGGAAATTTTTAGATTGTTTCAGCTCATTGTTTTGAACTTTTAGTGTCACACTCCGCATTTTATCTGGTGACCACAAACTTAGGGTCTGCGTAAATGTTTGTCCTTTGGGATCATCGTCCGCATGTTGATTTGACGCAACCCTCCCCAATTTCTACCAGTTGCCCATAGACATTTCCGCATATAGCAGGGACCGGGGATCGAGCCACTGACCCTTTGGTCTGTGGATGACTGCCTTTACCAACTGAGCTACAGTTGCTTGTCTGTGTAAATAAAGAACAAAAAATTATAAACAGCTGCTGCCCCCATGTGGGTAAAGTAGTCATTAACATTATCACTTTAACTATAACAAATTTAAAGTTAAAGTGTTTAAACTTTAAGAAATTTAACTTTTATCCAAAGAGACACAGGTGCATGTACAAATCAAGCAAAGCCAAATCATAGAGAAGACACTAGAATCAAAAGTACCATTAGGAATAAAATGGTTTAAAAATTAGGCTACAACTAACACCTGTTCTCATTATTGATCATTCTACATACATTTTTCTTGATAAAATGCTTTGTTTTGCCTCTAAAATGTCAAATCAAACACAATCCAACCCCTAAAGACATTGCACCTACCATTACTATATTACTATTATAGATGATAGAAGAAAAATCAACAATTAACGGTCATCTTGCATAAGAGAAGCTAGGTAATTCTTTGAAAAAGAATGATCAATTTAAAAAAACTGTTATTTGAGCTGACGATGTACATGTTCCTCAACGAATGTTTTGGTCCAATTAGCACAGAAATTGCAGTATCCACAGAGAAGGAGCAGAATTCAGAAGGGTCAGCACTGATCACATCATATGCAACTGGTGTTTACCTTTATTGAACATGGTATCTAAAGGATCAGATGGAGGATGCAAGGGGACCCCAAAGTACTCTGTCAGGCGGGCCAGATCTTTGCTCATGTACATGAATTTGGTTGGAACCACAGCTGGAGGTTTGTTGCCTGTCGTGACAAATAAACAGTACATGACAGTAACACCCGTGGATAAGAAACAGACAACCTTCAATAGTTGATACATGTTCCAAAAGTTTATTTGCCTGTAGCTTGCATGATGCCACCCAAAAAGGCAGGTCGCAGTTTCAAATCCATGTTCCACACATTTCTGTAGCGGCACATCACCTAAAACATTAACCAGAATTCCTCTGTGTGAAGTCTAGGGGCTGATAACGCCTGTTATTTCAATCGACGCAGATTTTTTCTAAGAAGCACAAACCTCAAAGCCAAGCCAGGAGTATGGAGAGATAACGTCGTAGAACAACTCGATCACCTTCTTGGAGGTCATATTCAGGTCCGCTGGTTCAGGGGTTTTTACTTTCAACATCAACGTCTTAAATGTGTGTAAACTTGCGTGGCCTTCCCAGAACGGTTCTTTGGGCTTCACTGCTAAGTGTGTCAGAGTTCAAGTGCACGATGTAACTTATAACCAAGTGCAGTGCATTCCAACAAGTCTGTGGTTTTACTCTAGGCTAATGTTTAGCTAAAGTCGCTGTTACCACAGACTTACATAACGGAAGTTAGCTTTAAGCTAGCTACAGTTAGCTGGAACTGCAAATCATTCAGATCGGCTCTCTGACAAGGTCCGACCGCCACAACTATATAGTTTATTAAACCAAATGCACAGTCACATCTTTGCCCTCCACTAGAAAACCTGCACAACCATTATATCGCTTTACGTCTCCTACGCAGGCGTAGTGCTACTGATTCCTCTTCGCTTATTTAACCTGTAGATGACAAAAACCCTTGAAGGGTGCAGTACCTCCACCTACTGGACTGAAGTGTACAGCAATATTTTGGCATTAAAAATAAACAAGCTAAGTAATATATAGCTTAAATTATAGGATTCCTACATACATATTTCCAAGATACATTCCCAGAAATTAAGTGTTATTTTGATATTTTGAATTTGTGCTTCTTCTTTTTTTGTCCTTATGGCTTATCCCGTGAGTTCAGGGTCGCCACAGCGGATCATGTCCGCATGTTAATTTGGCCCAGTTTGTTTTACTCCGGATGCCCTTCCTGTCGCAACCCTCCCCAAATTCTACCGGGCTTGGACCAGCACTGCACAGCTGGGGATGGAATTGAATTTGTGTTTCTACTCCACCATAAAGGGAGACAATAACTCTCTGAACTAACTCTCTGAAGATGTAAATATTGGTACATTGCAGTTTAACGTTTTTCAGTTTAACTGCTCAAAACCAGATGCACTATCTTTATGGCCATTGTCATTGTATGTGTCATGGAAGTTCTAAACTCTCATCTCACTCATCTTTGCTTACTAGACTGGGGTAGACCCAGTAAGATTTTACATGGAAAACCTAAAATGCAGTTTTGTTGTTGATTCGGAATTATTCAGTCTCTTTTCAAGTTCACATATAGTTTTTATTGGCAAAAAGTGTTTAAGCCAGAATAATAGTTTTGGTAAATGGTAAATAGTCGCTTATATAGCACTTTTATCGAAAGCACTTTACAATGTTGATTCCTATTCACCCATTCACACACCGATGGTGGTGGCTGCCATGCAAGGTGCTCACCTGACCCACTGGTAGCCACTTGGGGTTCAGTGTCTTGCCCAAGGACACTTCGACATGTAGCCAGGAGCAGGGATCGAACCACTGACCCTGTGGTCCATAGACAACTGCCTTGACTATCTATCTATTTTCGTTTTAAGTAGAAAGTAACAGGTTTGAAGAAAGGTTTAGGTTTTAAAGTTTTTTTGCTGTCCTGGTTGTCTTTGCTGTGCTCTAACTTATGTTTAGTCCTCTGGTGTTTTACCACAGAAAGATAATGATGGTAACCTTGTTCTGGCTCCTGCCCCATGTGTTTTACATTATTTTACATGCCTGTTATATCAATATCTTATTATTGTTGGTAATTAATATTTGACCATATATCCACATTGTCACTGCATTTCACACACTTCTATGGGCAGGACGTTAAAGTTCAACATAATAAACCTGTATTATACAGCCTATGATTTGTAAAGGAATAATTTCAAATTGTCTTCTCTTTATATGATGAATTTGTCTTTAAATACTTTATTTATATACTGTAGTTAGGTAACATTCCAACAAATTTAAATCTATTCACACCATCATGAATAAAAATATATATTACATTAAAATGTCACCTGTACTGTACCATAAATTAAACAGGCCTATACTTCTTCTGTTTCATAAGTTTTATTTCCACGTCTTGCCCACGTCTGTCTCTTTCCCTTTACCTCTTAACATACTTTTCTACATTGATGAATGTAAAGATACATCATGTTTCAGTGGAACTGTTCTGCTAACAATGTTGTACATTTCACTGAAATACAATTTAAAGATTCTTATCAATCTAAAATATCACTGCTGTGGAAGTAAAATATGTATGTTCTCAGAAACACTATTTACTTTTACACTGTATTTACATATAAGTCATCCACCAGGATAATAAAGTAGTAACCATATAGGCTAGCAATTTTTATATGTATATTAATGTCTAAGATCTACTTTAGAATGTTTCCCTTTAAGTCTCTTCTTGTGGACTTGTTTGGTTTGTGAGTTCAGCTGGTCCCAAACTGTCAGAAAGAGACAGAGCTCCTGGACATTTGTCACTGAAAAAAAGAGAACACAGTTATGTGTACTGCTAACACAGATTATACAAACCATAATTGTTTTTACCCATTTCTATCAAGCCTTACCTCTCTCCATTTTTCTCTGTCTGTAAAAGAAATAAAAAATATGAATCTTAAATAGTAAGTGTTTATTTAGAAAAACACTTTCTGTTTAAATGTGGATTTTTACTTTTGGCTTCTGTGATCCACTGCCACCAGTCTTCCTGGGTACTACTAGTGTCTCAAATGAGTGGCTCCGCACTCGGATGGCCCTCTAATAGTAGATTCAAATTTTAGAAAGTCCAACAAAAACAATTTAGTCAAACGGGATATAGTTTCTGAGACTTCAAATGTAGGGGAGCCCAATATTCACCTTAAAGTTTTCAATGAATCCTCCACTCCCTTCAGACACCCCACGTGCCCCATCAGAGGAAGGGAGAGCAGAAAGTGATTGATCCCCCATCATACACTGCGAACGGGTGGAGAGTTCGGCCTGCAGACTCTCTAGAAGCGATGAACGAGTGCGGAGCTTCATGAGAGAGAGTCAAACAAATTTGAGGTCAAAAGGGCAGAGAATATGCTTGGAACCTCACTTATAAACAACATGAATAAAAACAGTTTTTCTTCTACCTCTAGTTTGCTGAATCGCTCAGCCTTATAGCAGGAAATCTCTGCATTGATGAGTTTAGTTAGAAGGAATTCTCTTAGCAGAGAACACTAAAAGACACAACAGAAGAAATGAAGACTTGGGAACCCTCTTAGTAATTTGTTATTGATTTGTTAAATTGACAATGGGTATATGAAGGCATGCTAAAATCAAAACAGGCAAATCAAGCAGAAATGAATATGAGGAAATGTTAGGCAACAGCATTGAATTGGTAATATAAGAAACACGGAATTAGCTGTGCTCTATTGCTGTGTCCTCAGACAAGTGTGACAATGAGACAGTAAGTTAATGAGGAAGTTAGGAACCAGTGTGCAGATTGGGAGCACACAGCAACAACTGCTGGACAGACGAAGGAAAGGCAGGTATTAAAATGTGAATGCTGCTACAACATGTATTTTTTGATGTATTAAGAAAAATAAAAGCAGCTGGCACTTGTTGACCTCACTATTGGTCCCTACATCTTTGAAGACCGGAGGGTCTGGGAGAACTGGACCAAAACAAGGAACATCCTCTCTGGCTGTGACAGACACCTGTAGAGAACAGAAAAAAAGTGTTTGAGCCTGACTGACATTACTGGTTAATAATGTGAGTGGGCAGAAGTACATAGAGAAAGACTAAAAAAGTACTCCACTACAATAAGAAGTGCCACTTGGTAAGTAAAATACGATATATTGTTGGATGCTTTGAACTGACACATCTATTAAAGATAAGTTGGACTATATGAGGCTTTTTTATGGTAAATTGGAACACATAGATTATGACAGATTTAGTTTGTTTTCACTCACCTGGTATGCAGCTGCTCCTGTATCCTCCGCCCTCTGAATTCTCCGGACCACCAGGAAACAGTGCAAGAAGTGAGACTTGATAACATCAGACAGAAAAGGAGTTTTGCCCTCCTGATAGACCAAAGCTACAATGTCATTACCAATGTGTCTTTTTCTTTGTAACTGGGTATAAAGAGAGAGAAAGAGAAAAAATAGTGTCACCGTATGTTTCAGAAACCTGTTTTCTAATAATATGCTTATTGAAACAGTGGCTAACCTGCTGTGGGTCTCCCTCTGTGAAAGGCAGCTTTGTTGCAACGTGGAACATGATTTCTCTCCCATGAAAGGAAGTGAAGACGGCTTCGGTGCCAGTCTGACCATGACACACATCCAGTCCTCCCCTGAAGCTGAGACAAGGAGAATTCACATGATTTTACACACTGCATGTGTCACTTCTCCAGCTTACAACATCAGCATACTCTACCCGGCAAAGCCCTGCAGTTGTATCGTCTCTCCCAGAATTGACAGGAATTCTTTGAACTCTTCACTTTCATCACTGTTGCTTAGTATCTCTTCCTCTGTGAACTACAGAGAGATGGATCTTGTCAGAGAAGGAACGGTTCTCACACGATTCCACATTTCAGTCATTTTTATGAATGCAGGACACTGAGACGTAAAACAGCAGGTTTCCTTACCTGACCTTCCTTTTGATACAAAATGCCAAACTTAAAATTTGGAGACACTCTGTGCTCATCAAATGCAGTTATAAGTTCTGGAGCCTGTGGATCAAGTGACAGGTAGTCGTAGGCTTTGAGAGGATTTTTCTAAAATAATATGTCGTTCTTTTTTCTATTCATTAAAATTAGAACATTACCTTCAGGTAGCTGACCACTTCAAACTTTGAGAGGGTTACTCTATCACATAGCATCTAGACAAAATAAAATGGTGACTTTATAGATTTCTTATAATTAGTCAACTGTCACTGGTAGAATATAATTATTTACGTCACTACCTAAAAGTACAAATCTGAGTTATTGGATAATTTATCATGCACTGCTAGTTTATTACTTTACAGAAGTAAACAGTTAACTTTTTATTCCTTTTTAGTTTTAAGCATGATAGTGTATCAACAAGTAAGAACTGGTTACATTTCCATGACCAAAATAATTTATTTGATACCTTTGCTAATTCAACAGCAGATGGGATGTTGGGGAAAAGAGACAAGGAGAAAACTCCATGCAGGGAGCACTCCTTCATTCTGTGACACAAAAGACAACGTTCAATTATCTCATTACAAGTTTATTAAAACTATGCTCATTCTTTCTCTGTCATTAAATAATTTAGAATCACTTTCAAGATCACTTAAATTGCCAAGTTACTGACCATAAATTTCACCCGTTCATGGTGTGAAAGTGAGGGTTCACGTTTTCTTGTCACCCCAATTTAAGTTGTTAGATCCAAATGAACTGAACTATTATTGCAGATGTACGGTTATGTTTTAAACTCATAATTTAATTTGAGCATAGAGAAACTTCCTAATTTGATGAATATGAACACCCCACTAGTGTCAAACTCTGCATATTGAAACATTATAAATGCTGAAATGTTTTTGAAGCTCAGAATATAAAACACTGTCTACAAACTAACATGGCCAAAGGTCTTCACCTTAATATCACCCGCAGCTTATTCTCGTCTTCCTCCAAACAGACAGAGAGAACCAGAGGACCTAAAGATGGATCCACCGCTATGAAAGAGTGATGGTACTAGGAAAGGAAAAAGCAATTGTATTATAAATACATATTCTACATAATGTACTGTATCCCTTGAGATTTTAGATTTACTAACTCGCAAGCGGAAGAACTCGTGGTAGATTTTGGCCTCTCCATCTCTTTCCATGATGTCATAGCTCTCTGGACCAAAGCCAAAGTGGGAAGAGGTGGGACTCACATCTGCAACCCTCTCCAGTGGGGGGTCTATCCAGTAGCCCCCCAACTTCGAAGGTAGGATGAGTGGCAGTTCTCCACCTATTGTTAAAAGTTGAGACTAAAACAGACACGAAGAAGCACTTGAGCATGAACCTTAGGGCCTGTTTTGTCTTATTTAAGGAAACCCACACCGGTTTATATTAGCATATAGATTCAGCTTCTCAGGTTAAAAACTAACCTTTAGAGGCAGGGGGAATTCACATCGCTGCTCATTGATTCTGCTGCCCTGATGGACAAGAGGAGTATTGATGATAAGAAACTTCTGCTGCTCAGAAATTGCTGGACAACACAAGATCAATCACACTGTAACTCACCTGCAGCTTTTCAATGATTTCAAACAGCTCTGTGTCCTGTTATGAACGACAGGCAGCAGACGTCAGAGAGAAATGCAGACAGAGAGAAAGGGAAGGTGAAACATCGGGTGGAAGAGGAACATGACAAATACATGAGCTACAAGTGGAAACTCCCTTCTCAAAATTGCAATATATGGCTATTCATACAATAAGGGGTACAGCTGCATGCTGGGCACATAATGTTATATCACCCTCTGATTGCTGCTAGCAGAGAGGAAAGGCTTGCTCTGACCGGCAGGAGAGCCTAGGATGTCCAGTAGGCTGTCCTCTGCAGATTCAGGTCTGCAGCAACAGGTTGATATAGGAAGAAAGCACAATATATTGCTTCTTATTCAGCTCACAATACAACTCACAATCAGAGCTCACAATACACAATAAAGTTTGAATGTTACCTTAAAACAATTGCAACAAAATGGACAATAACGCCTCACCTCGTTTCATCCGCACATGGGAATCTGTCCACACTGTAAACAAGGAAGTGAGAACCACTCAAAAGATCCTCTTAAACAGACAGGATTCCTTATGTCAAAAACAATGTTGTTTATTCAGTGTGTGTAGCAATTCAATTGTCTTTTTGTAGAGAGTGTCAATGCTAATTTAAGAAAAACAGATTCTTTACTCACCCTTCATACGCCCCAAAAGTAAAACTTCTCTTCCTGGAGAAGGAACTGTCATTCCTCTTTTCTCTCTCCATGCCTCTAGTGTGACTGTGGATGTATGTACATGCCAGTTTGCTGCCGAGTCAATCAGGGCTGGTTAAGGCTGAATTAATTCACCCTATCATTCTGTCACTCCTCCTCCTCTCTGCCCCCTGCCTCTCACTCATTTAAGCTTCCCTTTCCTCCCTCCGTCCTGCTGTCAGCCAGACAGGCAGCATTAACCCACTCGTGGTCACAGGTGTAGCAGCTGACAAAAACTATAAAACAGAGGTGGTCAGGCTGCTTCGTGCCATTCATCCTCGTGCTCGAATAAACACTTTCTCAGACTGACTGAGCTTAAAGATTGACTTATAAATAAATAAATAAATGACAGAGACATTTTTTTTCTGGACCTGTTACCCTTTGAGTTAGTAAGGATCATTAATTATTGACAGCACACACAGTGAGGGTGAGGAGATAGACAGCAGGGGAGGGTGAAGTAGGCCTCAGGAGAGGGAGAGAGGAAGACAAAAAGAGACAGACCCAGAGAGGAAGAAAACATATTTAAATGGTGTCTAACATGTATAATTTACACTATGTTTTGGTTTATTATGTATGTAATGGTACAATTATATAGTTGGTGGGAGAAGTATTTATAGCTTGTTAAAATAAAACATTGATAAGCAGACAAATCTTTAGGAATGAAGAAAAAAAGAAATTGCAAAATGTTTTTTATATGTTTCACTTCTCTCTACTGTTTGATTTAGAAATATTAGCAAAACATTTGTTTAACTTCAATTGTTAGTCAAATAGAGTGAGCTTATTAATCGGAAATGAATGAATGTCACAATTTTGTTTGGGATCTCCTTCCATTTTTTTAAAAAAAGTTTTAAAGTCCTTGTGTATTTCCTAACCAAGCACCTTCCTTGGTTATCATTTTGAGTCAGTTTTCTATATTTTTGTCCATTAGGGAAACCTTGTTCATTAGGGTACTTAAAAAGTTGTTCCAAATGACATATTTTAGCTTAACTTTTAACTTAAAATACAATAATGTAAACAGTTGCTTTTTTAAATAGTGAACAACAGCAAATCTCTTGTGTTGTGTAGCCCAATTGGCATTGGCTTAAAATAAAATAAAACAGAAATACATGAATAAAATAAATAGAATAAAAATCATAAATGAATGACATACTCTTACTTAATAAACCGCTGTTTAGTTGACTTTGACTAATTATCAAATGAATATAAATCATTTTATTTTAAATCACATTTTGTTAACTCTTTTTGTTAGTTGCGCCAGTGTTTATTTATGCCAGTTTTCAAAACTGTCACTATCAGCTGGTCACTTATTTACAGAATCACATTCAAATTCAAAATGCCCCCCTTGATGCCAGATAGGTGGCACCTGTAATAGGGAGGGGATTGGCCATTTTCAACGCCACTCAAAATGCACCGTGATCTTACTGGTCTAAATCCAAAGTAACGACCTGTTTGTCCCGCCCTCTTTTTGTTCAGGACTGCATACCCCGCGGAAGTTGGTTGGAGAAGTGTGGTCGAGATGTTGTTATTAATTTGCGTGAAATCGGGTGAAACACACTAATACTTCGTTGTAGTTTTGGCGGACTCTGCTATTCTCTTGTACAAATAGAAGAACGGTAAGAGTAAGGTTGTGAAGGAATCATGTCTGTTATTTTCATGCAAAAAATGAAGGGCGCTCAAAGTTGGCTAGCTAGCTCGTTAGCATTGCTATTTAGCCCCAACCTCTAGGTTGAGGTTAAATACAGTTGGCTAACTACACTTTTTTTTAGATCAGTGTCTGTTCTCTATAAAAGCATGTAACGCTACATATTGCGTTGATGTCGGTTTTTATTACATTAACCTGCACTGTTTAGCTAGCATTCATGATTGTTTTAGTTTTGATGGGTTCACTATTGTGTCGCTAGAAAACATGCTCTTGATTCATAGATATTTTGTGATGCTAATTTAAATATAGTTAATAACGTAGCGATATGCGAGAGTACAGCAGTATCATAGGGTACCACGATACTGCGGCATTCCACAATATGTTCTGTAGTAAGATGCTGGAGTTTTTAAGGTCATGGTAACGTTACACATTGATATTTGTCCTGCACCTAGTCTGTTGGGGCAAGATGTTGGAATGTGGCATGCTGGAGCGGGAAAGGAAGGCTCTTCGGAAACGTTCTGCTGTCCTCTGCAAACAGCTGGTGGTGGATGAGATGCTCATCCAGTCCCTGCAGGCAGACGACATCCTAACCGAGAGCATGGCTGAGAGCATCATGGTATGTAAACACTAACACCTCTGATAATATTACCTTAGGGAAACAGTTTGTCAGCAGATTTTTTTTTCAGGTGACAATTAAACACTTGTGTCAGCTGTCTGTTCCTTTTCGTCAGCATTAAACCCAGGGATTAAATCAGTGTTTTTAAACCTGCCATTCAGAGCCGCTAACATAAATATGTGGAGGTGTAAGATGATCACAGGAATCATATGTGTAAGATATTAGAAACTTTATTTTGTTAAACATCTTCAAGCAAAAGTACTATTTGGCTGAACTAGAGGGTGGATACCCAAACGAAGCCCAGTGGGACCCTTTGGTACCTAAAGGGATCAGACAGGGTCCTGGCAGAAATTTAGAAATCAGGTTCGGGTTGGTTTTGATCACAGAGTTAGGACAAATAGGACAAATACCAAAATGAGGAGCCTGTAGTGGGTTTGTGTATGTACAAGGTAAAAAAAAATGCTCAGGTAAGGTTTGGACATGAGATGCAATTGGGCTTGGGTTGGGTTCAGCCTTTTGCCTTCTTTCCAGCTTGTGATTACCATATGAGATGCCCTTTTACTGTCTGCCTTAATATTTAGTTCATTGTTGAGCCAACCTAATGGGAGTGGCATTAGTAAAAGTGGCACTGATGATGGTTTATCTTTATTAGGGCTATTAGGATGGAAAATGATATCAGGTGAAGTAGTAATCTCTTTTAATAAATCTGTCGGTGATCTTTGTATTTGTTCTCCTATAGGCTGAGCAAACTTCACAAAAACGAAGCTGGCGTTTGTTACTACTTCTACCAAAGCGAGGCCCCAGAGCCTTTAGCAGCTTCTGTGCAGCTCTGCGAGACACTGAGCAGCAGCATCTCTGTGACCTGCTTGCACAGTCACCAGAAAAAGATGGCAGTGAAGGAAATATTGAGGTAAATGAACATCAGTGCATATCAACAAACACATACAGTACACAACAAAAAGCTACATATAGCAGAATCTTAATAGATCTAGTGCAGTGCTGTTTTCTGCTCACAGAAGATTCAGCATGAGGAAGAGCCAGAGAGAAAGGCAGGTGGGTTGGTAATGGAGACAACAGCAAAGAAGCGAGAGGTGAGCAGAGGGCCTACGATCACTCAAACATAGCTACTGCAGGTTTCACAGCTGTCAGTTTAGTGACACATTCTCAAAGAAATCCGGTTAATGAAAAGAAACTCAAAAAACATTATGCCATAGTTACGTGGTCTTCTGCAGAAATCCTTAGTAGCCAGAGAGGAAAAGAGCGAGGTAACCAGCACCACATCACAGCCAGGCCAAGCCTCAGATAGCTGCCAGTGGTCAGAGTCATCATTCAGAGGATCTGTCCCTGTCAGGTTGGAGGACAGGAACAAAGAGGGACAGAGGATGAAGAGCAGAGAAAGTGATAAGCAGACAGATGTGAGAATCACAAATCACGTTCATCCTACATTGGAAATCCAGATGGTGTACTTATGTAGTAACACAGCAGGCAGTAGATTCCTTAATAGCTACTGTATTTTTCCAGTTATATTCATCCAGAAGACAACAGCTGCTGTTACAATAAAAAACTAAATCCTTGATTCTTTGCCTTTCTTTTTATCTGTCTAATGTGGCTTCTATTACAACAGGTAATTTTTTTTTCCCTATTTGTTCTATTTTGTGCATTATTTAGAATTTGCAGAGGTTTGTGGATTCTCCCCTCCCACTTCCCACACAGGAAGCTATTTCAGCCAAGAGAGCACGCACACATGGTGAGTGGTCTTGCATTCAGGCCCCTTTTCTGATTAACATAGGTTTCCTTGTGTCCAGTGTTGTCAAAATGTTAATATCTGTTTCTTTGGAGACACGAGGGGGTATCCGGACAGAAGGGTGATTTGTTAGTTTTTGAGACAGGTAATTCAACATATCAATGCTCAAAAATAATCCATAGGCAGTGCATTTTCTGATTTAACCTATTGACTGAGAGAAATGTAGCTGTGTGCTTGTGCTAGAATTTTGATACTGTTGGTACCTGCAGGTGCCACACCCAAAGAGTGACTCATTCACAGCTCTTGCAGCATTAAGTTTATTGTCACACCACTGCTGGCAGGTGTGGACAATGAAAGCTTTACATCAGTGTTTTAATTTGTAATCGGTAGATGTCCGTGTCATGGCGATGTTTGTGTGTGTTGTGTTTACATCAGAGTCCATGGAGTTTAGCCTGGATGCAGATAGTCCCATCAACACACCTGTGCTCCCATGCACTCCAGAATTTTACCTCTCACACTGCCAGCAGGTAAAATACTTCCCCTGGTCAGCTTAATAGGTATGCAGTGGGCCTGACAAGAAATGCATGATATAGACGACTGAATGCAGAGAGCCATAAAATTTAAGGATTGTATCTTGTACTAATTTGTGAAGTACAACCCCAATTCAAAATAATGGGATAGTGTTGGGTTGATGTGTAAAACATAAGTATTAACAGAATTCAATAGAACATAAACAACATATCAGATGTTGAAACTGCATGACACAGTAACACATTTCAAAAAAGTTGGAATAGGGTGATGATCACTATTGTGTAGCGTCCCCTCTTCATTTAACAATGAGTCTGTAAACATCTGGTAAGTGAGGAGACCAGTTTCTGGAATTTTCTGGAGTCCTGGGCCTTTGTTGCTGAATTATTTGTTTTTTGATGCACCAAATGTTTTCTATTGATGAAAGGTCTCGGCTGCAGACAGGCCAGTTCAGCACCTTGACCCTTCTTTTGCTAAGCCATGCTATTGTGATGGATGCAGTATGTGGTTTAGCATTGTCTTGCTGAAATATGCAGTCTTCCCTGAAAGACACATTGTCTGGATGGGAGCGTATGTTGCTCTAAAACCTCTGTGTATTTCTCAGCATTAATGGTGCCTTTCCAGATGTGTAAGCTGCCCACGTCTTATACTAATGCACCCCCATACCATCAGAGATACAGGCTTTTGAACTGCCCACTGATAACAAGCTGGATGTCCCCTCTCCTCTTTAGTCTGCAGGACATGGCCTCATGGTTCCCAAAGAAATTTTGATTCATCTGACCACCGTAGAGAAACGTGTCTGTTTTTAATGCAGTGCTGCCTGAGGGCCTGAAGATAACGAGCGTCCAGTTTTGATTTGGCCTTGTCCCTTGATCACAGAGATTCCTCCCAATTCTCTGAATCTTTGATGATATTATATACTGTAGATGATGGGATCTTCAAAGTCTTCGCAATTGTACATTGGGGAACATTTTTCGAAAATTCTTCCACAATTTGTAGATGCAGTTTGGCACAGATTGATGAACCTCTGCCCATCTTTATATGTAAGAGGCTCTGCCTCTCTGAAATGCTCTTCATACCCAGTCATGTTACTGACCTGATGCGATATAACCTAATTAGCTGTCAAATACTCCTCCATTTGGGTTTTTTATTCGCAGCAATTACTGTTCCAGCCTTTTGTTGCCCCTGTTCTTTTTTGAGATGAGTAAAATGTCTGTTTCAACATCTGATATGTTTTTACACATTGTCCTAACTTTTATTTAATTGGGGTTGTAATCATGTAATCTATTCAAGTAAAATGTCTTTTTAGTGTGGTTTTATATTTATATTTTTTCCATATGCTTTGTAATTTCTTAATTTCTCATTCATATTTTTTGTTTTCCCTTTTCCCTCTCCAGTCTTACAAAATGAGCTCGTCCCCTCGTGGCTTTGCCTTGGTGATCAGTAATGTGACCTTTGACCCTTGTTCTGCTCCTGACCTTGACCCCAGGAAGGGAGGTGAAGTTGATGATGAGGTCCTCAGGAAGGTTCTCACAGAACTGGACTACTTGGTTACTGTGCACAGAGACCTCACTGCTCAGGTAACACACACCGACACAGGTAGAATATGTATTTACAAGGCATTATTTAAACAACGACCCATCCATTTAATTGTCAGGCATAGTAAAAAGGAAGTTGTTAAAAGGAAGAGGAACAACCTCGTGACCTTGAATTATTTAGAGACAGTCATATATGACCAGTGTTTATAAGAAAATTATTTTATTAGGATTTATGTCTTAGTTCCCATTTTTAGAGCTGTTCAGAGTGACTATGCTGCTATAAATTAAACACACTTTCCATCCATTTAACTCAACATTAAATTAGGAAACTCAGACACAGTTACTGCTTATATTCTGAGTGACCTGTGTAACCACATGGTTGCCTTACCAACCTGATGCAGGCTACTCTTTGTCATCCAGAGTTTTCCTGATTTCTCATTCTTTATGTAGGGCATGAAGACATGTATTGAGAGCTTTAGCAGACAGCCAGACCACCGGACCATGGACAGCTCTGTGGTCTGTCTGCTCTCACACGGAGTGGAAGGAGCTGTGTATGGCACAGATGGACAACTTCTGCAGGTGTGTTTTTGACACTTTTGTTTGTGTGTAGAATGATATCAGAAGTAACAATACACCTTTTGCAATTTTTCATGTAACCTCTTTGTCATGTGGTCTTTTTCAGCTGGACTGGGTGTTTGAAGCCTTTGACAATGCACACTGTCCACTTCTGCAAAACAAGCCAAAAATGTTTTTCATCCAGGCCTGCAGAGGAGGTAAAATGCTGCAACTGGGAGGCAAAGTTAAGCGAGACCAATAAGGAGTAATCCACAAAGTGTGTTTACTGAATGTGTGTAAGAGCAAGTGAATAGATAGATGCCAGCTTGTCCTTTCATGTGTCCGGATGTTCTGTCCCATGGGACATACAACCTAGGGAGCAGTTTCAAAGCTGTCCATCAACTACACAATTCCAGATGCTGTGGACCACAGTGTCAGATTTCAGTGTTCTGCAGTGTTGGTACAATATTGTTTCATAAGCATGTAATTTGTGACTTGACAGTGCTAATTAGTTTGTTTGTGATGGATTTTCTTGCCTGACTTCCAGTACACAGCTGATCATGCATCTGACAAATCCTTAGGTCCAGCCCTAATTTAACTAGACATTATTAGACAAAAGAGAATCACGTGTTTTAATAACATAAAAATGTATTTAAAGCCCTGGTTTATGCACTAAATATTTAAAAAGTAAAGTTAACTGTTAGAGGCTAAATTGAAACCTTGTTTTTCAGAGGAGATGGACTGTGGAGTAGAACAGATAGATGGACCAGCAAGGACCTCATCACCGAGCTGTGAACAGCACGATGCTGGGAGGGAGGGACCAGGAGATGGAGAATCGAGACATAGAACGGACATGGGAAGGCCTAGGATTAAACTTCCTCAGCGTTCTGACATGATCTGTGGCTTTGCATCTCTCAAAGGTCAGAGAATTTGTAAGTTTGTAATTTTTTGCTATTCTGTGTTGTATTTCTTTTTTTGAAGAGCAAATATCACATTGGTGTTTATAACTTACTCAACAAAGACTTTATTGTAGTTTAACATGCCACTGTTTTAAATAAAGCATGCAGTCTGTGTTGGGGGAGCTGCAACCAAACCAATATGGGAAGATATTAGTAGCTTTAAAGACCTAATTCTACATATTAAATCTGTTTTAGTGTTAGTTCCATCAACAAAAACTATGATGAAAAAAGCCTATTAATAATGACTTTTTCATGATATGAAAAAAATTTAGTAAGTAAATACTTGCTTTTAAAATAAGAATTCTGATTAAATGTTTTATTTTTATTGGAACTGAATAAAAATCGATGATGTCAGATGAACAGATGGACATGATGAAATTATTCTTCTCATGCAAAGTTTTAGTGACTTGCAGCAACTGTGGAATCACAAATGAACTCTTGATCAGTTCCCTCCACGACTTAAAACATCTCTGGTTCAAATGTTAATGTAGTTGCAGAACAGTTAAGTATAGGAAGCATATTATATTCAGGAACATTACCTATTTATGTATTTTGATGTTATTGGTTCTTGGAAGAAACAGGTTTATTAACTTAATTATTCCACTAACTATAATATTAGAAAATGCAAAAATTATTGCCTGCGTGACAAATATCAGAGTCTACTTAACCACTGCTCATCTCTGCTTAAGGCTAGCAGCTCGAGGATATACCTGCAAGCCCCTAAAAACACGGATTAAATAAAGACAATTTCTCTGCTTCTGCTTTATTTGATCATTTGTTTACATCCACATTGATATTTTACATGTTGGCATGAATTAATGAGTTATGGCTTCTGTTTACACTCATTTTAAAACTTGATACTCCATTTGCTCTGTCTCCTTGCATCCATAGCTAATGTATTAAGCTGTTACTTATTTATGTATTATCTTCTTACTCAAGGCACGGCAGCCATGCGAAATACAAAGAGAGGATCCTGGTTCATCCAGGATCTTAACGCAGCGCTCCGGCTTCATGCCAGGGACACACATGTTGCAGACCTCCTGGTGCAGGTGAATAGAAGTGGCGTCTTTTGGGGTGGGGGGGGTTCCTTCAAGACAGTACTGTAAAATTCTCATCTCTGTCACTAGGTCAACAGGCATATCAAGGAGCGAGAGGGTTACGCTCCAGGGACTGCCCACCATCGTTGCAAAGAGATGTCAGAGTTCACCAGCTCATTGTGCAAAGACCTCTACCTGTTCCCAAAGTACCAGCCCCAGTATTGATATACAAATATGCACATAATAACACACAGACCATTCCTAGCAATGAAACCTCTCAGTAGGAGCACAGAACTGCCACATACTCACACATTCCCAAGTTGCAAGTTCACATACAATTTTGTTCCGATATTTGTGAATATTAGCTTCTCCAATGGACATGCACACACACACACACACACACAAATCTAGGAAAGGAAGTGGTTCGAAGTGAGAAAAAGAAGTGATCGACTCAGAAGTGGACACTGTATTAGTAGGCGGCTTATTTGTATTGTTTGCGTGTGTGTGTGTGTGTGTGTGTGTGTGTGTGTGTGTGTGTGTGTGTGTGTGTGTGTGTGTATATGCCAGTTAGGAAGTTTAGATGTTTATCATTTTTAGTCAAAGACATATATTTTTGTTTTCTCACTGCACAGCTACTTTGAGGATTCACAACTCTCTTTTAATCTGTATTTTGTACACAGATATATTTTTGTGCCTTTTGTTTTTTTTATCAAATTGTTTTTATAAGGAATTTTTAATCCTGTTCTCTTTTTAGGTGTACAATGTTTAAATTGTGATTCTTTCTTGTCTCTAGTATATTGACAGGCAGGGGGCAGCCCAGCCGAGACAAATTCATTCCATCATCTTTACTAAATCAAAAATATTTATCCTTCAGTTCAAATAATCTTTTCTGTCATGTTTGCAGACCACTTTATTTTACTTGCAGTCAACTGCAGTGATAACTAAACAGTAAAGACACAGAATGCAGGTTTTAAACTCCTCTCTTCAGCCACAGCACTTTTTTGCCTTTTGCTATTTGTTTTATGAAGAAGAAAAACATTTAGAGGGCAGCTTAAAAAAAAGAAATCTTTGTCATATATTATTTCACTTTTGCTGATTGAAAATCAGTCAGCTGCTTTTAATGTTCAATTCGATTGAGTCACCCACTGCAACCCTGCAAATCTCTTCATGTATCAGCTGTGGTATTGTAAATGTGTTTCTGTCAGGGTGGTGGGCTGCCAGGGGAATGTGGTGCTACTTGTGGGGTCATACGCCTACTGTATGAACTCTGACCTTTACGCTAACTCTGACTACTAATAGTGTTCTCCCTGTGTGGTTGCTTCACATTTAGTCCATCTACTTTGTTTTACTATATCGGATATAGTAAGGTGCAAAACACGTGTTTCCTATGTCTTCCATAAACAATATGCAGTTTTCTACAAAAGCCTGTGCCATGTAAAAATCTATTAGACAAATGTCCATGGACATGATGGGGCTTTCATATTATACTGTAACACTTTGGCACCCTGCCCTCCACACGGAAAGAATGGCTATATGGCTCTGTTACTGAAGGTGGTGTGAGCATCGATGTTTACCAAAAAAGCCCTGAGCAGAAATAAAGTATGTTTTCTTACAGCAGTTTTGTACTAAAGAGAAAAGACAACATGTGATGGAAACAGTATTGATTGTCAACTATATGCTGCCATACTCATGAGATGGGGTGGGGGGGAGATTTTACATCTGTTATTGCCAATGACTGCCAAATGTTCTATACAATAAACAGGACGTGGTTTCTAAAGAAGACACATTTTAAGGCTTATTATTTTTACAGTATGAGTATGAAACTAAGTAACTGAGTTTGCTTGGGGCTGCATGTTTTTGTGCCTGTTTAAGGCCTAATCCTGTAGATTGTGTGTGAGGCCTCTCTATGAATGTGCACCATGGCTGCTCCTGTGCATGCTCCACTTTATTTGATCCTCCTTGTTGCTGTGTTTGTGTGTGTTGTTCCCGGTGTACAGCCTGTCCTCCACGTTCTCAGGTATAGTATAACTGGCTCCCCACTATTCCGCTGTGCTCAGGTCTCCCCGTGTTGTGACTGGGACGTATGTATCTCTCACACTGACTGCCGCCCAGTGATAATGTTCTTAGTGTATCAGATAGAGGCCCGGCCAGCTGTCCACAGTCATTCTCCCTTAACACACAAACTCACACAAGCTGGCGTCCTGTGTATCTGTGTGATTAAGCTGTTATGTGCTGGCACATGGACCACAAAGCAAGGCGGGGTTAGGGGGATCTATCTGTGCCTTTGTCATAATGGCTGCCTGTCTCAGCCTGAGAGGAGGAACTTTCCAATGAGTTACAGGCGTCTAGATTAACATGTGTTGGTAGGATAAAGGCACTTTGGGCTTTTCAGGTTTTAGTGAATGATGTGCAGCACATACACAATTTGGATATCTGATGCTACCACTGAGGTTTAGCAATGTGGAGATCACTTTTATTGTTGGGGTGTTTTTTGGGGGCGGGGGGTTGGTAGTGCTTACTGGAGAAGGGCACTTTCAGATTAACTGTTTCCCATATGAGAGGACTTTCATAACGTGAGTGTTATGGGGATTGCCTTGCATCATTGGCTGATTAGGTGTGAGCTGTCAAAGGGGTGTCATGTGCACCTTTCTTCTCACGTTGCAGGGGCAGCCCTATAGGGGGTGCCCATCCAACCCCCAACCCCACCACCCCCATCCAAATAGAAACAGTCCATCCCAACACACACCTAATGGCCGACTGGCAGGGAGGGTGCTGCTAAGGGCAACAAGTTGTCTGTGTGTGTGTGTGTGTGTGTGTGTGTGTTATTAGGTGTCTGCAGTTCTAATAAAGGAAAGCGCTGCGTCCTTCACTGCCTCAGCAGATGGCTTCGCTCTGCTTTGTCCGCCTGTCTGATTTCTGTCTCTGTCTGTCAGTCCTGCAGTGGAGCTGGATGGCTTGCAGCCTCTGGATCATCTGGAGAAGAGCATGTTCAGGAAGGACGTCACCTGTGTTTATTGGTTATATCTGTCTAACAAGTGTGTTTGAGTTCATAAGAGAGTGAGAAACTTATGAACATGTTTGTGTTTATTTGACCTGGTGCAAAGTCTGTGTATATATAAGAGAATAAGAGTGCATGGTGTTGCCCACGCCACTGGAAATGCTGGGGTGCCCAGCGTGGTTATTTTTGGATCAGTGACAGCGGGTCAATGGCTACAGATGCGTCGCATAGGAAGGCTCTGAGATACCAGCAGACCCTGGTAGGTCTTAACCACATCTTACTTCATCTGCCTGTGTGTCTTTTGTCTTATTAGTTTCTTTAAATGCCCTCCCTTTCCAATCTGATAAAGGTCTAATTAGCTGCTTCTCTGTCATCTCTCCATTTAACCAACTGTCATGTAGTTTTCTCCAGCCAACTACTACTGTAGTGTACTTCCCCTGTTAATTTATTACTTTTCTTCCACCGCTAGCCCTTGGCCATTTGTTTGCATTTGTTGCATCTGTCTCATCAGCAAGCAGTGTTTTGTTTCTTTCCCATTTCTCTACTACGTCACACAAAGTGCCCTGAAAGCCCTTGTGTTAAATCCGTACTCTTCGTTTCAAGTTTCTTCCTCTTCCTCTCCTGTTCTGTTTTCTTGAGTAAGATTTCTGCAATGTAATGTGAAGTTTATTTGTACAGCCCTTAAAACACATTAACAGTCTCTGCTGGTGTTAAACCACCCACACTATAAAACGCTGAGGCGATAAACGAAATGTCACCCCTGCAATAAATGGGTATTTTACTGTTTATTTGGATTCTAGACTCCAATCTTTTACTTGATCTTTTACAGTTGACTGTTTTTTGCACAGATTACTTACTTAAGTACACTACGTCTGTGTGACCTTTTCTATCTCCTATCTGTAAACCTCTTCAAGCAGCAGTCTTGTAAATGCCTATATATAGGAAACCTGAGCAGACAGGTTAGATGTACATGTTGAGATGAAGTCGTGTCACTATATCCTAAGTTTATCTGTTTAAATGCTCACCTAGAAAGATGGTAATTCTTCCCAGAAGCGTCTTGTCTTCCATTGATTTCCATCCACTTTCACCTGTACTATGGTCTTTTGACTGTGGATTATTTCATGTATTTTGTTTATGCCCAGGGTTGTTAAAGGTCAGGTTTTGACAAAGCTGATTATGAATTAAAGATGAAACAACAGACAGATACATGAGCAACTGAGGTTGGAGCAGCTGGGGTGTGTATATATGTGTCAGAGCAGCTTGAGAAACTGATAAAGTGAGGAGGAGCAGTGACAGAGTGTCAATGCCGCTCCTCTTCTCCTTTGAGAAGATGGACAATTGCCCAAAGTAAAATCCCTAATCCTCAGCCCTGCTGGAGTCTCTCGGGGGGCCACAGTTCAGATATAAATAAAAAAATCTTAATCAACCACACTATTTACAGGCTTATGTCTTTCTGTGAAGTCACACATCTCTTAGGTGTGAAAAGTGCCATGGCTGTGCGTGTGTGTGTTTGCTAAAAGGAAATTAGAGCTTTAAAGGATCTGAGGAGTTTATGCACAGAGCTGTTAATAGATTGTCCTATTTTATTTATTGATTTCACACTTCACAGATGCACAGTGGTGTTGCACACTGTAAGGTTTTGTTTTTATGTGTTGAGGTCAAAATTGGGTTAAATGTGGTATTTTATAAAATGTTTTAATGTTTATCTTTTTTATTATAGACTTTAGGAATATTTTTAAACTTAAGAAATCAATCACCATCACCATGACCACTGATGGGTAAAGTGAATACAATGTCTATCTTGTTACAATGGCAGGGGGGCCTGGTGGCTCACGGGATTGAATCCCACACCACCAGGTGTGGCCAAGGGCTACCTTGATGCCTGTCCCAAGGCCAGATAAAAATGGGATGGTTGCAGCAGGAAGATGCCTATTCAACGTGCCGAACACATTCCGCTGTGGCGACCCCTGAAGGGACAAGCTGAAAGCCGGTGAACCAGCAGTACAAAGACGGGTGTCTAAGGCTTATTAACACATGTGGGGAGCAAAGGCTGGCTGGTTTAGTCTGATCCAGAATAGCTATTGTCGCCAATAATATAAAAAGATGGCAAAAAAATGCACTATAGGAAAAAGGCAACCTTGGGACCTGCCATTAATGTGGATTTTAATTTAACACAGACCACCTACCTAAACATTGTTTCTGACTAGGTACACCCCTTCATGGAAACAATAGTCTCTGCGGTCATTGGCCTCTTTCAGCAGAATAATGCACACTGCCACTCTGCAAAAATGCTTCAAGATTGATTTAAGTAACACAACAAAGAGTTTGAGCTGTGGCTTTGGCCTTAATACATTCAAGCATCTGTGTGATGTAATGGAAAAACAACTCTGATCCATTATTCGTTTCAATAGTAATCTTTTTATCTTTGTTCATGCGAACGTTCTTCTCGCCTGTAGAAACATTTCAGTTTCATGTAAAAAATGTTCACACTACCGATAATTTAACTAGAAGTGTGTCCCTATTTTATGTTATCTAAAGCACTTAATGGGCAGGTACAGCATTTTAAATTGTGAAATAATTATCTAACTTCTAACATTTATAATAAGTTATTAATACATAACTTTAATGAATTTGTTTTCCTGTAATTAGAATCTACACTCTTAGCTTATTATTAGCTAGATTATTAGCTACGGAATTAAGAGTGTGATTGCTCTTTGGACATTTTAAAAAAGACAGCTTTCAGTTTTAAACAATGTCTAGCCCATTCTATTTCTAGAAATCAAGGCACATCCCTAACATAAAGTAATAATAGTTGTTCGTTATAATCGGGGTCTCTTGTGTTAATTGTATTAATTGCTTCCAAGTCCAGAGCTGTTGTTGACCCTTAACCTTCACAAAGAGGGAGCAACCTCTGTGGTCTTGTGTCATGCTGATAGTTTCACAAAAGCAGGGCTGCTTGTGTGTAAACACATATTTTATGTTTGTTCAACAATTTCTGTGATGGATGTGGTTAAAACAAGGTTGTGTGTGGAGAGGAGTCCCAGTCAGTGAAAATGCCAGCCGCAGTGCAATAAATCTTAGAAGTCTCAAATGTTACAGGCTACTAAGAAGGATAATGTTCACCTGGCAAACGTCTTGTAGACTGGAATGACTGGGATGTAGATGATTAGGCCATTAAATTTCATATGATATGGCAGTCACTTGATGTTTTTTTTTTTCAATTAAAATGGTGGCTACATTATAATAAAAAAGAAGTAATTAAACTATTAGTTTTACATCAATAGCAGCAAGATAAAACAGAATTTTAAAGTTGTAAAATAATAGTGTCGTTTTATTATGAAAGTTAAAGCTCTCCATCTGTCTGTACAAGTGGCCTCCTGGGAGAGATGGGCCAAAAGAGACAAACAGTGTGAGAGAGGGAGAGGTGTGGAGAAGTGAGTCAGTGAACATAGGGTCACACTCTTTCTAAATTTATCCACGAGTAAGGTTTCACCTCAGGGGTGGGGTTTGGATGGACGGGAACCAGGGGTGGTGAGAGAGAGAAAGTTTGTTAGAGTCGGGGAGAAAGGTGAAATGCTGCACATGAGTTCCATCGTAGGTGAGATGGTCTGGAACAAAAAAACACAAGAAAATCCGAGGCCTTCAATGACAGGCAAATCAGATTTCTAATGTGTTATGAAGCTGTGCAGTTGTAAAAATGGAAATGTTTTGCTGTAAGGTGTTTTTAATTCACTCGCTTTCCAAAAATGTCTCCACTCCCACTTATCATCCTATTAGTCATAAGATGTACTGTAAATAATTTTTTTCTGTTGAGCAGAATTGTATCCATGCATGCATTAAATAAAAAAGAGAAAAAACATTGGAATACCTTCTACAAATATCAGTGTATTGCAAGCTGAGACACAATCATAATTTACCATAGTTAAACTGGGACTTTCACATTTAGGGGTGATCGTTGTTACTGCTGGTTTTCTGATGGGACCTAAAACCAGCAACACTCTGGTCCATAAAGATCCAGATCATGACCTACTTTTCAGTCTCATAGTTGGAGAACAGGTAGACTGAATAAAGATAACAAATAAAGCCAAAATGGTGTAATGTATTGGTCTATAATATATGCTGGTAGATTTGTAGCATATCATTTTATAGTCTACATTTTCTTTTATTTTTTGTTTTTTTTTTATTTAATGTTCAAAATATACTGTCTCCTATAACAGCAAAAAACTTTATACAGTGCCTTTTGTCCTAACTTGAACTTTAACAACCAAAACTTAGATACAGCTGCCAAAAGTTTTTGTGTACAAAAACAGCTCTTAGCCAAAGACATGATACTGTTCTGGAGCCTAGTCAGGCTTTAGTAAAACATGTCATCTATGCGGAAGGAACTTAAAGCACATCACAGTATGATCCACCCAATCCCACACAATGTTAATATGGCTGTGGTCTCCACTCAGTCAGCAGGTATTATTTTCATACCTTAAGCTTGTGTCCTGCCTTCCTGGTATCATTTATGATCCTGCTGCTGGAATCTGCTGGATCGGTCGCCTGACTGAGAATCTACCCCACTGAATTAAGAACTGCTGACAATTTATTGTCAAGCTTCAAGTGCCTTATTAACCTCTACTGCTTCCCCCCCCAGGTATGCGTGTGTGTAAGACTGACCATACCTGTCGGTCACTGTATGGAGGTAGCAGGTACAGCGTGTGTCTGTGAATCTGGTAAAGACAGGAAAGGACAGATGAAAAATTAGAAAGTGAACAAACAAGAAAGTGACCTGCAGCAGGAACAGCTGAAAACATGAGGGAGCGGATCAACACTTTTGAGACAGTTTTGAATATAGATCAGTTTCTGGTAAGGGTTTATTGTTTTTGTTATGAAAAGTTTTCTGAAAGAACTGGTGAATTTGCAAAGGCAACTTCTTTCCTGTCTCTGGCTTTTAATTTGGTTTTGAATTTCAAGTTTGTGACTAATCTGATGAATTGTAAACTAGCTTTAGAAAGGACTAAATTACCTAAATTACCTCTTTTTTTTTTCTTGCATTACTGGACTGGGGGCTCATACATAGCACATGAACTTTTACAGATTTTTTTATTTTTCTCTTTTGGGTGTGCTGGCATGTTTTAATTAGAACCTGACAGTTTGAACAATGTTTGGATGATACATGGAAATGTTATTGTGCTGGTTAATTAGTGTATGCATATGAAGAAGTGTGTGTGTGCGTGTGTGTGTGTAGGGAAGGTAATCTCCTGATATATCAGTCAGTGAGCAGGTCACATTTTATTATTAACCTTGAGATATGGGACAGAGCAATATTGTTGTAGGGCCACTCTCAGACACACAACCAAGCATCAGTTTATAAACACACAAACACTATTTTATCATGCTGAAGAACTCACACATAGATATTTATGAATATGCAGTACAGGCTCTCTCTCATGAGGTGCACCGGACTGTGTTATTTTTTTAATTAACTCTCAATGTCACACTGTCCTTCAACCTCTGCATCTCTTCAGCTCTCACTATAAATGAACCTTTCTCTCGGTTTCACTTCCTCACTTTCTCTCCTTCCACAAGATGTTGTTTCTTGATTCTTTTTTTTCTTTTTTTACAGTACATATTAACTGGTTAAAGGCTGCTTTTAAAGGACAAATCTGAAAGTGAATTCAAAGCTCCTGGCAGATCATTGGCATAATTTAACACAAGCTTTGTATTCCTAACAAAGCCAAGAAAGGAAAAGTTTACATATTTCTGTTTTATTCATCCAATTAGACGTACAACAAGCACAACGGTAAAGCTTCAGCTCTTAGAGTAGAGCAGAAGAAAATAATAATGAGGGGTGCATGTGTAAGAACTGTACAGTAATGCCCTAGAGAAAAAATAATAAGAGCGAGGCGGGGAAGTCAAAGGACTTCTGCTGGTAGTATCGCCAACAACAGGTGTATGGTCGGTGTACTTAACTTGAAGTGGGAAGGTCAGTGAACTGTTCAAAAGCGTGTGAAAGTTACTGATGTTTTAGGGCCTCATCTGACTTAATGAGTACACATAAGGTTGAGAGATGGAGACAGCAGTCAGCCAAAGTGGATTAATGGTAGCTTTCAATGTCTTTCTCACACTCTGTGGTCATTGTCTCTTTGTCTTTACTGTGTCTCTTTATCCCACTATTTCAGATTTTTTTTTTCATTTCAACAATTTAATCAGTTATTTCCAGTAACAATTATTTTGACATGTTTTTCAATTGTTTAGTAAATGACACACGTTTTTCAGAGTTCAAGGCTAAAAACACACACACACAAAATGTACAATAGTGTTTAACATTCAGTCGTACATACAATAAGTTAATATATACAAAATGGTAAAATGGGAGAAGGGGAACAATAACGTGACAAACCATACAAATGCACCATGCTTAAAACAAAAGATGAGCTTGAGGGTAAAGTGACATTGAATGAAATAGAAGAGTATTAATTTTTAAAAAACTGCAGAAAAACCAATGATTTAAATACATATTGTGGAAAGAGGATTATTAACAAAAGGCTGTCCTTATAATTCGTCCTAACAGGCCTCTTTATATCTTATTCCTTTGCAACATAATAATATCTTTTATGTTTTGTTATATTTAAAAGGTATGTAACACACACAGCAGTAAGGTAAAGATGGTTCATGTTTCTGCTCATTAGAGGACTTTGGAAGTAAAATTATATTTAACAACAACAACTGTGATCCTCTCTGTGACCACTGCCTCAGGTTCCTCTTGTTGCTGTGCCTGGTTTTGACCGCGCCTGGTGCCAGGTCTTGTTTGATGATGCTGATGGATTAGTGCTTTGGTGTTAATGTGTAGTGCAGCGATGATGGTGTTGAGGCTGTCTGCAGGGACAGGAGACAGAGCAGGGACAGAGCTCCTACCACATCATGCCAAAGACAGCTGATGAGCAACAGGTAAAGACAGGAGGACCAAAGGTTTCATCTGGTCGGGTTTCTATTTTTTTGTTTTTTTTTTTTTGGTCAAGATTTAATAGTGATTTAATAGTTTTCCTTTAATCTCCAGAAGTTATTTTGGTGCATCTCTGCATATTTTACATGATGGAAGTTTTACTAAATTGTGCACATATAGATGCACCATAACATGACATTAGATGTTTATAATTTTTACATTTCCCATTTTGACTGACATAGCTTTTTAGTAAACTATATACAAAACAAAATAATATAGTTTATACAATATATGCAAGACGTGAAGTGTTTTTTTTATATAATGTACTTTAATATGATTCTAACACTAGCCACTTTCTTTAAATATTTGATGGGCAAATGAATATGTAAATATTGGACAAATAGATTTTTTTTTTATCTCAAAATAAAAAAAAATTCTTTGATCTCACATGTTATGTCTTTAAACCATAGATAGATATTTTCTGTTGGTGCTTTGGTCTTTTAAAAATTAATCTGAAACCACAAATGATTAAACTTCTATGTTGCATTTGTAGTTTTGCACTAGATATATGGTTTATATCAGATTAAATTTAAATACATAACTTTAAACAAATCAATAACAGCTATGTTTTTCCTATTTGTTTTGCTAAAATGTGACTGTAAAATTCCAGATACAAACAACCTTATTGATCCCATAGGGAAATTGAGATGCCTTGTTACAGCTACTCTCCATGTGAAAAGTAGAAAAGAAAGAAAAAAATATTCGCCAAACCAAGACAATAAACAAATATAAGTGCAAACTACTGATCAATAAGTAAGAAAAAAATCCAGCTGGAGGAGTAAATATTAGTCAAATAAAAACAATGCTATTGTTATGCTAACAATTTGTCCATTTTGACCATTTAGTCCCCCTTATTTTTACAAAAGTAAGTGCTCTTCCTCTGTAGTAAATCCCAGTAATTCGTAGCAAATCAGGGTAAAAAGTGATTTTTGAAACTAATTTGCACAGTTTTTTGCATACTGATAAATAATCCAATCAGACACTAGTTGTTTGTGTCTCTTAGTAAATCTTGTCCCGGATCTACTGTCAGCTCAGCTTTTAAAAAGTAATACAACAAACACTTTGATTCTACTGATTGATGTTTTCATGAGCTACCTTTATGTCTACCTTTATGTTTTAAATTGCCTCTAGGGGACAAATACAGTGATTTGAAGTGAATTGAACTTGTTGCATCAGGACTCAGCAGCTCTAAGTGGTGCAACATTGTTCTGAATAACAGTTTGTGGTTTGTAGTGTTTAGTGAGGTTTAAAATACCCTGCTAGATGACTTAGAGGCATCGAAAGTTTTCAAGAGCCTTTAACAGTGTAGCTGCATGGCCACCTGCTATGTGGTGTATTCATGAATTAATTATAAACTTCTATATCAGTCACTTTGTCATGTGGTTGTAGTGACTCATGTATTAAAGTGGATGATTGTGTAAGGCAGTTTTTGTTCAGTTACACTAAGGAAAGTCTCAAAAAAAAGACAGATTTAATCAGTGTGTCCTTGTACATACTGTACGTATGTTATTAGTGGTGAATGTTATGTAATTAAGTGCAGTCTGCTGAGCTCTGGTCCTTGTAGGGCCTCATGGTTGAATGTTTCAGCTCTCCTTCCCTGTGTGAACATGAGACAGTAATGCGTTGCAGGCCGGCCTCCTAATGTTTTAGCTTCTTGCTTTGCTGTGTGGCGGGATGCATGTGATCTGTAGGTTTCAGTTGCACATCATAGCTACACCTGGATCTGCAATATTTTACAGCGCCTACAGCTTTAACAAGCGCACTGCAAACTGATCACACTGGATTACGAGGTGTCGTGTTTTCTGGTGTTTGAGTTGGTGCGTGTGTGCAGGTTTCTGGGGTTTGTAGGTGTAAAATGCAGGGAAAGGGGAAGATGTGGAATGTCCACTCTTCCTCTGGCTGCTGTCCAGCCCCTGCCTCCTGTCTGGGAGGGGTTTTGCCAATCTCAATGCCCGTTTTGTCTATTTATGTCTGCCAGAGTATTCAGGTTGGTGTGTATCCCTTACACACACCCCACATAGTCCTTGTCTCTTTCTGGTTATCTCAAGACTTTTTATACTGGATCTAGTTTGATCCTTCTCCCTAGTCTCAGTTGTCAGGTTTCTCGTAGTTTTTCTGTTGTCTCTCCTTTCTTTTTTCTGTTAGTCTCTGTCTTATTCCTTAGAGCAAACATAAGATTTCTTGGCTTTGTGCATTTTGCTTTATAGTTTTCTCAGGGTTTTGCCTCTGTTTCAGCTGTACGGCGAGTACAGAGAGCACCTGGGGAACTTTGCCAGACGTGAGGCTGCCCGTTTGCTCACAGAGAGACAATGGAGAAGACAGACAGGGGAAAACATTTCAGCCACTGGCCGCAAAGGCCACAGCAGGCGACATCATCATCATCATCATCATCATCATCATCACCACCACCACCCTGTGACCCTGGAGTCATATTCCAGCCATACATCTTCTACCAAGAAACCTCGCCCCTACTCCAAATGCCAAGGTAAAAGTAAAGTTGTTACAATTTACAGTAGCCGCAGTAGATTGAGAAACATTTTCAGTGCTTATGCTTTAATAGTTGCCTTGACACCTCATATGGTAACCAGGTAACAGAGATGAAAATTACAGAAAATAACTTTAAACTTTTTTTTTATTGTGCCATGCTGCAGAGAGCACATTTATCTGATGGCTTCAAGTTACTGGTTGCTATGCAGATTATGATTTTACATGCAACATGATGAGCTCATAAAATTTTATGCACTTCTACATTTTAATTAGTCTGTTACATAGAACATGAGGGAGTTTGACTAGCAGCACCTGCAATTTAGACATATGAATAAAGGCCACCTAGGCTATATATAGGATAGTACATATAAATATAGTATATAGGTAATATAATGTGCTCTGAATGTGTTTTAATTGTACAAATAATCTTGGTACCTGTGTTTTACTAGCGTATTTCAATTTCATTATAGTTTATGTTTCTAAAGCAGAGTAAGATTTTAAATAAAACATGTAAGCTGATAAAATACGATGCACTACTACAGATGTAACTACACACCAACCAGTGCCTAACATTTACAATCACAGCACGATTGGTAATTCTGACTGCGCCTGGACATTGTTATTGCTCATTATCAACAACAATCAATGCATCAGTAAATCAAGACTCCAAAGAATGGGTAGTTAAGTCCAAAGATTGTACACAAAGTTTCTGCAATCCTTGGACATCATTGGTCTCAATATGTACAATGTTATGTAATTCTACAACATGTATCTGTCTATATAATTACAATGTTGTTAAGTTATATTATTCAGTTTATTGTTAGACTTACCCTGAGAGTTGTAAATTATCCCTGTGGTAAGTTTTAAAACCATGTTTGTGGTGTTATAGATGGTGTGTGTTCTGTTGAGGTGCCGGTACCTTGTTTGAGTATTGGATTGGACCAGTGTTACTTAAAGTGCTACTTCAGAGATTTGAATTTCATGCCCTAGTCACTGGGCACAGCCTTTGCAGGTGTAATATAACGTCTGTTGAGTTTTGCCAAGTATGAGAAAGTTACTCGAATAACATTGTTTAATAGTTTTGCTCTCTATAGGGGCACATGTTCAAAATGACCTCATTTTGGAAAAAAGCATCTGCCCAAATACTAAATATAAATGTAACGTTTCAACTTTCAACTATGGATTTTTAAAACCTGTACAAGCTATAAATGTTTATTTTAGTAAAATGAAAACTATAAGTTGCATTATGGGAAATGCAATAATCAGTGTTTTTGACCTGAACACATACTAAGTACCAAGAGTCATGATCCTGTATCTCAGGTTCTGTTGGATAAACTTTGAGCATCCCCAAGCTTTAGGACAGTGGACTTCTCTATTTTCCCATATTCAGTGATTGTTATACCTTTTTAAAAATGTATGCCATATGTTTTTGTCAGAAAATGTATTTCTAAACAATGCACACAACGTGATGTGAAATGTGAAAAACAGCAAACCATTAGTTTCACACTGTACTGTCATTGTAGGCACTACTAAAATGAGTTATAGCACCATCGTTGCAGCAGTAATCACACTGAGTAATTACCTCTTAGGCTTTGTTACAATATCTGTCAGTATTCACATCGAGAGATAAATGGATTCAATGTGAATTGTTGATTTTATCTCTCTGTCCCAGATTGTTTGGCTCGTGTTCGACAGTACATTTTGACCAAGATGGGGGAGGACTGGATCTTCCTGGTTCTTCTGGGACTGGCTATGGCTCTGGTCAGCTGGAGTATGGACTACGCCAGTGCCAAAAGTCTACAAGGTACCAAAAATCTCAGGGATTGTTACTGTCAGGTTTACAACTTAAATCCCACAGGATTTTTGCTTCAACTGTCTGTGATTATTTGCCTGTATTTGAAGCCTTTTATTCTGTCCTGTTTTCTATTTTTCAGCCTACAAGTGGATGCATGGGGAGCTTAAAGGCAACATACCCCTCCAGTACCTTGCCTGGGTTACGTATCCCGTGATTCTTGTCATGTTTGCCTCGCTCTTCTGTCACCTAGTTTCCCCACAGGCCATCGGTATGCTCTCTATTCCCTGTCAGTCTCTCTCATCTTCTCCAACAACTTTGCCTAACTTTAGTAGTTACGTTTAGTCTGTCCGGTCATCTAGTGGGTGTGTTTTGTCTCGTCAGGTTCTGGTATCCCTGAGCTGAAAACCATTCTTAGAGGTGTAGTTCTAAAGGAGTATCTGACCTTTAAGGCCTTCATAGCTAAAGTTGTCGGCCTGACTGCTGGGCTGGGCAGTGGGATGCCAGTGGGCAAAGAGGTACACAGTTTGTCTTCCTCGCTATCTGTCACAACTATCATTGTCATTCTTTGCTTTCCTCATCCCTCTGTTCTTCATCTATGCTTGGAAGATAATAAATCATCCCTTGTTGTGTTTCTCCCTCCTCCCGCGACGGAAGCAAATAATTCAAGTATTAAGCAGAGGCTTACATTCATTTTTCCCTTAAAGTTCCACAGCAACTGTCATATCCACCAATTATACAATGATTTATCCATTCTGATAAAACATGTCCCAGTTTAGACTTCCTGTTTTACAGACAGTGGTCTGTGACTGTGCAGATGATGTTTAGACATTGTTCATTTGTGTCAGCGATTTCTTATCACCTCCAGGGTCCATTTGTCCATATTGCCAGTATCTGTGCTGCAGTGCTAAGTCGATTCATGTCCATCTTCTCTGGAGTCTATGAGGTAAGCCGAGACCCTGACCAAAACACTACATTACCCGTAAGCACCACTGACTACAGTCACAGTTATGAGGATGTGGAATGCATTTTTTTTTATTATAGTGTCCTTTCTTGCTATCTTTAATGTAATTACAGGGTTCCCTTGGGCTGTAAAATTGTTTTCAGATCAGTTTTTTTTTTATTTTTAGGCACACTTGTAGCAAACTTCCATGCGTGACAGTGTCTGTTGGTCAGCTGTTCAGTCCCTATTGTGGTTTGGACAGAAATATCTCAGTAATAACAAGATAAATTGTTTTTTGTATAGAGATACTGTACATCCTTCCCAACTAAGGTGTAGAAATGACTTTTGCAATCCCCTTACTTTTCTACACTAGTGGTTTGAAGTAAAATCTTTGATTATTGTTCCAAAAATGTGTCCACACACACAACTGAGAATGAACAGTTTTAATTTTGGCGATTTCGGCAATTTCTTACCATTGAACTTCTTTGTGCGACCAAACTTTCCATGTGTCCAGTGGTTTGTTCTGTGATACACTTGCAAAAGTAACAACATCCTTCGGAGGATTAGGTGTACTTTACTTTCAATGCTAGTTACAATAACAAGTCTTTAGCATTAACATGATGACAATGATGAGACGACCTTGTAACTATCATACCTTCAATTTTATTACCTGACAAGATTTTAAATGATTGAATTGAATGAATTAGTCCTCTGTTTAACAAATATGCTGATTCTGAGTTCTTAAAATTCACCGAATGGTCTGTGATTTCAATGTTAAAAAAAAAGTGGGAACCCTGTCATCCTCTCCCATCTGTCTCCTTCCTGCCCAGCTCACTTCTTTCTGTTTCTCTTGTGTCTTTGTTATGGCTCGCCCATTTGCTCCTCATCTGTGTTTGTGTCTCACTGTATTAATAGTGTTACATTAATGGCTAGCACTTGTTTTAACAGTGACCTCCCATATTCCTTTCTCCTGCTTTCTCTGCCTTGTCCTTCAACCCTGCTTGTCCTTGTCCCCCATTCCTCCGTCTCTGTCTCTACCTGTGACCATTAACCCCAGAATGGCACCCATAAGCTGGACCTGTTGGTGTGTGCGTGTGCCGTTGGAGTGGCCACCTGCTTCGCTGCCCCTGTGGGAGGCAAGTTCCATGCTGCTCCCTCAGACACAGGTCTCTGGTCAGTCCCTAGCAACACAAATGTAGGGATTTAATCTGACCACAGACCAGTGGCCTGCATTACTGAATGAAAACAGAAAACTGAAAACTGTATGAATCTAAACCTGTCCGTGATACTACATCCTGATGCTTGGATTTTAAGGTGGTTTTGGAAAAGTGATTTGGAAACACACCTATTTGTTTAGTGTCTGAGAGATGAGAAGACTTTTTCTATTTTCTATTTTATGCACTGGCCCACGAGCTATGAGCTATATTAGGGCAATGATAGACCAAGCTGGTGTCAGCTGCAGCACAGCCATAAGAGTGATATCAAGTTTTCTATCTAATTCTCAGCAGGAACATTAATAAGCGCATTTCTCAAAATGTCAAGTGACCTCAGACAATACTAAGATGTGAATTTACATGTAATGAATATTTAAACACACCAATTAACTTGCCAGTAGCTCTGTGTATGACTCTAGTTATTATGAGGTTCTTTCTGATATTAGTGTTGTTCCCATCTTGTGTTTATTTAGTCACTAGATTAAATTCAAATATTCCCCCGGAAACATAATGGAACACGTCATACGATACAGTCCGTACATTAAAAATCAACACAGACTTTTACAACTCAGGGACATTTTCATGTCTCTTTGTTTCATTATTGCTTAATTGAACTTCTAACTCACATTACTCTTACTGGCATGTGCATCCTCTGCTTTATATTCTCTTGGTATTTTTTACCCTCAGTCTCCAGTGAGCATTATTTATTCACTTTATTCCATTTTACTTCCCCTCTGTCCCCCCTGTGGTTCCCCATCCTGATCTTTTCACCTTGATCTTCTATTCTCTCTTTCTTCACCTCACTCCCCTGGCCTTCTGTCCACTCTCTCATTCCACATCACCTTAATTTTCCTCCTTTATCTGTTGCTTTTCATCCCTCACGCCCATTTTCTCTTCTACCCCTTTCGCTCACCCCCCCTGTTTTTTCCTCCCCTTCTCTGTTTTTCGTGCCAGTAGAACCCTTATGGTTACACAGATATTCTGACTGTTGGCTGTGCCGTGGGGGTGGGATGCTGTTTCGGCACTCCACTTGGAGGTACTGTACAATTTGCACACTGCATATTACAACCAAAACCACTGTTGAGGATCTAGCGGACATTTATAAAGGGTTGATAGGCTAAGGGAACAGCTCTATAACAATCCCACTACTACACCATTTTAGTTCACACCCACGTCCAAAATATACAGTAGATATGTGTCACAATAACAACTAATTAACATCAGTATTAGAGCTGAAATGATTCACTGACTATCATTAACACGTTTTTCAACCAAAGCTGCAAAACATTCTGTTTTTAGCTTTTCAGTCTTGGTCTTTTGTCTGTTGTTAAATCTAATGATTAATTAATTAATGATTAATGATGTGTTTGTCACAATTTGTTATTATTTCATAGATCAAACTAAAAATAATCAATACATTACTTAATAATGTAGTTGTAAGTTTCAGCCCTGCTCAATGTTACTCATCCTTCTGTAAATTAATACAAAAAAACTCCCTTTGTACATAAGTCAAAAACTTTAAAAACCTGGGTTTTATTCACCAAAGAAAGTAAAGCAGACACTTCATTTCTCTTTATCTTCAGTTCATATTCTTCAGAATAATATTGTTTAAATCTGGTGTCTGTGTGTGTGTGTTTGTGTTTGTTCAAGTAAGATACGACATACATAAGTGCTTTGGGTTAGAGTTGTATGTATTTACTCCCTGTGGTTTTCCTGTTGTATATAATTACACCCTTAGCTTGAAGAGTTTTTGGTCTTAATTTGCTTATTTAACTCATTTTTGTCTCCCTCCTCTCTCCCTCTGTACCCAGTTTTTCTCTTTCTCTCACCCTCTCTCCCTCTGTACCATGTTTTTCCTCTTTCTCTCACTCTCTCCTCCTTCTCATCTTGATTTCTCACACTATCCATCCTCATTTTTGCCTCTCTGCTGTAATCTCTCCTCTCCCTCTGTCCTTCCTTGCCTCTCACTTCCCACTGCCATCAGGGGTGTTGTTCAGTATTGAGGTCACGTCTACCTACTTTGCGGTGAGGAATTACTGGCGGGGATATTTTGCCGCCACCTTCAGTGCCTTCATATTCAGAGTGCTCTCTGTTTGGAACAAGGATGCTGGTGAGAAGCTGAGTAGACACACATTTAGCACACAATCATAAACCAGCGAAATAGTGCTGTGCTGGCATGTTATGGTAAGTAGCTGGATATGCTTCTTAAGATAAACCAGAAATTTATAAGTCATCATATGCAAACTCCCGGCTCCATAGGAGCGATTCTTGCCACTTGTGCAAACGCAAATCCCTGCAGACTATCTTCAGTTTTTCAGAAACGTCTACTTCTTACAGTTTTTCATTTTATATACAAAGTACATTTAGCACAAAGATTGTTAAGTGTTAACAAGCTCACACATCCACTCTTAGTCAGAGAAACTCTCACAGATCAAGTTTTTACTTAATTTTCCAAGTTTAGAAGATAAAATACAATAAAAATAAAAGACAGAAAATATCAGATTTATAGATTCCTCTCTTCATTTAATTTATTTTAAACAAATCCTCTTAATTAACAAAATCAACCAACATGACACTCTTCCTCCCAAACCTCTTATGAGAAAAGGTGAATCATCTAACTTTGATCGTCTGCAGTCTGGATTAATTGTGGTTATTTGTTTGCAGATTTCTTCTGCTTTCATATTTATCTGTAACTCCTTTAAAAACATCCTTATACTCCACATGCACGGTAACATTTCATTTCAGTACAAATATAGTTATCATTTTTAATTTCATTATTATAGAACAGCTCATTGTTGGTTTATATTTACACAAAAACTGCAGAAAATGTTAGCAATATGGCTTTAATAAAACTTTATTTACATATAAATATGATTTGAATGTATAATAACTCTTTTTCATTAGGTCCAGAAAACATTTAGCAAACATTTGTGTGGCTAAAAAATATATTTGAAATATTTATTTTCCTGTCTGTCTCAGTCACAATCACAGCTCTCTTCAAAACTAATTTCCGGATGGATTTCCCCTTTGACCTGCAGGAGCTGCCTGCATTTGCAGTAATAGGGTAAGAATATTTCTGAGTATGTGTGTGAAGTGAGTCAAGTCTATTTCACAGGGCAATCCTTTCAAATGATCATTTTAACATAGGTCAGTCGAATATATGCATTTTGTCTGCAATAGTGCATAATCAGTCATATTAATGATAAATCTTTCTTAGTACAAGCAAGCTGAAGTTCATGTGTGAGAACTTGATGTTTTAGGATCTCATGCGGTTTCCTGGGGGCGTTCTTCGTCTACCTGAACAGACAGGTGGTTCTATTCATGAGAAGGCCGACAGCCCTCACCCGCTTCTTAACCAAACAGTGAGATTCCAACACACACACATGCACACAGACAGGAACATAAACTCACTCCCTGCCACCGTGAATCAAGGTAGACTTCGGATTTAAAACCACGGTGATTCTGGCAGCACATGCTGTTCCTAGGAACTCAAACCATTTGCACATTCAAAACCAATTTCTTGTAATGGATCTCAGCTCCTCTCTTTGAACTCATCAGTCTCACAACACTGGCCAGGACAGCAGCAAAGCCTTAACAACCTTTCAGAGAGTTATTCACTCAATGGGAGGATTCACTTACCCTCTGAGACTCAACAGTCAGGGAACATTAGTCTTCACCATTACAAAGAGCTGAGCAGCAGCAGTGCTGTTGCACACTCGTACTCAGGCAGTTATTTCAGTTACAATCATCACGTACTTTGCCATATTGCCTGTTTTTGGTAATACACAGCAGTTTCTGTTAATGTATTTGTGTTTATGTGTGTTTGGACTCCCAGTCGATTGATCTATCCAGGTGCAGTGACACTGATCATCGCCACCTTCACGTTTCCTCCTGGATTTGGACAGTTTATGGCTGGAGAGGTTAGACTGAATAAATCTCACACTCTCTGGGTTATTTGTGATGCGCGGTGATTATCATTTATGGTACTTTTGAAAAAGCAGGTCAGTGGGGTCAAGATTGTGTAGTTTTTCCACACCATGCTACAATGGAAGCAAAAAAAACAAACATGATAGAGAACTCACCATTTCACATTTCAAAGTCATAACTTTGAAGTGATATTCAACCTTCTCTATAAATGGTTAGGATTTTGTTAGCTTTCCCTTAGATTTTAGTTTTTGTAACTATTTATACATCATGACAATGTATCTGCATACTGACTTTTGTGGGCACTATGTTACCTTGTTGTCATGTTGGCCAGATAGTACATTGCCTTCTTTCACTTCAGTTGTTTAGCAAATACTTTCCAACCAACAACATTTTTCCAAAGACAAAGAATTGTGTGTGTGTGTGTGTGTGTGTGTGTGTGTGTGTGTGTGTGTGTGTGTGTGTGTGTGTGTGTGTGTGTGTGTGTGTGTGTGTGTGTGTTTTCAGCTGATGCCCAGAGAGTGCATCAACTCCTTGTTTGATAATTTCACCTGGACCAAAATCTCAGGATCTCCTCCTCCACCTAACCTGGGTCACTCATCTGCATGGCTCCATCCTCATGTCAGCGTCTTCGTCATCCTCTTCCTCTTCTTTATTATGAAGGTATGTCTCAGTTTTGTAGGTACTATTTTTAAATATATAGTTTACAGTGTGTGGTAGCACACAGAACCTCTGGGACTGGATTTGATCCCATCTTCATCCTGTTTTTATGCTGTAGTTCTGGATGTCAGCAGTTTCCACCACCATGCCCATCCCCTCAGGCGCCTTCATGCCAGTGTTCATATTAGGTAAGAGGATTTAGTAATGCGAGTGCAGGATCTCCTGCTGAGCTTCAGTTCAATTTGTTTTTACCAGCCTGTCTTATCGCTCTCCTGAAGGAGCTGCTTTCGGTCGCCTCGTAGGGGAGATCATGGCCACTCTTTTTCCAAATGGAATCCTGTTTGATGGGATAGTCTACCGTATCCTGCCAGGAGGTTACGCTGTCATTGGTCAGTCTACTGACCTTTTTGCTGTGCACGGGTTCCTTTAAGCATCTTAGAAGAGCTTTGCATTTGAGTAATAACTGCCTATCTTTACAATACTGAAAATATGTTGACATAGCAGCAGTTCAGAAAACAATTTGTAAAAACTACCAGTTGTGTGTTTAATATCCAAAAATAAACATTAACATTCACTGAAAATTCCAGAGCTTGATGTGTAACTCAGTGTGATAACCCCACACACATGGTTTTGCTACAGAAAAAATTGGTTTCACTTAAACTAGTGGTTATTATCAATACATTTTATCGTGTTTTGCACAATATGTCCAAGGACAGTCACCAGTCTCCTGTGACCATTGAGCAGCAGAAAAATGGTTTAAATAATTGATTGAGTTGAAAGAGGCATATGTATTTTTACCACTTCACACTTTGACTTCTACATCCAAATGAGTCACAACACTGTTAAACTCACCCTTAAAAATGTTCTTTTCATTATACAATTAATATTAAAACACTTACAGATGAACCACAAGGTGAATAATGAGGCACTCTGCTTAAAAATCTCTTTACCAGGTGCGGCAGCAATGACGGGCGCTGTCACACATACAGTTTCCACTGCAGTAATCTGCTTTGAGCTGACAGGTCAAATCTCCCACATCTTACCTATGATGGTTGCGGTCATCCTAGCAAACATGGTGGCCCAGGGTCTGCAGCCTTCCCTCTATGACTCCATCATCCAGGTGAAGAAGCTGCCCTACCTGCCTGAGCTGGCCCTTGGGCACATCAGGTAAAGTTAAAACTGTAAAACACTTACATTTCATATTTGTGTTTTTTATGAAGCTGTCAGTCTAAGACAAGTGGTTATTTTTCTCTACATCCACAGCAAGTATAACATCTTTGTGGAGGATATCATGGTACGCAAAGTGAAATTCTTGTCTTCTCAATCCACTTTTCGGGAACTAAGCCATTTGCTAGAGACCACACCCCTAAAAACAATCCCTCTTGTGGACTCTAAAGGTAGAATGACCTACAATGTTTGTCATATTTAGTGATTTACTTTTAAATATCACAAAACATATTGTGTTTGGTTTGATGTTTATTTATCTGCTGAGAGAAGAGAATGTTTATACCACACAGCTCTAAACAATTAACTGCATTCAGAAGAGGGTTATTTTAGCTTAACACAAAGAACAGAACTGGGTGGAAACAGTTAACCTCCCCAAAGATTGTTTAAAAAAAAAAAAGTCTATCGGCACCTCTTTCACTTACTGATTACCATGTCAGAGACACCAGGAAACCAGGCTGAGAAATAGTCTCACATACACTATACGTATGATAACAAAAACATGAAAACTGAATAGCCAGCTTGTACTCAGCCAGGCTAGCTGTTTTTAGTCATTATATGCTAACAAACAAACAACTAGCCTGCTGGTTTTACCTTCACCTAGTGTAAACTAACAAGAGCAGTTTGTGTCAATAAGCATATTTCCCAACAAAATATTCCTTTACTACCTCTGCAGAATCTATGATTCTTCTGGGCTCCATCGAGAGGACAGAGCTCCAAGCTGTGTTAGATTGGTGGCTCTCACCAGAGAGACGAGTCTTTGAAAGAGGTCAGAGTTCACCAGGCCAGGCCTCCAAAGTCAGCTGGGAGTCCTTCACCTTTGTGGATGAGGAGGGTGGAGAGGGGAGTGCTGGCAAGGTGGAGAAGACACACCTGCCATGAATTGCTGCATGTTGTTGATGATTGTGTTAACCAGTATGTTCTGCCCCCAGACTGCTCCAGTGCAGGAAGAATGTAACGGCCCCCTCGAATCCCCTAAACCTCAGGAACCATCCACCAACCACACAGGCTCAGGTAAATGACTTTTCTCCTGCTCATAAAAGCAAGTTCACCCATAAAATGTCACTTCCTCTTTCCTCTTACACATGTTGCTAAACCATGTCCTCAGACAAGCGCAAGCTGCCGTCAGTGAGAAGGACCCTCCAGAGACTCTTCTCCTCCACATCTTCAACAGGCCAGACTGAAACTCAGGTCTGCTGCTAAGATCAACCCCACACCCTGAGCTAAATTCGCCTCTATGATGAGAGGAGCCGGACATGTTGCAAATATTCAAGTGTTGACATGTCTTACAAAGACATTAAACCACCACTATTGATCTTCTGTATGTGTCCTGATTGTCCATCCCTTTTTCCATCATGTCTTTTTTTTCCTTCTGTTTCCTCAGGAGACTACAACCTCTCCACTCCCTGACACCATGACCCCTGAGGAGGTAGTGTACTTTATCCTTTCAGCATCCAAAAAGCCACCAGTGTGATTATATAATGATCCTAATCAATAATTGGAGACAGTCTAACCTCCACCTCTCTGTCTCCTGTTTGGGTTATACAGATTAAAGCGTGGGAAGAGACAGAGCTGGACAAACCAATCGATATGGAGCATATACGAATAGATCCCTCACCATTTCAGCTGGTGGAAAGAACGTCCCTGCACAAGGTGATAACAGCATCACCTGGTTAGCATGTCATTACAAACAAAGATCACTACACAGACATTCGATTATGCAGGTGAAATTTACACACAAATATAATTTTGTGTCTCTAAGTAGCACAGCAGATTTGAAAGAAATTATTTGACAGTTTTAAACTTTTTTGTGCAGATTTAACAAAAAGATAAAGTAAACATTTTATTAAGTTAGCTCTAGGCCACAGTCAGAAAACTCAGACTAACCTCAATACTAAGAAAGATACAGTTCACCCAGACAAAAATAAACCAGGCTCAATTGATTTTAAAATTGAATACTATAAAGGCCCTGGTTTTTTGTTGAGAGATTAGTTTATACAATGAATGAATTATTTCTACTCTTCACAGTTGTCGTGATGAAAGATAAAGTGGTTGTGGACATAATTTAACAGAAAATCTGAGTTATAAACTGGCTTTGTAAAATCTGTGGACAAATAAAGGGGCATTTAGGAAGGGTTTAATAAAATAAACTAAGAATTAGCAAAATGTAAGATCAGGTGGTTGAATAACCAAACCTGATGCAAATATGCAGCACAGCCTTATGTGTCCTCCTTTACTTGCAGAGAAACTGTTTCTGAGCAACAATTCTGCCATGCAAGCAGAATACTGTCACAGTACAGCCCATTTAACACTGACTGGATTGTGTCCTCCTTTCTCATTATTCAGACACACACTCTGTTCTCTCTGCTGGGTCTCAGTCACGCCTATGTCACCAGTATTGGAAAGCTGGTGGGTGTTGTGGCACTGAAAGAGGTAAAGTCTTTTTTCTTTGACTGTATGGTTTTTTGTTTTTTCTGTCACCTCCCTCAGTTTGATGCTTTTGGGTGGCATGACTACGATCCATAATGATCTCACATTGTGGGCAGTTGTTCTGTCACAGGATGCATCATGGTTTACGCTCTGATTCGTGCTGTTATTCCATTATTTGGCCACACAGCTCATCTCCCTCAATCTTCACTATTAATATCCCACACTGTCAGTTCCACACATTTCTCTGTGCCATATTTTCTGCCTACCTTTTGTAGATAGTTCAACTTTTCCTCTTTTCCTTTTATCAGCTACAGAAAGCTATAGAGAGCTCAACCCGCAGTGGGGTGAGACTTCGTCCCCCTCTGGCCAGCTTCAGAGATGCCAGCAGGAAAACTAAGAAGCACCAGGTGCCGTCATCCACCACGTCCTCCCCCACACCAGACAGAGACCTGTCAGCGGAGGGTAGCAGGGAGGGGGAGCTGGTCAGGAAAGGGTCCAAGGAGGATTCCCGAGCGAAGGCATCATCTTCCAGAGGAGCTCCCGGGTGTGACACTGCTCCCTCCTCCCCCAGCAGTGTGCGGAGCACCACTGACAGCTGTGCCAACACAAGAGGAGCTGATGGTGCTACACTGGAGCCAGCATCCCCCTCTACCTCCTCCCCTACCTCACTTTCACCTCCTGCCTCCCCTGTGTCTCCCAGCAGCCCTGTCCTCACACTATCCTCGCTGCAAGAGGATATGGACAGCGAGGAGTCAGACGAGCCCATATAAGAGGACTGGGTTTAAGACTTTTTTCTTCTCTTGATTTATCTTCCTTTCCCCAGGTACAGAGCTGCTGTCTGGTGGGAGGAGTCAGGCCGACCTGCAGCCGCCCTATTCAACTCTCAGCAAGCAGGGTGACTGGTGCACACAAAGCTCCTGAAACTTGCAGTACAAGATATTTTTTTCTACTCTTAATGACAGTCTCACTTTTTCACTCCTCAGAATCTCAGGTGCCTTCCCGTGTTTTTTGAACTACAAACAGACAGACATGCATATCACTAGTATTGAATGTCTCTCTATATCTTGGAAACGTTGAATGTAACTGTACATCACTTGTATCGATTTCATTAAGTACTTTAAAAAAAAATGACTGAGAGCAAACAATTATGTCCTAATGGAATAATATTATGTTGACAACCTAATTAATTTGACCTAAAGGCCAACTAGATCATGCATATTATATGTCCTGATTGAGGTTAATTTTGAATTATAATTTGCATTTATCAAATATTTGCTGTATGATAAATGTTTATATCGTTTCTACAAGTCTGTAATTTTTAATATTATAAATATTAAATTTGTTCAATAGGTTATTTTAATTATTTACAACAATAAAACAGAAGCTACACCAATGGTAACCTCTCTGTGTTGATCAACTGTGGTGATTAGAGTGAAATACAAAAATAAAGATGCAAACATGCATATGTTAATCAAGAAATGTTTACCATGTTCACAGTTCTAGTTTACATTTGCTAGCATGCTCTCATTTTTACTTTGCACTTAACATACGTTCAGACTGACTCTAACCCCTTGCAAAAAAAAATGAAGGGTCTTCTGGCAAAACCGCTGAACCTGGTTCAATTGCTTGACCAGAACCATTAAGGTGTGTGATCGTTACAATGAAAGAAAATACAGCTGTTGCCCATTGTAAAATGGTTTATAGAGACAACACTCTAAGTGTATAAACAGTGCAGCATCACTTCACTTAAGACTTAAAATTCATATTTATTTTAAAACGGCCTCACTACACCATGCGCAATTGTCAAAAAGAACTGTTTATATATATATTTTTGACCTTGGTGGTGCTAGATGAAATCAGAGATTATCACCAAAGTTAAGACAAGAATGTTAATACTGTTTGTACTGAGCACTTCGACTAATAGTTGAGAGACCCGCTTCAAGCATGGGTAAGAAAATATCATGTTATCAGTGATAGCGTTCCAGCAATCAGGCTTGCAAAGAGATTATATTTGAGCACAATTTTTTTTTTTTGCTGTGAAGGTCAACAGTGTTTTTCATTCTCTGATTCCTACACAAGCTTAAACAAATACACACATTAATATTCTCCTGGCATAAAATCCCTGATAAAGACTGGAGAGGAATGTTTTTAGAAAAGCAAGACAGACAGGATTACACTGCTGCCAGCTCCTTGGTGATTGCTGTTTTGTCTGATGAGGACCGATGGGGCTGGCCAGAGACACTGGCTGCCACCTGACATGATTAAGAAAAGACATATCACATGTGTTAAGGCTCTTGAGAGAAAGAGGTGTCCGCGTGATTAATTATTTATAGGATGTGAAAAGATATCCACACATTTGCACCAGAAATGCCATTTGTTGGTTTGTTTATTTGCTCTTTCTCCACAGGAGGAACAGAAGAGGAAATGGGTAAGAATCTGGAGAAAGTGTAGGAGGTTCTGTCGTGCAGGAAAAAGAGTGGAAAGGAAGAAAAACAGGAAAAAACAGAGGGTAGTTGACAGAGAAGACAGACACGTGGAAGAACCATCCTGTGATAGCTGTCCAACAAGCATGCATAGGTGTAAGTGTTATGGGTGTAAACTGGCTTCACTAGCCACACTGCCTCAGTCCAAACAAATAAACCCAATTTTATATTAGAGCTTTACAGAAGCCATCAAATTTTATACAGCATTTTGTACAGCAATTACTTTTTTGCCACACACTTCCAAATTACAGTATGTCTATGTTACATCTATGATTGCCTCAAATGCCCTTTGGTTGATCTAAAAAAAACTATTATTTTTTTTTTTTTAGGCAGTGATTCTTCCAACAAGACAGACAATATACTGTACAGTGACAGACATACAGACAGACACAAATATACCGAACAAATACAAAGAGAGAAAGAAGGAGAAAGGCAGAGGACCAGAAGCAGATTTTGAGTGCCATGCCTGCAGACAAGTTACTCTAACTGTTGGAAAATGGCAGTAGAATCATACAAAAAAGAGGAACTCAACTGCAACCCAGTCGGTTAACAAAGATGTAATCAGCAAACCTTAACATTCACAGAAATATATTTGGCTTCTTGTTAGTTTATTCATTCATTGAGATTTATAAAAACCAAAACGGAAAAACAAAATAACCCATTTGAAGCAGTGTCTTTTCTGGTTCAATCTGGTCCATGCATGTTTCCTTTAACAATCAGTCGAGCCCAAATAAACGTTTAAGGTTTGTGCCATCAAGAAATAAAAAGCAACACAGACTTTCCACCATATTATGTCTTAAAACCAAGACTCATAAAGCAAAAGATACTGCCCCCAGAAGGGTTGGTACCTTTATGAAATGATAGGCTGTACAAGCTGTCACGTTTTCCCTCCCCAAGTAATTGTTTAATAAATAAATTAATATGTGCCATTGTGTAAAGACCTTCTGCTTGCATTTGAGCCCTCCTAAGTTGTTTTATGAAAATCATATTTGTTACAACTGAGAGCTATCCATTTCTTATCTTTTACCAACATGATTTTTCTGCATTTAAAGTGCTCAAAACTCAACCAAAGCTAATCTTATTTACAGTCATGACACATATTCTAACTTATACTGGAAGGGAATTAGACAAGTCAGTAGAAAAATAAACATTGTCCTCAACATTGCATAAAGAAGCAATCCTTAATGAATGAATTCATTCAAGTCAATAAACTGTATTTTGTCTTAAAAGTTCCTCACACAGTCGTCAAAGTGAGAGGAGAAGGTGCTCCGTAACAGAGAAAAGATAAGAACAGTGGCTGTATATTGAAAAGTTTGTCAGTGAGTCATGCACATACAGTCCCCTTTGTTCACTGTTTAACTCCCCTCCTTCCTGGAAAAACACCCAGTCCTCTTCAGGCCCAAAAAAAAGGGGTGGGGTGGGGGAATGAAAACATGCCTTCTCAAACATCATTACCAACACTGTCACACTCCAGGCAGCTGCTTCATAGTAATCACAATGAATAGGAAGACACCGATCTGTTCGGCTCTAGAGTTTAGGTCCTAGTCTTCTATTCTATTCCCTGATTGGCTGATTGAGTGACACACGGGCTGATTCCCCCCCCCCCCTTGCACTTAGACCTACTACTATACCAATGTTTTCGACAAGCTTTCTCCAATTTGAACAATCACATATATACAACTAAAAACATTTTTCATTTGTCTTCTGTGTGGTGAAACACTTCCCAAAATAAAGTGGGACCCAAGATGTGTAAAAAAATAAATAAATTATACTGCAGTAGAACAGTTGTGACTGAGTGAGAGGCGATTTTTATTTACTCACACTATGTACATCTCCAGGACTGAGCTGACACTGGTCTGTTGGGAGGCCAGTGTTTGCCTGCCTATTGCTGGTTACAATTTAGATATTTGTGTGTGTGTGTGTGTAGTGGCATACTGCTTGAGTCAGAAGTGAGTAAGTTTTCAACTTGTTTGAAAAAATTCCCTTATTTATATTGTTTTATTATCTCTCATGTGGACAGTGAGCAGATATCAGAAGCAATGCGTGTGTTCTGCCATTTGTCTTTGAGTACATTCAAAATAGTAGATATCATCCTCAAATAATCACGACTATGTCTTATGAAAAAAGCAACTGAGTGTTTGTGTTGTTAAGCGGCTCAGTTTTGGTTGTCAGTGATGCTGAAAGCTTTTGGAGTGGGAACTGGGTAACATCAACAGTCCAGAGGGAACCTCTGATCTGTTGGATTGCATCAGTGCAAAAAAGATTTGCTTATGCAGGTCCATCTTTACTTCTTTTTTATGAAAGATGCCGCTCAAGTCCCACCGCAGGCCCACCGAGGCCCCACCTGGGATACTATGGTTCAGTGCAAATTCTATACAGTGCTGTATAGGACAGGTACTCCATAGTACTCTGAAGAAACATGCATACAGAGAGACAGAGTAGGAAGCACACCTATCTTACAGTACAATCCTTATCTGTGCAGTGTTTGGGGTACTGTGCAGTCAGCAGAATGGGCCTGTTCTTGGGTTGTGGGATGTAAACATCCCAGTGGCGCAACATCATAGAGGAATTTATTTCAGAAGGTTAAACTGCATTTCACTGAAATGCTGACATTTTCTGCACCTTCCTTAATTACATGTGAAATTGTTTGGGTTGTTATTATTAAAGTACACTGTGTGTGTTTGTTTCAACAGGGAAATGAATTTGATTAAACACTAATATGTTGAGTAACAGCTGTAAACAGAGATGTTCTCCCATAGGAAAACGGTTGACCTATCATACACTTATACATAGATTCCTGTCATTTTTTATTTTTTTTGGTTTGTTATAAAGTTATTCTTATTATACTGTTTCATTGTGTTAAATTTTCATTATCATTATGAGACGAGGATGGGGTCAATTTGCTTGTCTTCATAAAAAGCATGCATGTTTCCATTCCCTTCCTTTTAGTCTCAGTGTGGTTTAATTTCCCTGATAGAAGCGTCTCGGTCAGGTCGTGCTGCTCCTCCTTTCCTTGTCTTCAGTTTCTCCATCCTTACTCTTCTCTTCCATTTATTTTTGGGATGTAAGGCTTATAAAGAAATAGGTGTCCTTTGTTGCATTAGCGTATGTCTCTTTAAGAGTCACTTCCAAGTCAGTGTGTCACCATTTTGAAGAATTCACCTTGTAACCAAAAAGTTGTGTCTTTGATACCTGAAAAGGAACAGATTAATAGAGACATGTTGAATTATTACGCTGATTTCGTGCTGACTCCTGGGTCAGTTTGTAGTAAGGAGTCTTTTAACATCCAGGATCTCAGTTAGTTGCCATGGAAGCAAGTGGCCCATCTTTGCCCTCCTCTTCCTTCTCATCTAACGTCTGAACAAGGCCAGAGGTGACATCGGAGGCCTTCCGCTCTGTTATTGGCTCTGCTGGCGGTTGCCCTGGACTACTGCCCCCAGAGGTATCTCCTTGTTGCGTAGGTGGAGTCAATGTAGCCGACTCTGGATCTGTACACAGTGTCACCTCCGCTTCCTGATCAGGACACGTGATGAAACACATGCACACACACAAATTCAGTCAGCTTAGCTCACATATAGAAACTGTTCAAGAGCTGAGGGTGCACACAACAACTGGCCAGTTAAAAATCTAAATATGAAACAGAGGATCTGTACTTGTGGATTTCCAGGTTATATTCAGTTAACTCGAAAAATTACACAGTTTACATTGCTGTAGTGTATAGACTGATTTCTGTTCCAGCAATGCAATGAATTCAAGCTTTCTTGAGAGTTTTAAATTCTTTGGCTATTATTGTGTTTTTGTGTCTTTCATTGCTGTTTGTTTACTCTGTTTTGTATTGGGCTACTGGTTAAATCCAAATGACACTCACTGGCCACTTTATTAGACACATTTGTTCAATCTAATGCAATCCAATACACAAGCTCCGCCATTAATTCTACTTATAAGAAGAAGTGGTTCTGATATTTTAGCCCTCTCATTGATTTTTAATAGGGTGGCCAAAACAGAACCACCTTTTCTTATAATGCACTCCAGTAAGTCTCCGCCACCCACTATGACCTCAATAATAAACAGACTTCTCACCTCTGAGACATTTTCAACTTAAAAACTGAGACACAAGTGGTTCTTAACAGTATGACTACAATTCAATATTTCAGATTTATGGAATAATTTGCAAAAATAAATACTATAAAAGACGCATTTTTGTAATTAATATAACAATACATGCCAGCTCTTAACAGAACTTACTCAGCACTTCACAGTTCAAATATTAAACACTGTAGATGTAATTTTGATTTAATCTAAGCCCACATTCACCTCACCTTGACCTCCTCTTCCTCCTCCTGCTGCTCCAGTAGTGGGGAGTGTTCTGTTCCCACCATCTCGTCTCCAGAGGGGACACACAGGCTTGGCTCCACCACCGCCGCCACCCCCATGTAGCCGCCAGCCTCTGCCTGATAGGCCTCCATCTGCCCCGTGTTCCAGAGATCAACCAATGGTGGGTGAACTTGATGGACTAGACTGTGGATGGTGCTGTTGGGTGTCACTTGTAAAGACTGGTTGGCACTGTGCAACCTGTGCTCCAGAGACTAGTAACAAAGGGACAGACTGTGGTCAGAGACAGTGACTTGTGAGGAAGAAAAGACAGAGCTAGGATCTCCTGCTTGTTTGGAACCTGTTTTCTCAAGTATGTCTTTCATGATGCAAAGACATTTCAGAGGTGAAACAGTGTTTTTCAAAATACACAAAGTCAGGTGTTGGCGAAGAAAATACTTAAGTAAGCTAATTCATTATACCAGTGATCAATACTGAGCACAGGAAAAGATAAACAGCTCTTTTTGATTTGCAGCATTTATGAGCTAGAGAACCAAGTTACAACATTCTTTATATGACCTCTTCTATGAATTTTACATATATTAGTTATTTTTAGGAAAAGAAAGTTACCAAATATTGCAGGTGAAAATCTGCATGTACATAATGTTTTGTGGCACAATGGACAATGTTTCTTTAAAGCTCAGTGTGACATTGTAAATCCCAAAGACTACACTTGCTCCCATTAATCACCTGTTGTTGCTGATACTGCAGGAGCTGCTGTTGCTGGTAGTGCTGGATCTGTTGGATCTGCTGCAGCTGCTGTAGTTGACTCTGCTGCTGGAGGCTGAACTGCTGCGGCTGTTGTTGCTGCGACAGGAAGTGAGCTGCCACCTGCCCATCATACCCGTCTGTTCCCATAACATAGCCAGGAGCGGGGGACGCCACACCGGAGGGATCATTGTTGATCGGTTCCCAGGCGTCCGAGGAGGAGAGGCAGTAATGTCCCTGTGAGACGTATGTGTGAGGCCACACCTCTGCTGATGAGTGGTGCAATATCTGATCTGTAAAAAATTAAAATTGCACCAGGTGCTATTAGTATTTTTTAGACTGGGAGAAATGATGGCAAGAGTTTCAGTAACAAAAAGCATAATAGATTATCTTGATATAACCAAAGCAATACAAACCTAGTCAACACTGACACTATATGTGGCTGGTGTTGTGAGGTTATAATGCAGAACTTACCAAACCAAACAAGCAGGGCATTTGACTGAGATCTAAATCCAAAAGCTCAGCAGAAAAGTCTCAACATGACAGTAACTCTCCAAGTTGTAGTGAATATAGTTTCAAACTGGAACACGTTACATCGTTGATTCATCACTTCTGTCAAACTGTATAATGCAGACATAGCTTTGATTTTTTTACAGTTTCTCTTTCTCTCAGGGACAGGTATAAATTCTGTCATTCCAGAGAAACCTCAAGCATGGAGACAAAAGATGAAACAGTGTTCTGATGCTATCCTGCAAACTGCTTGTCTGCACCTACAAAAACATGTATAAATACACAGATTAGAAAAGCACCTCATTTAATGGTGCAGTGAACAGGATCAACTCCAATTGATCTGCATCTACACCCTGTATGTACAGTGTGTTTTGAGACCTATCATGCTGCATGCATTAATGTTTTAAGAACTGTACCTCGACTGGTGATGCTCTCCTGGTTGACTTCACTCAGATGGGCCACACTACCCTGGTTTGATCCCGACCGTGGGCTCTCTCCATCCATTGATGACCAGGCTAGAAGTGTTGCTTGTGAGATAGCAAACTGCTGCAGGATACCTGAAGTCAGATTTCAAATGACAAGGCATGATTGTTGTTAAGACTCGCATCATTTTCAATTGGCTAACTAACTGACACAAAACAAACATCACATGACCATATACTTTGCTGATGTCAGCAAACTCAGTGCCTTTCCGAACCTGCAGCGAAACGAGCCTCCTTTTCTCCATCACTGAGGTCACTGTAGGCATCATTCTCAAGCCGCCGCTCCTTTTCCCGTTCTTGTGTGGTGATGCGGGACTGGGGGAGGCCCCCTGCACCCACAGTCTGCATGCCCCAGTTCTGCCATTCAATCATGTGAGCAACACGACCCTGGGCCATGGCTGTGGGCTTGGTCACTCTTTCTTTCATGGTGCGGGTCACTCCTTCAGAGAGAGGAGGTAGCAGGGAAAGAAGGATGATTAAATTAAAGGAGGACAGCACGCATAGCAATGGAACAGGTTTCAAAAAATAAATGACATATCAGATGTGGATGCAAAGGTGATTGATGGATTCAGTTAATGAAGATAGGTTTGTTTTTTTAAGTTAGAGGATTGAAAATGAGAAAGTAAGGGGAGGAAAAGAAATATGTAGATTTGTTATTATCAAAGGTGCATTACTTTTTGGTGAGGGGAGATGTGATGGCCAGTGACAATATGGATATCCAGTAGAGTTAGACTGATAAATAAGATAGGCAATAGGAATGATATAATTTGTAGTCAGCATTGACCTCCCATGAGGAATTTATAATACATAAAAGTATTATTGGCAATAATTAATTTTTTCAAGTAAGATTTGTTTTAATATTCACAAATCCTGGATTAAACACTAAATGTAAATCTGGGATGTTGGGCGGCAGGTTAAATAATGTTTTTATATTAAACATTAGCGTTAAATACAGTTTCAAATAAACACAATCCAGTGTAAAAAAAAACAAAAAAACTCATCAGTCGAATCCTACTTCAATACTCCAATGGCTGCAATTAAATGAGGATCTTCATAAGCATGGATTATGTGAATAGCTAAATGACATGGGTTGTGGAGGTTACATTCATGTGTTTAATGAGACTAAGCCATTGCCTCTCACCTTGTGGAGGCAACGTGTGTCTTGTCTGACAAAGGTGCATCATGGGATTGAACAGGTTAATTGGGGTGAGGTGGCTGTGTAGCATGAGTAATGAGAGGCTGGCTTGTTGACATTATGGCTTTCACACTTCTGCTAAGCTGCACTGGGTAAGCAAACAGGTCTCTCTCTCTCCTTGCTGTCTGTCTGAGAACTTGACTCATACAATCACTGCAGAACATTTTTTAGAAAGAAATTAATTTACTGCTACCAAGCTAATCAGTTCACATCCCTATAATGGCTGTGCTTCAAGTTTCATGCGATGAACACATAATGACACATACTGTACATCCCTAGTTGCTCGATTCATCTCTGATGGTGGCACATGGAGATGGGATTTATGAATAAATTATAAGACAAATCAGTACCACGCCACACAGTGCAGCAGCTGCACTTCATTACACCGTACTGCAATACATGTCACTGCACTCAAATAAACTGCACTGCACAAAACAGCTATTACACCAAAAGCACTGCACTAAAAGAAAGCACTTCATTGCAATGCACTTAACTCTGTTTAACACAGCACTTTACAGTTTAAAACATTCATTCTAATATCTGCTCGAGACACCACAATTTCACAACCCCTTAACATAAAAATCTGCACTTCCCACTCACCTTTTCTTAGAGAAACAAGCTGTATGATGATGCAGTGTGTGTATATGCCTTGTGTTTTCCAGTCAATGACTTGCAACAAGTCATTGACTGTGTTTTTACAGTGTGGAGAGGAAGTGATACAGGGAACCCGTTTTGGGTACCATGCTGACTCCAGCACCCACTAGGGACGGAGCCAACATGGGGGCGATTTACCAGTTACAGCACAGACACACACCTGACACACCTGACAGAGAAGACTTAGCCAGAGCCCCTATGCCATAGGCATTTGAGTTCCTCTTGAGCCGAGGCAGGATTGATGTAGTATCTTCCATAGACAGCTAGAGGGAGAGAAGAGAGAGGAATGGAGGAGGGGAAAAGGTGCAGAGAAAAGGATAGTATGGAAAGGTGTGACAGGGCACACAAAGACATCACAACAGTGTTTTAGAAAGAGGTGGGTGGAAAGGAGAAGTGATGGGAATGCTGGGTTAATACAAAAGATAATATCTGCATTTCTCAAATCCTGTCTCCAAGTTACTGTTTTTGTACCAATAAGTGATTCTGCTAGTGCTCATGTCCACCACTACAATAAACCGAAAGATTGACTGTTATGCTGAGGTGGTGGGGATTGTGAGAGAGAAAGAGCAGATCACTAAAGAGTGAGTTAAATCAAGCCAGATGAAAGAAACAGAGAAAGAAAAGTAGTAGATGAAGGAATGGTGTCACAACACTTACATTGATTCCTTCCCATGAAAATTCTGAACGTCCATGCTAAGGAAGACAAATAGAAGAAGAGAGAGGGATGGGGAAAGAGTGAGAGAGTGACAGGACAGCGAGAACATTCTCATGCATGGAGGGGAACATGGAAGAGGAGAAAGAGGAGAGACAGAGGTAGAGGAATGCACATCGAACATTCAGAGGAAGAGAAAAAATTAGAGGAGAGGGGGGATTTTCAAGGAATGAGGAAAGAGTCAAGGACCAGAATGACAGGGAGAAGGGAGGGGATTAAATAGGGATCAGTTTATATTTGCTTAGTTATGTATAGCAGAGTGAATATGCTACGGATGAACGAGCCTTTTCTCCAGTTAAATGTGCTGCCAAAAACACTGAAAGCCAGCGGAAAATTGATTGAGTGAGCCCAGTTCTGTGTCGAACAATATCTGATGCTGCAGACAGACAAGGGACAGAGGCTAAGGAAGGTCTGTGTGTGTGTGCGTGTGTGCGTGTGCGTGTGCATGTGCGTGTGCGTGTGTGTGTGTGTGGGTGTCGGGGGGTATAACAGGGAGAAAGAGAATGGAGTTACTGGGGACAAAGTAGATAAACTGAGTAGACAAAGCAGCATCTGCCACCCCATCTAAACTGGACTGACAGTAACAGGACCAGGGACAGTGGTGAGTTCCTGCATGAGCTAAAATGCTTTCTCCTGCCTGTCAATATACTGTACACAGACAGTGGGGCGTGGGGTAAAAAATTAAAGACGATACATTCGTAAATATAAACAAAACTAGAAAATCACACCCACCCTCGACAGCATATACATCATTGACCATATTTTTATTTACAGAATTTAGTTCATTTAATTGCCCAGCCTGTCACGAAGGTGCACATGTCCATTTTTATGTATGTGGCTCTAACAGCCTTTTAGCACCAGCTTTATAGTTAACATTGAGACATGCGGGAGGTTTCAATCTTCTCACTGCCCAAAACATCCAACTAGACCTTTAAATATAAAAGAGAAAAAAGGTTGGGACTATGTGTAAAACATAAATAAAAACAGAATGCAATGATTTGCAAATCTCATCAACACACATTTTATTAACAATAGAACAGAATCAACAAATCATATGTGGAAACTGACAAACTGTAACATATCATGGAATGGCTCATTTTGAATTTGATGGCAGCAACAGTAAGTGAGGACAGCAGTTTCTGTTTTAGGACTGCTCAAAAATCTGCTCAAAACTCCTTGGCTTTTGTTGGTGGATTTTTTGGTTTATGATGCGTCAAATATTTTCTAATGGTGAAAGGTCTGGACTGCAGGCAAGCCAATTCAGCACCTGGACTCTTCTGCTGCTAAGCCATGCTTTTGTGATGGATGCAGTATGTGGTTTAGCTTTGTCTTTCTGAAATATGCAACGCCTTCCCTGAAAGAGACGTTGTGTGGATGGGAGCATATGTTGTTTTAAAATCTCTATGTACTTTTCAGGATTAATGTTGCCTTTCCAGATGTGTAACCTGGCCACGCGATAGGTGCTGATGCACCCACATACCATCAAGCTGGATGGTCCCTCTCCTCTTTAGTTGTTTATACCCAGTCACGCTCCTTTTATACCCAGTCATGTTACTGACTGTTGCCAATTAACTGTTGCCAATTAACATAATTAGTTGTCAGATGCTCCCCTACTTGTCCAGCATTTTATTGCCTCTCCTCCAAATTTGTTGAGATGTGTTGCTGCCATCGAATTCAAAATGAACTAATATTTTCCACGAAATGGTACAATTTCTCAGTTTCAACATCTGATATGTTGTTTATGTTCTTTTGTGAATAAAATATGGGTTGATGAGATTTGCAAATCATAGCATTCTATTTTTATTTAGGTTTTCCTGTCTTCCCAACTTTTTGGGGATTGGGGTTTGTACATAAAATACACTCAATTAGAAACAAGCATCATCTCCAAATCAACTGTTAAAACATGTAGCGGAATAATAAGATATAATATTTCCATCTGTATTGTAGTTGAAACGTAGTAGGTGTAATCATTGAACTGTAATTTGTAGGTAATGTAATGCTGAGGGAGAAGGTCTACCAGGGCCGTTTTCACTGTCTCCATCAGCTACTGTACATGCAGCTCGTCTCCACATAGCTCATGTTAATCGATATCAGCCTCTTCCTGTCTATTCTATTCTATTCTCTGCTCCCTCTGACTCTGCTTATCCTTCTCACTTTCTTCCCGGCCCAAAAAAGTGGGTGTGGGTGATAAGAGATTTAGCATGAATGATAGAGTTGAGCAGCTCTGACAATACTGATATGTGTGTGTTTTTTATCTCCATGGGACTGAAGGGCATTCTAAGGCATGATGCATGAATAAATTATGGAATCAGTCTACAGTCCATTTGGTGAAAAGTGCAGTTCTCTACATTTGAGTCCAAAATGGTTTCTTTTCCTGCATCCACGGGATCAGTATAGCAGTGAAAGGAGGGGAGAGTAGAGCAGAGGAGAGGAGGATATACAGTAGAAATAGTATATAAGAAGTTGGAGAAAGAGGGGGTGATGTCTCTGCTGTTTCGTTGCTAACCAGCATTGAGCAGTGACTCTATCAGATGGACATCAAGCAACAGATGTAATGCCAGCAGCAATGAGCAAACCCAACCAGCTTTGGTTCAGATGTCCTGCTACGCCACTCTGTCATGGACAGAATAGTGTAGCAGACGTTAAGCAACTGAGGCTGACATAAAATTTGCTACTTCCCTAATCTAGCATAAGCACCGGCACCTTGAGTTACAGAGAGCTAGGGGGTGAGCTTTTTGAAAAACAGTGCTCATCATGTAGCTGTCTGTGAAACTCATGTTAGTCAGCAGCCATGTTCAACAACAATCCACTGTCAGAGGAAGTCAACAAGAAAGGTGACCCAGAGTGAGACTTACCTGCTCCCCATCCTTCTGGACTGGCACGCCATCTGCCGCTGAGATAAACAGAAAGGAAGATTGAAAATTAGTGTGTATTCTTTGTATCCCTCTCAGTGACAAAAGAAATCTCCAGTTGAATACCCCTACAAGAATTAAAGGACGCCTTCACTGGTTTTGAACTCACTTCTTATCCCCATAACAAAATGTCTCTCTACTTTCAGCCTAAAATGCCTCTAGATGACATCCCTTGAAGGAACTTTCAGTTCAAATTATGTTATCTTCTTGCTCACACAATGTAATTTGTAATCAGAGTCAACATGCTTTTTTAGATCTCCCCCAGATGACATCATCTGAACTCCTAATGATAAAAACACTAATCAATTTAAAAGCATGAATGTACATTTACACCCTAAACTAAATAGAGAACCATTTGAAATTTGGTGAAATCGCCCTTTGATATAAAACTGTTATAATGATAATAAAACATAAACATTAATGCTCTACAGCGGCGCATTGCATTCACCAAAGAAAAAAAAAAATCCGGACCTTATCCGGAGCTCGTACTACGAGATATAAAGATTTATGGGTAAAAATCTGAACAAAACAAAAGTAATAATAGTTACATAATAAATAATAGTTAAATTATTTTCTAACCAACCTTCTCCACAGGTGGTTTAAACAGAAACCTTTCACTGGCAATGTGTTCTTTCTCCCACAGTTTTATGACGAAAAACACTAATCAGACTACTAATTACTAATCAGAGATCAGCCCCTTCCAGACCCTTTAACTCTGATTCATTTACATTCTGATGTTACCATATATGCCATTGATCTCCGCTTCAGTTTTTTGAGCTTGTTCTTAAAATATCACTGAAATGTGGCAGAGAAAAGTGTCAGATCTGTCTTTCTTTTGTGCAATCCACCACCTCTCCATCACCACCATTTACTCTGGAAAATTCACCTGAGAGTTTCCATCAACCACCTGCAGGCTCTATTCCACCACCATTGGCATCTAGATTCCAGGGGATCCTTCATTTGGGTCTATGCTTAACTTCCTTTGTATGAAAATTACACCTGTATATAACACTTAATAACAAACTATTCAGACAAAGTGGCAGATCATACACAAAGCCATCTACAGAGCATTGAAGATGGGAGTCATCTGAAATGCATGCTCTATGTTGGATAAATTAACATTATTATCTCTCCTCTTTTCTTGCTGCCCAAAGCCTAATTAAAACATTGGCTTAATTATAGACTGCACTGGTAATGAAGTTTAAACACAGCTTTGGTCTCTAGGTACCGGTTCTCTGTATCAGAGGGTCTGAGTTGTGTGTGCCTCTCTCTGAGGGGCTTACTTCTGTATCAGTACCCTGTCAGTGTCAGCGTATGTAAATGTGTGTATGTGTGAGGGTGTAGCTCAGTCAATCAGCTGCATTTGGCAATCATGACTGATTCCTTGAGAGTTCTGAGAAACACAGAGCTATTGGCTCTCTGGATGTCCAGTGATGTCTCTGACCCACTGACCCAGTGACTCAAAAACATCAGCTCTACTGTGTCTCTGTTGGGCTCTCAGAAAATACCCTGTCCTCTGAACTCCATCCCGTCGCTTCAGATCACTGCAAGGGCAGGAGACAAGGGATAGATTTCATTTTAGAAACTGACCCTTAGTTCTTTTACAGGAAGTCAAATAAACAAATAAAAATCACCTTACATCATTTGCAGAGTTAATACAGTTTTTACACCTTGATTCTCCTAATTTCAGTTGTCTTATTTTGTAGAGATTGTACGAGTGGCTCATGTGTCATTAGTCTAATGCATTTTTCTTACTTCTTTAATATCTCTTACAGTTTGACCTAATTTCTCTTTAACCAGTTTCTGTAGCTCTAGAAAAGTAACATTGTATCCCAGCTTAGGCTTGGAGAATACCAAATTTAAACACAAAGCTTGCCTTATAGATGTGCATGTGGCCATATTATAGGCATATTCATCACCTAAAATTAATTAAAAAGATACAAACACTTTTAAAGCTGTAATCTTTAATGTGGTAGATTGCACTTTATGTGAAGAGGTCACAACAAAAAAGGAACTCTGTTACAGAGTGTTTTTGACACACATGAGGGGGCTAAAAATCAGGTTATGTTTTTTCTTATTCATTTCTCACAAGTGTGCTGACTTTATTGCCATACTATTAAATATTAGTTGGAGATATTTAGCAGTGAACTACTAAAGATTTGATATCAATCAAACTCCACTCAGTTTCAGCAAGATTCTGAAATATCATCATCATGATTCGCATCATGAGACCAATATCCTATTTCACCCTCTTGCCCTGTTGAAGCCTAGTTTCCGCATTTCTGAGCCCCTGAAGATCCACTCGATCACCTGTTTCCACTTCCCCAAATAGCCCTGTAGTATATAAACCAACCATTTTTGCTCAGCAGCTGCCAGACTTTCAATTGTGCATCCATGTTTCTAACCTTCTCATTCTGCTTGCCTGATTCCAGCCTGTTCGACTCCTTGTCTGCCCCTTGGACTCTAAACTCCTGCCTGCTGTTTGAGTTTGCCCTCCATTTTGACTTTTGCTTGTACCTTAACATAAAGTAAACACCGGATGGCATTTTTGTGCTTTTGGGTCCTCATAAGGATGACCCCTAAGATATGATGGAGCTTTATTTTTTCTATATTACATTATGTCCCATCAAAGTCTCTGCTGGAAGGGAAACTCGCATTCTGTTTTGAGTTTTTCAGTCTGAACGAGCCAAATGTGGCTCTAGTTATTGTTAAGGACCTGACACTGAAAAGTAATTTTAGTGTATCATTTGTAAAGTATAAACTTAATTTTAGCTCTTTCAGCAATCTTTACTGTGAGCCACTGCTGTGATCTGGTCAATTTAAGATACATCATCCAAGGGCAAAAATGTCCCAATAAATGTTGGGTACATTGCCAGTTATAGTTTTTACAATCTAAGTGTTTTAACACTGAAGCTGTTGAAAGTACTCCAAGTACTGCAAATCTATCCTTTGCTATAAAAGTGTGAGAAACTGTGCAAGTGTGAACAAGGCATTCCTGAAAATGAAAGTGCTTTGGATCAGCTGATGGACACGCTTAGCTGCAGAAGCAAAGAAACTACTTTTGCATCTTAGCTCATCATTTTCAGGGGACATGGACATATTTGGATTCTAATTACACTTTGTAATTACACGTTATAAATGAACGTTGTGTGACCTCAGAAGGATTAGTCAGGCATGCTTGAGTTTTTGCAATGTGGCATGTGGTGTAAGAATGTTACTTATTGGCTGATCTCAGTTATAGATTTCTGGCTGGGTAGGAGAGATTGTCCCAGATTTCTTTCCAATCTGGGTTGAAAACCTGCCCTACAAAATGTTCATGAGCATTTATGCACACCCTCAATATCAGGCCTACAGCAGCATGATGCCAATCCTGTTTTACATCTGTTTATCTCCCTCTCTTATGCTTTCTCAGTCTCTTCCTCTCGCCAGCCCTTACCCTTGTTTGGCCAATTAGTAGATTAGCGGTCATTCTCTCCCAACATGAATCACCGTAGGGGCTGAAGAGTTTTCTGAACTGCAGTATAGAGCATTTATATTATATATTGTCTGTGAGCCTCATATGATATTATATCAAAGCGTGTTTTATTTGTGAAGTCAGCGTTTAGGGTGTGGATGGGGTGTCTATATCATGCTATGATTATTTAAAGCTGTTTATAGACATTAGACAATCTCTAGGTGCTGGGTCAGTAGTCATTACCAAACATCTTAGTCGTTTCTTTAACCCTGGGATGCTCAGTATTTCTGCACTCTGGTAGGCAAGGCTCTTGGGCTGTCAGCTGCACTGTAAGCGAATGCATAATTCTGCTCCTCGGGAGGCAGGCAGGATTCCTCCTTGAGGAAACAGCAACAACAGAACACATGACCAGAGCTCTGAGCCAGCTTTTCTTCCCCAGGCACTCTCCCTCCACCCCCGCACCGCTGGATCTCCCCCTGCAGTCAATGGGGAGTCAGGCTTAGCTCAGGCAAGAAGAAGTGAGAAAGAGGGAGGGCAAGGAAATAGAGGAGAAAAGAGAAGGAGCAGCACGGCCATGCACAACAAACGATCTGTATCTGTAGGGATCTGTAGCGGCTGCACTGTCAGCTCCAACTCTGACTATTGTGGCTTGACGGCTCCCACTGAAGTGGGAAGTCTTTTGAGCGTCATCTGCCTTTTCTCACTCCCAGTCTTGCAGCAGTAACGCTAAAGATTCAGAGGGCTTGGTGCTTGTTTACCATGACAGCTGCAGCAAGGCTGGTTGCCATGATGGGGTGCCGCCTTAGATAGCAGCACTCTTGCAGCATTAAGGCACAGATGCCAGCTCTAGAGTTCAGGAAGAACACATGTGAGGGCCAGAACTCAGATGGTTAAAAGAGTTAGTTGAGAAAATGGAACCAAGTGTGTTTCCGGGCATGGTCCACACACATGCAGAGACTCACACTTGGGAGACTCAAGCACAGTACGAGTTACTGTTATTACCGTGGTGAAATCACATCACCGGTCGTCATGCTTCTGTCACTGGCTGGTATGACATGCCTCATTAATCCGTTTAGGCATGATAGTGGCTGCCATTCTGTGCAGGTAAGTATGTTAAAACACTGAAAGCCTACATCTTGTAGTATTTTGGCACCAGCAGCTGCAGTCATAAACGTGATCACTCCAATTAACATCCTAATGGCGTTAAATATATCATGAACATTAGGCCACAAATGGAAAAAAATGTCTTTTTTATGACGTTTAGATGAAGGGCAAAAACACACAGAGGTGGAAGAAATCAACCAAGTATATAAATGTGCAACAGATTGCACAGACAGGAAGTCTTTAAATTCTCAATCTTATTCTAGAACATGGCTTTTTTTCTTTATCCGCACTGAAGTGGTTAGTTGCTGCAGATAACACAGAGACAATCAGTGCTGGTAGCACACTAATGCTAAACACATTAACACATCTACATAAATACACACACACACAGATCACATTGTAGAGATCAAGTACTCTCTTTCAGAGCATTATGTTTCTAGCTGAGTCACATTATTTACAGAAATGCCTGCCATCATATGCCTACACACAGGCCTCCTATTTCTGATCTGCCACATACACATACAGGCAGAAAATGGTATCTACAAGGGGACAAATCTACAATTTAATCATCTCCTTGCTGACAATGTCCCGGGCTTGTAACATGCATTGCGAAGAGTATGCTTTAGAGAATATGAAACAGAGAAACTCCCTCCCCTACATAAATCTGCAGGTAAAAAATCTAGGCTAGATCAGAGTCTACACATACACAAGCTCGCACAGATAAGTGTCATCAGGTGTCACCATTTCTTTGAAGTCCTACATCAGTGAGTCATTCACTTCAAATGTGTTTGCACGCACAAGGCTTTTCCAACCTGGACAGGAGCCAATCAATCAGCCTCCACCTCAGTCTGCCAAATTTGCCAGTTTACAGGCAGACCACATTCTGGCACATCCAAACCATGCTATCAGTTATTGACTTAATGTGTCTAAAACCATGGTGGTGAGGGGGTGTTTCTTTTTTTGAATTTAATGGTTGCATAGCCCCCTTCGTAAAACAACAGTGAAAATAAACCAACAGGGAAAAGTGGTAGGACAATAGTTCTATATATGCTTCCATATATTTACACCCACATGTGTTCATAAACAGTGCTGGGATCATAAAGGAGGAGGAGGAAAACTTACTCACAAGGTCACAGGTCCGTGCATAAACAGAAATCTCCTAGTGAAGACACAGTCTCCAGTGCGAACCAAAAGACAAGGACTTGGCGTGTGAAATATTTTTATACTGGCAATTCGAAATGGAAATATTACCCATAAGAATCACCAAAAGGTTTTTCAACAGCTCACTACAAATACATTTCTACAAAATCCCTTTTTCTTTTTCAAAAGTCAGTGAGATGTTCAGTTCAGTACAAGCAGAAGTAAAAAGACTGCAAACTTTAAATAAAAATCACTGAACTTCTGATCATATAATGTCAACAGTTTTAATTGATTAGTGCTATTGACACATTTTCATCAATACCCAAAAAAGTATTTATGTTTGATATTCAGTCTTGTGCACTGGCAGACAGTAATACATGCTGAACAGTTACATTATCTAATTTAGAGAAGGTGAAAAGAGAGAAAGTGTCTGCCTAGAGGCTGTACAAACAGGTGAAAGTTGTCATAATGTTCCACATTCACATTTAGAATTTCAGCACTGCATGCAGAACCGCAGCAGTTTTATTCACAATGCCCTGAATTATACTGTGATTAATGTTTTCAGGACTCCAGAGGTACAGTGTTGCATGGTAACCTGGTACAGAAAAATGGTTCTCAGCACAATTATTGCTAATAGCAATATTAACACTACATCTAGAAATAAAATTAGCATCATGGTGCTGTAACAGTATTAATAACATCGTTTTTGTCAGGTGTAGGAGTTTGCTCTTGTTCAAGCACACATAAGCTATGTACTGCACACGAGCTGACTCAGAGAGAAGAATACTTTGTGTAGTCATTTTGCAATACATCTCAGCACCTTTCCTCGCTGATGAGGTGAAGTAGAATGTGCACCTCCCTTCAACTGCATCTCAAGGCCTTCACTCTCTGAACATGTGATGTATGCTGACATCTCATCTCCTGTACATCACTGCCCGTCTTCACCTGACTCATTCACATGAGGAGCAGTGACAAGGGGCTAAGCCAGATGATAAAAGAGTCGTGGTTCACAGTGTTTTCTATTCCCTGAGTTTAAAACATAACCCAGAATATCCTTAAACATTTGCTGTAACTACTGCAATGATAAGGAAGTTAATTTCAGTCAATGTCTTGTAGAATAAAAGCTACAAACTATAAAGAAAATTATAGTTTGCAGTACAAAAGGAAATGCTCAGTTTCCTGCAGCTTAGTATGTAGTATGTCAACTTGCAGAACATCAAGATATTCCAAATCTTTTCTTTTTATTTTTTTTTACAAGGAACAGATAACATACTATAGCACTGTATGGGCACAAACAGATATTACAGCCTGGACAGAGTCCACTCCCAGATATGATGGAGCTTAGAGAGTCTTGTGTTACCAGACAGATCCAGTCCTGATGCCTGCTGCTCCTCCTGTTGATTTCTGCTTGGCAGCATGGACTGCAGTTAAGAATGCTGATCAATAGTGCACACTAAAGCCATTCACACCCAGGATAAACACAGCCATGCCTCTATTCTGGCAGTATTGTTGCTGATTCTGTTGCTTGCAATAGACTCACAGGCTCAGATACACAAGCTGTTTGAAAACAACTGGGCTTCCTGTTTTTAAATATTGTTTGTTGAAAAATTTGTGTTAGATAATAGTCCATACAGTTCATAATAATCCTTCTATCTTGACTACATGGAGCTGACAGCATACATTGTAATTTGGATGTGCACTTATGCATATTCTTCTTTATCAGAGCTTCATCACTTATCCCTGATTAGAAGATGTGACCTCTATTAGTAGAGCAGCTTCCCCAGATTCTTAAGATTTTGCGATCACTTGTATAAAAATGAGCATCAGTATTCAAGTGCCTCACAATCAGATTATTGTGACACCTTTTCAAAACCTTCTGTCTACTTCAATTACATTATTTCCAGGAGTTGAAGTTGCTGCACTTGTGGGGTCTCCTGTCTTGTGCTGAGTGTTGACAGAGGGGATCCTATCTTCCTCTCCTTCTCTGCACTGTGTCAAATACTGTAATCTGGATGGAATTGAGCTGCTCTTATGCTGCTTCTGCTATATTCAGTTTGCACCTGCCTTCCTAACTGTGTCACATAGGACTCTGTTTCTTCTGCACTTGCATATTCTAGGTATTTTTAAAATCCTCTTCATCAAGAATTTACATTGAGTTGAACAAAACTGAGGGGGCGGGGAGCTGGAGGCTTGCGCAAGCATAGTGGAGATTCTGTCTATAACCCGGTTTTAACATTCAAGACAGCTCTAAAGTACCTTCTCCAGAGTGATGTTGAATATGAAATCTGACTAAAGATTTGCCATAAATGTGTTTAACAGGCTGATGTGCTAACTAGTGTATTAATTTTTAACTCCAAAGGAGGATTTTGTTTATTTTTACCTTAGAGCGTGATACACCTTCATGAATCATATTCATGCAGACAATTAGTTGTTTACTTGAAATAATTATTTACACCCCCCCCCTAATCTTTCTCAGCTTAACATCAGTCCTTGTGTTAGTTTATCTTTGGTTTTCTCAAGGAGGGTCCTCAGCTAAAACTCCCATCAAACCCACACACCCTCGCCTGCATGTCTTTGCCCCTCCCTCTCCCTCTCTTTCCATCGCCATCCGTCCATCTCACCTCCTCCCTGCCTGTCTACCTGCAAGGAAACTCTTCCTCTGCTGCTTATGCCTTTATCCCCCTCTATCCCTATTATTCATGCAAATAATAAACTGCAAATGCCGCTGACAATGGCATTATCCCTTTTCTCTAATTCCTCTTTTTCTCCAATCCATGCTGTCCTATATATAAGCACTATCACAGCGCTTCCCTCTCTCGCCTCCCTCCTCTCCATCCCTCTCTGCCTCCTACTCACACATATACATACTGCCAAACAGCATCATAAATCAAGAAATGGGAGGGAGGGGAATAGGGAGGTAGGGGATGCAACCACACACAGTAGCATGTTTTAAAATGTATCGCCTTTGAAATCTTTCCTGTAAAGCTGTGTATGCAGCTTCTGTAACCATGCATCCACAGCTTGCTTACACACTCCAATGACAGATAGGCAAACATCTAACACACACACATACATAAAGACATTTTCAAAGACTGCCTCTAGTCTCTACACCAACCCCTCATTCCTGCAGGACCCCCGATCTCCTCCTCTTCACCCTACCACCTCAACCCTCCCTCTAGCCCGCAGTGAGAAAAGGTAAGAGCAGCGGGGCTTACTCAGTCTCCTGGAGCCGATGCATCCCATGGTGTCTTCACAAAGGCCCTGGACACAAGCGTGGAAGTGTTACCCAGACACCGTGCATTCTCCCTCTTCCTCCTGCGGCTCTCTTTTTCTCTCTGCTTTAGCTTTTTTTTTCTTGCTCTCCTGTGCTTTCTCTCTCCCTCCTGCACTTGCTCGATCACTCTCTTGCCCTCCCTCTCTTTTTTCTGTCCTGTTCTCGTTCTCCGATGCAGTGTCTTCGATGAGATCTGGTTGGTAAGTCAGTATCCCTGAGGCAAGTAGATGAGACCAAATAAAGATGTTAGGCATTAATGGCATTATTTAAAACACATATGTATTTTTTTTTGTTTGTGTATTAACCATCTATAACAATAGGTGTTTAGTACTCAATCCAATTTGCTCTGATTATTACACTTGTTCACACAGAGTAGTTGAGACTGACAATGATAAGATGATTGGATCTTTTATAAATCAGAAAGGCCAAAACAGCCACAGGCAATCACCTGATGAGAGATTACATCAACCATTAGCTTGACTGTGTGTATGTATATTCGGTTACCACTAACAGATCAATGGCACAGTGCTGAGAGTATTGGACTTCCATTGTTGTAGATATCTCTGCACTGCCGTAATATTATTGAGCTAAAATGGGGGATCCTCTCTCTGTCTCCCTCTCCTGTGTGCGCTCAGCCTAACAATGCACTGCAGCGGTTTCCTCGTGCCTCTCCATCTCCCTCTCAATCACCCGCCATCTCCTCCCTCCCTCGTTCCCTTTCTTAGTGATGGTTCAAAAAAATTGCACACACATGTCCCAAAACTAAATAATCAAGAGAGAGGGTTTTCCTTCACAGTCAACACCACTCCCTCTATTTTTTTTTTTTTTTTTTTGTCCTTTCAGCTTATCCCATGAGTTCAGGGTCGCCACAGCGGATCATTGTCCGCATGTTGATTTTTTGTTTTTTTTTACACCCAAAAAAAAAAAAACCCTTCCTGATGCAACCCTCCCCAATTTCTACCAGGCTTGGACCAGCACTGCACAGCTGGGGAGGGGAATGGGCTGTTAGGGGTCCAGTGTCTTCCCCAGAGACACTTTGACATATAGCCAGGATCAGGGATTGAACCACTAACCTGTGGCCCGTACACAACTGCCTTTACCAACTGAGCTACAGCCACCTCTCCCTCTATTGTCTATCTGTATTGATCCACCGCTGAGTCTTCCCTGCTCCTATTTCTTGCTTTCTGTTCCCTCTGGATCACATCAACACTACCTGGCTACCAGACTCCCTTCACTCAAGTCTCTCGCCCTAATTTGACTTTTATGTCTCCAGCACCACTACACCTAAAGCCATTCCCCTTCCCTCTCAATCCACCTGTCTCACTAGTTTCATATCAACCCTGCCTACCTTTCTCTCACTAATCACTCCTTCTTTGTTTGGGCAGCTCCCTTTCCCTCTTAGCAGATAACTAATTTACGTGCGCTGGTTTTCAAGTGTTAGCCCTGGGAATGACGCAGGAGCATTCTGGACAGTGAGAATGGTATGTGTGTGTTTTAGTGTAAGTGTGCGTGTGTGTGTTTGTGTCCGTACTGGTGGTGGGGAGATCACATGTGTGGACACTCATGTTGGAGAGGAAGAAAGAGTGGAAGAGAGCAGGCCAGATGGATGGACAGAGAGAAAAAGACTTGGGCAGATGGGGGTGGGGAGGGTGATGGAGAGGAAAGCAAAGAACAGTTGAGTCATGTGCGGGAGAGGTGTGGAGATGATGCTGTGTGAAATAAAAATTAGCACTCCAGAATGGACAGAGGAAAAACACAACAATCTATTGAGTTGATTTAAGCATTAAAAAGATAATACAAAATGGACAAATAGGCATGGATGTGATGTAGTGATAAAGGGTTTACAGAAACGTGCAACTTGCCAGACTTAACAAATTATTTATAACCTGACCAGTACCTGCACTGAAACATGTGTGTTATAGTAGCTCTCTCTGTTGGTTGCCCACTCGAAAAAAGAAGATGAAGCTATGTGCTGCTGGAGGGGTCATCTTTACTCACATACCATTAATCTCGCTAATAAAAAACATTTGTTACTGAAGTAAAATGTGTCCATTATGTGACAAATGAGTCTGTTGTCTGAAAGATCCCCCCAACCTCCACACCCCTACCTGCCCATCATTCTATGTCAGTCAATGGCTTGAAGTCTTTAAAATGTCTGTCTTTGTTTTTTCTGCGTCATAGGAATTCCTGTTTTTTTCTGAGATCCTTTGTTAATCTGGGGATGTCTATCTTTCTTTATTCATCTTAACTTGTCAGTGTGAATAATAATTTGGTTCTTGTTTCTTCTGGATGGAGTGTAAGATGCATTAAACTAGGTTTGCTTAATGAGATGCACATTCAAACACATTCACACGCCAGCTGAAATGGTTGATTGACAGAAAATAAAAGAAATCACAATACATTTATTTTTTGGTTTGTTTTGGACTGTTGATAAGTCAATACAAGATATGTTTAGGTTGAGCTCTAGATAACTAATCAAGGAGATAATTGTCAGAATAATCAACAAAGAAAAAAATCATTAGTTTGATCCCTATCACACACCCCCCCATTCATATACAGTATGTTGCTGACAGCATCTTGATATATGATAAGGACCATCACTGCAAGACAAGGTCAACCACAGAGGGAAGATATTGTTGACACTAATCTCACTCATGATACATGGCCCATTC